>NC_086119.1:50043595-50393595 GCF_963921235.1 Mobula hypostoma | reverse complement strand
TACGAGAAGGTGTTCAATTGGGTAAAAGGGGATGGCGTGGAGGGGAGTCTCAGGTGAGCTCTGCCCAGTAGACGAAAGAGGCTTCAACCTATATTGATACAGGATGGAGGTAACGAGGGATTAAGTTTTGCAAATTAGCACACTTTTACAACATCAGACTTCCCCAATGAAAAGCTTAACAAACGGCAAAGGACTGAATCACAGAGAATGAGAGATCATGACATTGAGAAAATCGCAGGCTCAGTATGTGTAGAGCTCCAGGAACCCTTCGTGAGTGAAGAAGTTTCCCCTCATGTTCCCCTTTAACATTTCACCTTTCACCCTTAACCCTTAACCCATGGCCTCCAGTTCTAGTCTCGCCCAGCCTTAGAGAAAAAAGCCTGCTTATCTATACCCGGCAAAATTTTGTATATCTCTATCAAATCTCTCCTCATTCTCCTACACAATAGGGAATAAAGTTTTAACCTTTTCAACCCTTCTCTATAATTCGAGTCCTAGCAACATCCGTGTAAGGGTTTTCTGCACTCTTTCAATCTTACTGACATCTTTCCTGTAGGCAGGTGACTAGAACTGCACACAATATTCCAAACTAGGCCTCACCAACATCTTATACAACTACAACATAATATCCCAACTCCTGCACTCAATACTTTGATTTATGAAGGCCAATATGCCAAAAGTGCTCTTTATGACCCTATCTACCTGTGACGCCACTTTCAAGGAATTATTGATCTGTATTCCCAGATCCCTCTGTCCCCCACACTCTTCAGTGCCCTACCATTCACTGTGCAAGTCCTACCCTGGTTTGTCTTCTAAAACGCAATACCTTGTCTGCATTAAGTTCCAGCTGCTATTTTTCACCCCTTCTTTTCAGCTGGTCCAGATCCTACTGCAAGCTTGGGTAGCCTTCCTCAGTTCTGCTACACCCCCAATCTTGGGGTCATCTGCAAATTTGCTGATCCAGTTTACCATAATATCATCCAGATCATTGATGTAGGTGACAAACAACAGACCCCAGCACCAATCCCTGCGACACTCCGCTAGTTACAGGCCACTAGCTATTACCACTCTCTGGCTGGGAAATACATTCAGAGGCCACTTTATTAGGTACATCAGTGTATCATTGCAAGTATCGAATCAACCAATTATGTGGCACCAACTCAATGCATGCAGACATGGTCAACAGATAAAGTTTTTCTTCAGACCAAACATGAGAATGGGGAAGAGATAGGATCTAACTGACTTTGACCGTGATGCTAGATGGAGTGGTTTGAGTATCTCAGAAACTGCAGGTCTCCAGGGATCTTCACATACCAACTGTCTCTGAAGTTTACAGAGAATGGTGCAAGAAACAATAACAGCCAGTGAGCGACAGTTCTGTGGGTGGAAGCACCTTGTTAATGACAGAGACCAGAGGAGAATGGCCAGACTGGTTCAGGCTGACAGGAAAGCGGCAGTAACTTAATAACCACACATTGCAACAGTGGTGCGCAGAAAGGTACCTACTCTGGTACTCAAGGTAAAACCCTGGAGTGAATGGGCAAAAGGACACACCGGGTACCAATCCTGTACCTAATGAAGTGGTTACTGAGTGTATATCGTCTTTAAACTTGAAGCCAGGAACTCTGGAAGCACCTTCATCACCTTCACAAAAGCAATTAGGAGATGGGCAATAAATACTCGGATCACAAAGCACAGACTGGCACAAAAATTTCTCCTTGGGTTGCAACCGCAATCTCATTCCAGGGAACCTCAACGCAATGCACAGCCAGAGAACAGAAATATACTCTGTACCCAGCAAGCCCCCCACCCCACACACACAGCAATAAAGAAACATCTTAAATACAGTGAATACTGGTGTAAATTACATTGTAAACACCAGTGGGGCCAGACAGACCGGGACTTGCCCTTCTCGATGCCAAGAAAACTTCAGTACAGTTTTTAAAAGGGGAGGGAAATGAGAATTCTGTTACCTATTGTCCCATTTCTATATTTATTGTCTAATGGCAGAACTTTTGGGAGATCACAAAAAAAACTTCTAGAAAAATATTACAATTGTCCACTTTGTCAAAAGAATCACAAGGCCAAAATTAATTAGGCACCCCACAATTCAAAGTTCGGAGGCCACTGCTCCGCCTCACACTGTACGATTCACCACTTCATGGGGTAATTACATGGTGGTGTCACTAAGCACAATCAAGAGATGCTGGAAATCCGAGCAACGCACACAAAATGCAGGGGGAGCTCAGCGGGCCAGGCAGCATCCGTGGAAAAAAGTACAGTCGACGTTTCAGTACCGAACCCTTTATGTCCTGCCGAAGGGTTTTGGCCCAAAACGACGACTGTACTTTTTTTCCAAAGATGCTGCCTGGCCTGCTGAGCTCCTCCAGCATTTAGTGAGTGAGTGTCACTAAGCAGCAAAGTTTCCGCACAGCCACGCCGTGTGGCATCCATCCCACTTCCTATAAACATGGGGTCAAATTGTCAGATTGCAGTGAGGGTAAACAGATAAATTAACAGCCAAAATGAATATATATATATATAGCAAATGGACGAGTTACGTCCCAGGGAAAATATCTGGTAAAACTGGGTTTTCACAGCCTTGCACTGCAAAGGCGGTTAGCAGCACAATGTGCAGGAAAAGGGTCCAAGTATGGATGACCTTTTCGACATGCTGGAAGTCAAGGGGTTAAGTGTAGTCGCGGACTTCCCGCTCTGCCTGGGTGCAGAAGTTTTACGAGCAGCTTTGGTGGTGGTGGTGGGCAGTGAGGGGGTGGGGGCGGGTTGTAGCGGCTGATCCAGCGGCAGCACGGCACAGCGTCAGTGGGGCACCTTGTCTCTGCGCTCGGTTCTCCGGGTACGGGGGGGGGGTTCAGACTCCGGGGTGGGGGCTGCGGTTACCGGCGCCGATCCTGCGGGTGCACAGCAGCCTGCCCCCGGGGGGAGCTCGACCGGACCCGCCGGAGCGAGGGTCGTCCCCGCTGAGGAGAGAGGCGCAGGCGGGGTGGTGGGGAGGAGGGAGGGGGTGGAATCCCAGTGCGGGTGGGTGGGTGAGGGGGTTAATCGACAGATCAAAGGCCCGCAGGGTGTGGGGCGCTACCTGTGCGGCGGCTCCTTCTCCTCCCCCTCTGCCTCCTCCTGCCACCGCTTCTTCCTCAGGTGATGCAACAGCAGCACTGCCGACATTTCCCAGCTCCCAGGCTCAGCAATATCAGCCGCCCACCCACCGTCTCTCGTCACTTCTGGTGCACGTCGGCTCGGCTCGGCGCGGCGCGGCCGCCCGGCTCCTTACTACCCGCTGCGGCGGGGGCAAATAATGGGTCGTTTCCCCCGCACCAACACTGCTACTCTGCGTAGAACGGTGTCGCAATCACAATACACTGATTCACCAGCACTTGCACCGCTTCCCCCAAAACAAAACGATTTTATTATTTCGAAGCAGATTTGCAGGATAGTGGGTTAATGTCTCCATTGATTCCGATGCTGGGTTCGCTGCTTGGAGTTCTGGAAGAGGCACCCACGGTTGTAAATACGGTTTGCAACGGTAGAGCAAACAAGACTTTCCAGGACCCGATTCCTAACGCACCTTTGCCAATTGCGGCCGTTAAGTTTTGCAAATTAGTGTATTTTCTTTGCAACAGCAGACTTCCTCAATGAAACCCTCGACAAATGAGGAAAAAAAAACTGAGACTGAGAGGTTATGGCATTGAGGGAGTTGCAGGCTCAGGGAGTGTGGAAACCCTGGAACCAGCCCTCCGTGTTTAAGGACCAATGGTAAGGTGCAGAGTTGTTGGACACACCAGCTCTAACAAGGTGTGGAGCCCAGTGGCTACGATTACTCCCCCACCTTCTCTGCTACTGAAAGCTGGCATGTTTTCTCAGTTTCCCAGTTCTGACAAGTGGACCAGGACTAGAAAGGTTTAAATCTGTATTTCTCTCTCCACAGGTGCTGCCCTACTTGCTGTGTGATTCCAGCAATTCCTGCTTTCGTTTCAGGTTTTCAGCATCTGCGGCCTTTTAATTTTCAGTTACTGACAGAGTTAGGAGAGTGGCTGCCTTGCAGCACCTGATACTTGGGCTCAATAGTGACCTCAGGTGCTGTCTGTGTGGAGTTTGCATGTGCCCCCGTTACCATGTGGGTTCTTCTGAATGTTCAAGTCTCCTCCCAAATTGCAAAGATGTGGGGGTTCGTAGGTTAATGAGCCACAGTAAATGGCTCCCAGTATGTAAATGAGTAATAGAATTGGAGGAGAGCTGTATATGATTGTGACTACAAGTGTGTGAAAAACATAAGCCAAGCTTGACATAAGGCCTGAACTTGTCATCTAGGTGCCGTTTGTAATGCAGACATCCCACCTCTCCCGGAAATTCCGGGAGTCTCCAGCATATTAATAGTTGCTCCCTGATGCCCACAAGTTATATACAATATCTCAGAAATCAATTTTTTGAGAGCGAGAGAGCGTGCGCGAGAGCGACCACGAGAGAGAGAGCGCGCCATGGGAGAGTGTTCCAAAAAAAGGAAATATAAAATGTACCATCACCCCAGACTACACTAAAGTGTACCCCTGCCTAATAGGGGTCAAAAATAATGACAGTGTTGCTCGCTGCACTGTTTGCAACAGTGACTTTTCTATTGCCCATGGTGGGTTAAGACTGTAAAAGACATGTTGAGGTGAGTTTAACAGGTGTCATTCATTCATTAACATAGCTAACGTTATTTAAACTAGCTGGCTAGCTGCTAAGGAGCTACTCTATTGCAGACATCCCACCTCTCCTGGAAGTTCCGGGAGTCTCCCGCAAATTGATGGTGCTACCTCCCTGAAATGAGTTTTTGCAGGGTGGGATGTCTGGTAACGCACCAGCACTTCAGCAGTTGGAGACTGAAGATGGCCATGTGAAAGGAATGTGAAGCCAGGGCTTAGAGAGATAATCTGGGCAGATAAAGACCACATCTTCTTGGGAAGAGATGTCAGAAGTCAGGACAGTGATTGATTTCCGGAGAGCTGGGGGAAAAGGTATCAGAAGGAAGCTATGGAAAATGAAGTTAATTAGAAAAGAGAAGTGGGATTGTATTGCACATCACAGTCAGCAGCGAAGGATACACCCTCTGGGACAAAAAGGCAAAAGGAAGACCTGGCAGAGGTTTATAAGATTGTGTGAGGCATAGATAGAGTGGACAGCCAATATCTTTTCCTTAGTATTGAAATATCAAATACCAGAGGATGTGCATTTAAGGTGGGTGGGGGTAAAGTCAAAGGGAATGTACAGAGCAGGTGTTTTTTTTACACACACAGAGTGGTGGATGCCTGGGGTGTGCCGGGGGGTGGTGGAGGAAGCTAATACAGTCGGGGTGCTTAAGGCTCTTAAATAGCCATGTGAATGCACAGTCTTAAACTGATGGCTGCTGATGGGTCCTCACATAAGAAAACATCTTTTTCCACCATCCACCTTGTCAAAACTTCTCAAGGTCTTGTATGTTTTGATCAGGTACCCTCTCACTCTTCTCATCTCTAGTAGATCCAAGCCCCTGGCTTGTCCAACTCTTCCTCTAAAGTTAACCTACCTATTTCCAGGTATCAGACTGGTGGACTTCCTATAAACTACTTCCAGGACATCTATATTAATTACAAGGACCTGCACTGCATTCAGTGCTCTAGATGCTAAAACATCAGAGTAGGAGCAGGAGTAGATCAGCTGCCCTGCCAGACTCCTCTGCCATGCAGTAAGATGTGAATGATCTGGCCACACACCCTGCTCCACCTGCCTTCCTTTTCCCTAAACACTTAATTCCCTTACTACCTAACTGTGTCTTAAATATATTCAACGAGATAACCTCTACTGCTTCTCTGGACAGAGAACTCCACAGATTCACTACTCTCCAGCCAACTATAGCAAAAATGATACCAAAAGATTCTTTAGATATGTGAAGAGTAAAAGAGAGGTGAGAGTAGATACTGGACCACTGGAAAATGACACTGGAGAGATAGTAATGGATGAACTGAATAAGTATTTTGCATCAGTCTTCACTGTGGAAGACACTAGTCGTAAGCTGGAAGTTTGAGAGTGACAAGGGGCAGAAAAGAGTTTGGTTACTATTACTGGGGAGAAGGTGCTTGGGAAACGGAAAGGTCTGAAGGTAGATAAGTTATCTGGACCAGATGGACTACACCCTGGACACAAACACAAAATGATCTGTAGATGCTGGGGTTAAAGCAACACGCTGGAGCAACTCAGCAGGCTGGGCAGCATCCATGGAAACGAACAGTCAACGTTTCAGGCAGAGACCCTTCGTCAGGACTCAAGAGTCTCGGCCCGAAACGTTGACTGTTCGTTTCCACGGATGCTGCCCAACCTGCTGAGTTCCTCCAGCGTGTTGTGCGGACTACACCCTGGGTTCTAAAAGAGGTAGCTGAAGAGATTGTGGATGCATTAGTAATGATCTCTCAAGACTCAAAGGAGTCTGGAAAATTGCAAATGCCACTCCACTCTTCAAGATGTTGGAGTCATTTGTTAAGTATTTGGTTTCAGGGTACTGGGAGGCACATGACAAAATAGGCCATAGTCAGAATGGTTTCCTTGAGGGAAAATCCTGCCGACAAATCTGTTGGAATTCTTTGAAGAAATAACAAGCAGGATAGGCAAAGGAGAATCAGTGGATGTTTGGTACTTGGATTTCAAGAGGCTGCTAAACAAGAGCCTAGGGTATTACAGGAAAGATACGAGCCCGGGTAGAGAGTTGGCTGATTGGCAGGAGCAAAGCGTAGGAATAAAGGGAGCATTTCCAGATTGGCTGCCAGTGATTATGGTGTTCCACAGGGGTTTGTATTGGGGCGGCTGCTTTTTATGTTATATGTCAATGATTCAGGTGATGAAATTGATGGCTTTGTGGCCAATATGAAGATAGCTGGAGGGGCAAGTAGTGTGGAGGAGGCAAAGAGGCTACAGGAAGACTTAGATTAGGAGAATGGACAAAGAGGTGGCAGGTGGAATGGTGTCGGGAAGTCATGCACTTTGGTAGAAGGGATAAAAGCGTAGACTATTTTCTAAATATGGAAAAAATTCAAGAACCTGAGGTGCAAAGGGATTTGGGAGTCCTCGTGCAATATTCCCCAAAAATTAATTTGCAGATTGCAGGTGGGGTTACATCTCTAGCCTTCATTTCAAGAGGACTAGAATATAAAAGCAAGGATGTAATGCCAAGGCTGTATAAGACAGTGATGAGGCCCTAGTTGAAATATTGAGAGCAGTTTAGGACCCCTTATTTTGAAAGGGTGTGCTGACATTGGAGAGGGTCCAGAGGAGGTTCACGAAAATGATTCCGGAAATGAAAGGGTTATCATATGAGCAACGATGGAAGGCTCTGGGCCTGTACTCACTGGAATCTAGAAGAATGAGGTGGAGGGGGCTCATTGAAAGTATCAAATGTTGCTAGGTAGACTGGATGTGAAGAGAATCTTTCCTTGGGTGGGGGAAGTGTAGGACCACAGGGCACAGCCTCAAAATAGAGGGACGTCCATTTAGAGCAGAGATGAGGAAGAATTTTTTTTAGCCATAGGGCGATGAATATTTGGAATTCATTGCCACAAGTGCCTGTGGAAGCCGAGTCACTGGATGCATTTAAGGTGGAGGTTGTAGGCTCTTGATTAGTCAGGGTGTGAAAGATTATAGGAAGAAGGCAGGAAAATGGGGTTGAGAGGGAAAATAGATCAGCCATGATGAGATGATAGAGCAGACTCGATGGGTCCTATGTCTTATTGTCTCTTGTTTTAAAAACAGTTCTTCCTCGTCCTTGTTCTAAATCTCATCTCCGTAATCTTGAGACTATGTCCCCTGGTTCTAGTCTCACCTACTAGTGGAAACAACTTTACTACCTCCAACTTATCTATCCCTTTCATAATATTATGTTTCTTTAAGATCCCCTCTCTATATAACTCGAGCATAACTTACCTACTTTTTCATTTATTTCTCCATATAATAAATGATAACTTTCTGTTAGCTTAGCTGCTATGCTGCATCAAAGCCTTTTGTGGATCACACATCAGGTTCCCCCCATTCCTCCGCAACTCACAATTCTGCAAACTCTCACCAATTAGATAATTTGCTTCTTTTTTTAAAATTATTCTTAGCCAAGTCAAGCATATTGTCATGTGCACAAGTATGTGCGCCACGGTTAGGTAGCAATTAGCACAACACTTACAGCTCGGGACATTTCGGAGTTCAACTCCTCAGAGATATTAACACCCACGAACTTGAAATTGCTCACTCTCTCTACTTTTGATCCCTCTGCAAGGACTGGTGCGTGTTCCCGCACCTTACCCTTTCTAAGTCCACAATCAGCTGACACGGAGCACAAGGTTGTTGCTGCAACACCACTCAACTAGCTGGTATATCTCACTCCTGTATGCCCTCTTGCCACCCTCTGAGATTCTGCCAACAATGGTTGTATCACCACCAGTCTTCTAGATGGTATTTCAGCTGTGCCTAGCCGCACAGTCATGGCTATAGAGAGAGTAGAGCAGAGGGCTAAGCACACATCCCTGAGGTGCACCAGTGTTGATTGTCAGCGAGGTGCAGATGTTATTTCCACTGCACACAGACTGTGGTCTTCTGGGTAGTAAGACGAGGATCCAGTTGCAGAGGAAGGTACAGGGGCCCAGGTTCTGTAGCTTTTCAATCTAGACTCTAGGAACGATGGTGTTGAACACTGAGCAGTAGTCAATAAACAGCATTCTAACATAGGTATTTGTTTTGACGAGGTGATCCAAGTCCACGTACAGAGCCAATGCCATCAGGTTTATGTGCAATAACTAATGTGGTATTTATCAAATGCCTTCTGGAAATCTAGGTATACCACATCTGCCAGTCTATTGATATATCTGCTCTTTAGCATATGTAACTTATTTAAAGAATCCAAAAAAGTAGTCAAGCATGACTTCTCTATCACAAAAGCATGTTGACTTTGCCAATTACCATTAATATTTTGAAATGCCTTACCATAATAGCATTAGAAGAGATTAAAGATGTTAGACTAATGACCTGTAATTTCCTGCTGCATGTCTCCTTGTCTTGGATAATGCTGTGCTTTCGCTTTCCTGAACATCTTTCTGGACTTTCTACAGTACTGACCTCTATTAAAGCTTCTGTGTGTCATTAGTTATCCTGCATGCTCCTTAATATTTAGAGGACTTGAGATTTAATCAACCATCCTTTATCTGAAAATCAAAAAAAAACGGCGAATGCTGCAAATATGAAATGAAGACAGAAAATGTTGGCAAAACTCAGCAGGTCAGGCAGCATCTGTGTGAAAATAGAAACAGTTAACATCATAGATCCAGGACCATTTGAACTTTTTTTTAAAAATTATCGTTTATTCGGATACAGCATGGAATAGGACCTTCCGGCCTTTTGAGCCACGCCGCCCAGCGATCTCCTGATTTATTCCCAGCCTAATCACAGGACAATTTACAGTGACCAAGTAACCCACAAGCTGGTACTTCTTTGGACTCTGGGTGGAGCCCTGCACCAGGGAGAACGTCCCAACTCCTGACAGGCAGTGGCTGTTGCCATGGTTATTGGGTACTGCCTTTGTTGATTTTCTTGTTAAAACACATTTATTTGTGTATTGTGAAGGAATCACTCATTGTCTGCCGCTGCTTTTCAGCTAGTTCATCCCTCAACTTAATTTGCAAGTTCACCTGAACTCACTGTCTTTCATACCTCAAATCTCACTTTGACTGACAAAACATGGAGACACCTTTGCGAACTTCCACAAACTCCGATGACCCTATGAGGCCGATGTGGGAGCATCCTACAGGAGGGTGAACCCACGGAAAGCACCTGGTCCAAACAGTGTACCTGGTCAAGTACTGAAGACCTGTGTTAGTCAACAGGCTCGACTGTTCACTGATATCTTTAACCTTTGAGGTACCCACCTGCTTCAAGTTGGCTTCAATCAAACCCAAGAAGAACACGGTAACCTGTGTCAATGACTATCATCCAATAGCACTTATATCCAGTGTGATGAAATGTTTGGAGAGGTTAGTGATCAGCCTCTGCCTAAGGAGCAACTTAGATCCATTCCAATTTGCCTGTCGTCACAACAGATCAACAGCAGATACTATTTCCTTGGCTTTTCACTCAACCACAGATCGGATCATCTGGACTGTGAAGATGCATACATCAAGATGCTCTTCATTGACTACAGCTCTGCATTCAACACTATCATACCCTCAAAACTAATCAATAATCTCCAGATATTGGCCTCAATACCTCCTTGTGCAACTGGATATTCAATTGCAGACCCCAGTCATTTCAGATTGGCAACAGGGTCACCACAATCTCCATCAGCACAGTTGCACCACAGGGCTGTGTGCTTAGCCCCTTGCTCTACTCATTTTACACTTATGACTGGGAGGCTAAGTACAGTTCCAATGCCATATTTAGGTTTGCTGACAACACTGTTGTCGCAGGCCAAATCAAAGTTGGTGAGGAATCAGCATGTTGGAGGGAGCTTAAACATCTAGCTGAATGTTACTGCAATAACAGCATGTCACTAAACTTCAGCAAAACCACGGGAGGAGGGAGGAGGAACCCAGAAGTCCACAAGCCAGTCCTTATCAGGGGATCAGAGCTGGAGAAGGTTAGCAACTTTAAATTCTACGGGACTAGATTAGGCATTGCGGTAGCATAGCAGCTATTACAGCTTGGGGCATTTGGAAGTTTAGAGTTCAATTCTGGTGCCATTCTGTAAGGAGCCTCTGTATGTCCTCTCCATGGCATGCAAGAGTTTCTCCCGGGTGCTCTGGTTTCCCCCACACAGTCTAAAGGTGTACCAGGTAGGTTGATTGGTTATTGTAAATTGTCCTGTGATTAGGTGAGGGTTAATTGGGTTTGTCAGGGGTTGCTGGGGTGTCGTGCTCAAAGGGCTGCAAGGGTCTATTCCATGCGGTATTGGTAAATAAATAAATAGATTTGGCTATTCAGCCCATCGCATCTGCCCCACTCTCCTGCCTTCACCCCGTAACCTTCGACACCCTGCTTAATCAAGAACCTATCACCCCCGGCCCTGAATATACACAGTGACTTGGTCTGCACAGTCATCTGCAGATTCGTCACCCTCTGGCTAAAGAAATTTTTCCTCATCTCTGTTTCAAGTGGATGCCCCTCACAATACTCCAAATGCAGTGTGACCAATGCTTTATAAAGTCTCAGCGTTACATCCTTGCTCTTAGATTCAAGTGCTCTCAAAATGAATACTAACATTGCATTTGCCTTCCTTACCACCAACTCAACCTGCAACTTAACCTTTAGGGAAACCTGCCCAAGGACTCCCAAGTCCTCTGCACCTCTGATTTTTTAGGTTTTCTCCCCATTTAGAAAACAGTCCACACCTTTTCCATGGACTACCATGCACTTCCGTTCATTACATTCCATTCTTTGCCCATTCCCCCAAAATGGTCCAAGTCCTTCTGTAGCCAACCTGCTTCCTCAACACTGCCCCTCCACCTATCTTCATATCGTCTGCAAACTTGGCTACAGAGCCATCAATCCCTTCATTGACATATAACATGAAAAGATGTGGTCCCAACACCAACTCCTGCGTACACCACTAGTCACTGGGAGCCACACAGAAGAGGCCCCCTTTATTCCTATTCTTTGCCTCTGTCCAGTCAACAAATCTATCCAGCTAGTACCTTTCCTGTAATACCATGGGCTCCTATCTGCAGAAGGTTGTAAATCTAGTCAACTCCATCCTGAGCACTAGCCCACAAAGTACCCAGGATATCTTCAGGGAGCGGTGTCTCAGAGAGGCAGTGTCCATTATTAAGGACCTCCAGCACCCAGGGCCTGCCCTTTTCTCATTATTACCATCAGGTAGGTGGTACAGAAGCCTGAAGGCACACACTCAGTAATTCAGGAACAGCTTCTTCCCCTCTGCCATCCGATTCCTAAATGGACATTGAACCCATGAACACTATCTCACTTTTTTAAAATATACAGTATTTGTTTTTGCACATTTTTAATGATCTATTCAATATACATAATTGATTTACTTGTTTATTATTATGTTTCATTTTATTTATTATTTTTTTCTCTCTCTGCTAGATTATGTATTGCATTGAACTGCTGCTGCTAAGTTAACAAATTTCACATCACATGCCAATGATAATCAACCTGATTCTGATTGTTAAGCAGCCTTACGTGCAGCACCTTGTCAAAGGCCTTCTGAAAATCCAAATAAACAATATCCGCTCACTCTCCTTTGTCTATCTTCCCTGTTATTTCCTCAAAGAATTCCAGCAGATTTCCCCTTTAGAAAACCACGCTGACTTTGGCCTATTTTATCATGTGCCTTCAAGTACCCTGAAACCTCATCTGGATGTCCAACATCTTTCCAATCACTGAAGGCAGGTTAACTGGCCTATAATCTCCTTTCTTCTGCCTCTTTCCCTTCTTGAAGAGTGGAGTTTCATTTGCAAATTTCCAGTCCTCGGGAACCATTCCAGAATCTAGTGATTCTTGCAAGAGCATTACTAATGCCTCTACAGTCTCTTCAGTTACTTCTTTCAGAACTTAGGGGTGTAGTTCATCAGGGCCAGGTGACTAATCTACCTTCATACTTTTGCACTTCCCAAGCACCTTCTGCTCAGTAATAGTAACTGCATTCACTTCTGCCCCCTGACACTTGAATTTCTGGCAAACTGCTAGTGTCTTCCACAGTGAAGACTGAAGCAAAATACTTATTAAGTTCATCCGCTATTTCTTTGTTCCCATTATCATTTCAGAGGATTTGTCCTGGATCCAGCTCATAATTGCCATTACAAAGAAGGCACAGCAGTTCCTTTACTTTCTTATAAGTTTGTGAAGACTCGAAATGTCATCTAAAACTTTGACAAACTTATATAAATGTATGGTGGAGAGTATACTGACTGCCTGCATTATGGCGTGGCATGGAAGCACCAATGTCCTTGAATGGAAAAGCCTCCAAAAAGTAGTGGACAATTCATCCCAGGTAAAGCCCTCCCTACCATTAAGCACATCTACACGGAGCATTATTGCAGGAAACCAGCATCCATCGTCAAGGACCCCCACCATCCAGGCCATGCTCTCTTCTCGCTGCGCTGAAAGGAGGTCAGGAGCCTCAGGTCCCACACCACCAAGTTCAGGAGCAGTTATTCCCCATCAACAGTCAGGCTCTTAAACCACAATGGATAATTTCACTCACCACAACACTGAACTGATTCCACAATCCGTGGACTTGCTTTCAAGGACTCTGCAACTTATGTTCGCAATATTTATCTTATATATAATATGCAAAAGACAACAAAAATTAAAAATAAAATATATATATAGCACATTTCTTGTTTGCCTTTGTTGTATGCAGTTTTTTTTTGGATTCTATTGTGTTTCTTTATACTTACTGTGAATGCCTGCACAAAATGAACCTCAGGGTAGGATATGGTGCCATATATGTACTTTGATAATAAATTACTTTGAACTTTTGAACTTTGAATTTACCTTCACTTAAGTTTACTAGTCTCAGACAAGTAATTCTCTCCTTGAAACTGAACATAAAACTTAATTATGATTTTTGCTGTTTAATGGGCACTTATACTGTGAGATCATTATTTAATCCTATCTCTTAGCATAATATCAGATCTAGTCTATTTGCATTCTGATTGACTCTGGGTAGTGTTTTTATCAGAAACTCTCCTGAAAAATCTGTGAGCTCATCAATCAAGATTTCCTTTGTTCATTTGATTTTTCCAATCTACATGTAATTTTAAAATCTCCAATGATTATTGCCATATCTTACATCCACTTTTTCTTCCATTTTTACTGGTTAGTGTCTTATATACCACATCTATTAATGATGTTTTGTCTTTGTTATTCCTTGTCTTCACTCAAAACATTTCTACATCCTGGTTGCCTGAACTTAGTACAGTACGTCCTTCCCCATTGTGTTATAAGAGCATGAGACATAGGAGCCAAATTAGGCCATTTGGCCCATCGAGTCTGCCATTTCATCATGGCTGATCTATTTTTCCTCTCAGTCTCAATCTCCTGCCTTCTCCACATATCCTTTCATGCCCTGAGCAATCAACAATCTGTCAACCTCTGCCTTAAACATTCATACAGACTTGGCCTCCACAGCTGCCTGTGCCAACAAATTCCACAGATTCACCACTCTCTGACTAAAGAAATTCCTTCTCACCTCTGTTCTAAAAGGACACCCCTCTATTCTGAGGCTGTGTCCTCTGGTCTTAGACTCTCCCATCATAGGACAATTCCTCTCGACATCCACACTATCAAGGCCTTTTACCATTTGATATGTTTCAATAAGGTCACCCCTCATTCTTCTGAATTCCAGTGAATACAGGCCTAGAATCATCAGATGCTATTCATATAACAAGTCATTCAATCCTGGAATCATCTTTGTGAACTTCCTTTGAACCCTCTCCAGTTTCAGCACATCCTTTCTAAGTTAAGAGGCCCAAAATTGCTCACAATACTCCAGTGAAACCTCGCCAGTGCTTTATAAAGTCTCAACATTACCTCCTTACATTTATATTCTGGTGCTCTTGAAATGAATGCTAACATCACATTTGCCTTCCTCACCACAGACTCAACCTGCAAATTAACCTTTTAGGAAATGCTGCACAAGTACTTCCAAGACCCTGTGCGCCTCAGTTTTTTTGTATTTTCTCTCCATATAGAAAATAGGCAACCCTTTCAATTTTTCTACCAATTTGCATGACCATACACTTCTCAACACTGTGTTCCATCTGCCATTTCTTTACTCATTCTCCTAATCAGTCCAAGTCCTCCTGTAGCCTCTCTACTTCCTCAAAGCTACCTGCTCCTCCACTTGTCTTCATATTGTCCGCAAACTTTGCAACAAAGCCATCAATTCCGTCATCTAAGTCATTAACATGTAATGTAAAAAGAATCAGTCCCAACACAGACCCCTGTGGAACACCCATTAGTCACCGGCAGCCAACCAGAAAAGGCTCCCTTTATTCCCACTCTTTGCCTCCTGCCAGTCAGCCACTGCTTTATCCATCCTAGAATCTTTCCTGTAATACCATGGGGTTGTAACTTGTTCAGCTGCTTTATGTGTGGCACCTTGTCAAAAGCCTTCTGAAAATCCAAGTACACAGCATCAACTGATTCTCCTTTGTCTATCCTGTTTGTTATTTCTTCAAAGAATTCCAACAGATTTGTCAGGCAAGATTTTCCCGAGGAAACCATGCTGACTACAGCCTATTTTATCATGTGCCTTCAAGTACCCTGAGACCTCATCCTTTATAATCGACTCCAGCATCTGCCCAACCACTCAGGTCAGACTAACTGGCCTATAGTTTCCTTTTTTCAGCCTCTCTCCCTTCTTGAAGTGTGGAGTGACATTTTCAATTTTCCATTCTTCCAGAATCTAGTGATTCTTGAAAGGTTATTGCTCATCATCATAGCTTGTCACACCAGACAGCCAGCCACTCTAGTGTTGTTTGGTTGATGTTGAGCAGGTCAGTGTCAGCTAAATCAGGTGAGAGTGGGCAGTTGCACAGAACGTGTTCAATGTTCTGCACCCTTTCGCCGCACTCACAGGATTGGCTGGTCTTTAAACCCCACTTCACCATATTGTCTCCCGTCCTACAAACTCCCGCTCTTGCTCTGTTGAGAGCGCACCACTTCCGTCTGTCAAGCAGTGGCCCATCTGGTAACATTTCTGTGGGGTCTTGCACTGTGTTGTTTGGTGGGGTTCTGGCTTCTGTTTGTTGCCAGAGGTCAATCCTGTATGTTTGAGGGGATGTTCCGTGGGGTAGTTCCTCCACTGTAGCAAAGCTTTTCCTCGATTTTAGGCGGTTGGAAACTGGCACATGATGGTGTAGTGGTTGCTGTGGATCTGAGTTCTGTTTACTGTTTTCACTTTTTGTTGTAGTGTGTCTTCGGATCTCTGGGGGTCTGGTGTGACAAGCTATGATGATGATCTAGGGAAGCAATGCTTGCAAGTCTGTAAATGATGTTTTTGGGTGTGGGGTGCAGTGTGTCCGTGATTATTCGGCAGGCTTCGTTAAGCAACGGGTCTATTTTCTTCGCATGGGCTGATCTGCCCCACACAGGTGCACAGTATTCTGCAGGTGCATAGCAGAGTGCTAGGGCAATTGATCTAAGTGTGTGAGCATTAGCTCCCCGTTTCATTCCTGCTAATTTTTTCAAGAGAGAATTGCGAGAGCCAACTTTCCCTCAGAGTTTTTGGATGTGGGTGGCAAATGAGGGCGTCCTATCCAGTGTCACACCCAGGTAAATTGGAGTCGGATGGTGTTTGAGCTCCCTCCTACACCAGAAGATCTTGAGTTTCCGAGCTGCTTCTCGATTCCTCAGGTGGAATGCACACACTTGAGTTTTTGAAGGATTTGGGTTCAGAGACCATTTTTCATAATACTGCTTCATTGCCTCGAAGACTGCTGTAAGTCGTACTTCAACTTCTTGGAAAGAGTTAGCTTGTGTTGCTACGCGTAGGTCATCTGCCTGAATAAACCTGCGTGTGTTAGGAAAGGTTGGTTGGTCATCTGTGTAAACATTAAATAGTAGAAGTGCCAGGAGGATAAAAAGATTATTACTAATACCTCCACAATCTCTTCTGCCACCTCTTTCAGAACCCTGGTGCGTACACCATCTGGTGCAGGTGACTTATCTACTTTCAGACCTTTCGGTTTCCCAAGAATCTTCTTTCTAATAATGAGAGAACTTCACACACACTTCATGACCCCTGACACCTAGAACTTTCACCATACTGCTAGTGTCTGCCATTGTGAAGACTGATGCAAAATACATATTCAGTTCATCTGCTATTTCCTTGTCCCCATTACTACCTTTCCAGTATTGTTTTCCAGCGGTTCAATATCCACTCTCGCCTCTCCTTTATACGTTATGTACGTGAAGAAACTTTTGGTTTCTTCAAATATCCTCTTTAATATAATTGGCTCGTTTTCTTTCATATTCCACCTTTACCATAATGACTGTTTTAGTTGCCTTCTGCTGGTATATGAAAGCTTCCAATCCTCTAACTTCCCATTAATTTTTGCTCCACTATATGTCCTCTCTTTGGCTTTCATGCTGGCATTGACTTCTCTGTCAGCCACAGTTGTGTCATCTTGCCTTTAGAATATTTCTTCCTCTTAGGGATGTATACATCTTGTGTTTTCTGATTTGCTTCCAGAAATTCCAGCCATTGCTGCTCTACCGTCATCCCTGCCAATGTTCTTTTCTGTGTCAATTCTGGCCAACTCCTCTCTAGTTATGGCCATCATTAATTAACAGAGTCACTCCTTACCCTTTCCCCAGCTTCCCATTCTCGGACCCATAAGTGATCAGGTCTGAATATATGTCTCTGTAATTGCTATTAGATCAGAGCTATTGATTTCGACTTGCACTCTTAGCCTTATTTCCAAAGGCATGTGTGTTCTGATATAGACCTCGGTTCATCTATTATTATTATTAAGGGATCCAGTCTTAACTCTTCATTTATTCCTTGATTTCTATTCATTACCATTTCCCATGTTAATACCTTTCTCTCCAGCCTCATCTTTGCTCTTTGATTTTGCTGCCTTGCCCTCACTATTTCAGTTTGATTCTGCATTACAAAGGCAGCAAGATACCAAGAGAGGAACTATCCATTATTGAAGTCACTATGGGGGCCATCATGTGGCACAACTAGAAAGCTGAGAGCAAAACACCAGGCCAGCCCATGATGAAATGTTGATGTTGTGAAGTAAAGGGTAGTCCATTTTAGTCATCATCAGTAAAGCCCAAGGAGTCCTCAGCTTCCATTCACACTAATCCCCCCTCCCAACAACCCCCCCTTCAGTTTCTGCTGCTCACCTACACACTCGGGGTAGTCGAGAGTGGCCAAATAACTTGCCAATCAACATGCAAATGGGAGGAAGCCAGAGAAAACTCACACGATCACAGGGAGAACATGCAAACTCCACACAGACAGTACCGGGGGTCAGGATCGAACCTTGATACTGGAGCCATGAGGCAGTTTGCATTCAGACTGATGCATTGAAGGTGAGTTACCATACTTGGAGTGTGGCATTCCTCTAAAACAGGGGTTCCCAACCTTTTTTTTATGCCGTGGACCCTACCATTAACCGAGGGGTCAGTGGGCCCCAGGTTGGGAGCTGCTGCTCTGAAGCAAGTAGTTCAGAGAGGTGGGGGTGTGGTGGGGGCAGCTAGTTGACTGGAATGTAAACAATGGCTGCACCATTGCAGGGATTCCCAGATACAGTGTAAGGTGATAAGCTCAATACTGACTTAATTTCTTACATCCTTCACATATATGAGGAGTAAAAATGCCTCCATCTGAATGTGCAAATTATAGTAATTTGTAATAAAGAGTATGTACAACAGAAGTCAATATAGCATAGAAGTACAATTGTGTCAGTGTGAATTAATCAGTCTGATGGCCTGGTGGAAGAAGCTGTCCCGGAGCCTGTTGGTCCTGGCTTTAAAGCTGTGGTACTGTTTCCCAGATGGTAGTGGCTGGAACAGTTTCTGGTTGGGGTGACTGGGGTCCCCAGTGATCCTTCGGGCCCTTTTTACACACCTGTTTCTGTAAATGTCACATTTAATGGAAGTTCACATCTACAGATGCGCTAGGCTGTCTGCACAACTCACTGCAGAGTCCTGTGATTGAGGGAAGTACAGTTCCCATACCAGGCAGTGATGCAGCCAGTCAGGATGCTCTCAGTTGTGCCCCTATAGAAAGTTCTTAGAATTTAGGGGCCCAGACCAAACTTCTTCAACTGTCTGAGGTGAAAAAGGTGCTGTTGTGCCTTTTTCACCACACAGCCAGTATGTATAGACCACATGACATCCTCGGTGATGTTTATGCCGAAGAACTTGAGCTCATCCTCTCAACTCCAGATCCACTGATGTGAATAGGGGCTAGTCTGTCTCCATTCCTCCTGTAGTCCACAACCACCTCCTTTGTTTTTGCAACAGTGAGGAAGATGTTGTTTTCCTGACACCACTGTGTCAGGGTGATTACTTCTCTGTAGGCCACCTCGTATTGTTTGAGATTAGATCAATCAATGTTGTATCGTCAGCAAATTTAATTAGCAGTTTGGACCTGTGGGTGGCGACACAGTCATGGGTATACAGAAAGTAAGGGAGGGGGCTTAGTACACAGCCCTGAGGGGCAGAGGTGAGGGAGCTCACTCTTACCACCTGCCGGCGATCTGACAGGAAGTCCAGGATCCAGCTACACAGGCAGGGTGTAGGTCGAGGTCTGAGGGCTTCTTGTCAAGCCGGGAAGAAATTATGGTGTTAAGTGCACACTGTAGTCCAAGAACAACATTGTCACATGAGCATCCCTCTCCTCCAGATGTGTAAGGACTGTGTGCAGAGCTGTGGCTATTGCGTCGTCTGTCGATCGGTTGTGTCGGTAGGCGAATCGTAGAGGGTCCCGTGTGGGTGGTAACATGCTGCAGATGTAGTCCCTGACCAGCCTCTCAAAGCATTTGCTTATTATTGAGGTGAGTGTGACAGGGCACCAGTCGTTCAGACATGTTGCCTTGGTCTTTTTAGGCACAGGGACAATGGTGGATGTTTTGAATCAGGAGGGCACACTACACTGGGAGAGGGAGAGATTAAAAATGTCTGCAAACACCCTGGCCAGTTGTGCCACGCACATCCTGAGTACCCGCCCTGGGACGCCGTCCGGTCCCGCAGCCTTGTGACTGTCCGCTCGTTGGAAAGACCTGCGTACTTCAGCCTCAGAGATGACCAAGGAGCAGGTCGCATTGGCAGCACTCCTCAGGGGCTCAGTGTTGGCGACATCAAACCGAGTGTAAAAAAGATTTAGCACATCTGGGAGAGAGGCAGCGATGCTGGCAGCACCACTGTGCTTTGCTTTGAAGTCTGCGATGGTGTGCAGACCTTGCCATAAGCTTCATGTGCTGTTGGCAGAGAAATCATTTTAACCATGTCAGATGTTCCAGGGGAAGAGGCTTCTGTTGTCCATGCAGTTACAAGTGAACCAACTACACAGTTAGCTGGATCCCCTGAGAGAGGGTGTACCTCAGTGTGGAGGTGAGTCAAGGATCTCCTGGACTTCTAACCCAGTGTGGACAGTTAGTGAGAGCATTTGAAGGAATCCAGAATTAATCAATTTGCAACTGACAATAGGAAGAACAATACGTTCAGTATGTACAGGAAGGTAAGATGAAGGACAAGTCAGAAGGAGGCAGAATAGAGAGTGATATAGTAATACATTGAAATCAGCGTAACTCCTAAAATAGTTAACAAGCAGTATTAGTCTACGCTTAGTGTTCATATGCTCCTCTGCCGCTGTCCATCGGGGATAGTACTACCTGTATGGGGTGTCCAGGGAGGGGTAGCACCACTGATGAAGGGGCTTGTCATTCTGTTCCAGGGTAGCGCACACCTTTGGTTCCCACTGAACCCTCAGCTCTCGCCTGTGGCTCCAAGTAGCTGTTTGCAATCACACAGCCTCGACAGGCGAGCTGACCCAGGCAAGGGTGGCTGCTGGCCTCATACCCCAGTGAGATAGGGACAGGCTTGCCCCAGCATACATGGTTAGCTCCAGCAGAACGGGTGGATGAGATCCAACAGCCAGGAAGGTGGTACTGCAACGCTCCGTGAAGAGCAAAGGGCATGACAAGACACTGATGGTCATCACGGTCATCCACTGCAACCAAGGAAGACGCCAGGCGGGAGAAGATGGTGGCGCGCCTGCGCAGTCCTCCGGTGAAAATTGATATTGTATCTGTTAAATAGGGGCCGTGGACAATTCTGATTTGATGGAGAATGGATGTGAAAGCACAGAGGAACATCTGGAGAAATTCCTGAAACGTTCGTCCGCTGCTGTTGTTACTGCGTGGTTGCGAATCTCTCGGAGGGTAGGCCTCAAAATCCCTGGCCTTGCCTGCTTTTGGCAACCAAGCTTGAGGTCGAATCGTTCGGACAGAGGTGGCGCTCAGTACTCGGTGTCGGAGAGCTGATCAGAGCTCGAAATTTTCGGATGACTCAGAGTCGGATTGTGGTCGGCATGGCAGGGAGAGTTTCTCTTCCTTCTCCCGTCTGCGTGAGATGTGGGACATTTGAAAGACTTTGAACTTTTACTGTGCTCATGGACTTCTTCATCAAGTTATGGTATTGTGCACTGTTGTAACTATATGTTATAATTATGTGGTTTGTCAGTTTTTCAGTCTTGGTCTGTCCTGTGTTTTGTGATATCACACCGGAGGAAATAATGTATCATTCCTTAATGCATGCATTACTAAATGACAATAAAAGAGGACTACGTGTCTTCATAATCTAAAAAGTTTGTGACACATGTTCATACCACTGGACCCAGGTTTCTGAGCTCCAGAGAGTGGAACTGTTCCAGAGCAACGGGTTTCTACTTTAAAAGCTCTCCCACACAGGTTTCCTGCCACCATCTTCTTTTGAAGGTAGTCAACATTAAATTCACAAAAAATGCTTTATCCAATGTAATTTTGGTAATGCAAAACAGCAGTTACAATGTAGTGTAATGTAATTGTTGGAAATATACAGAATTCACAACCACTGACATTGGGTTGGGGTTTACTTTAAGAGGCCGGTCTGACGTGATAACACAATTATGTAAAGGACTTTTTACCGCACTGTGTTCAGTAAATGAGTTGCTATGGTTTTTTTTAAACAAAATACCTCCGCCATTTTATTTGTGAAAACTTACAACACTGGCCCCCACTGCTTTATTTTCACCATGGATGTCCAGTCCCTATATACCTCCATCCCCCACCAGGAAGGTCTCAAAGCTCTCCACTTCTTTTTGGATTCCGGACCTAACCAGTTCCCCTCTACCACCACTCTCCTCCGTCTAGCGGAATTAGTCCTTACTCTTAACAATTTCTCCTTTGGCTCCTCCCACTTCCTCCAAACTAAAGGTGTAGCCATGGGCACCTGTATGGGTCCCAGCTATACCTGCCTTTTCATTGGCTTTGTGGAACAATCCATGTTCCAAGCCTATACTGCTATCTGACCCCTCTTTTCCTTCGCTACATCGACGACTGCATTGGCACTGCTTCCTGCATGCATGCTGAGCTCGTTGACTTCATTATCTTTACCTCCAACTTTCACCCTGCCCTCAAGTTTACCTGGTCCATTTCCGACACCTCCCTCCCCTTTCTTGATCTTTCTGTCTCTATCTCTGGAGACAGCTTATCTACTGGTGTCTACTATAAGCCTACGGACTCTCACAGCTACCTGGTCTATTCCTCTTCCCACCCTGTCTCTTGCAAAAATGCCATCCCCTTCTTGCAATTCCTCCGTCTCCGCTGCATCTGCTCTCAGGTTGAGGCTTTTCATTCCAGGACGAAGGAGATGTCTTCCTTTTTTAAAGAAAGAGGCTTCCCTTCATCCACCATCAACTCTGCTCTCTAATGCATCTCTCCCATTTCACGTACATCTGCTCTCACTCCATCCTCCTGCCACCCCACTAGAAATAGGGTTCCTCTTGTCCTAACCTACCATCCCACCAGCCTCTGGGTCCAACATATAATTCTCTGTAACTTCCGCCACCTCCAACGGGATCTCACCACCAAGCACATCTTTCCCTTCCCCCTCTTTCTGCTTTCTGCAGGGATCGCTCCCGACGTGACTCCCTTGTCCATTCGTCCCATTCATCCCCCACGTCCCTCCCCACTGATCTCCCTCCCGGCACTTATCCATGTAAGCAGAACAAGTGCTACACATGCCCTTACACTTCCTGCCTCACCACCATTCAGGGGCCCAGACAGTCCTTCCAGGTGAGGTGACACTTCACTTGTGAGGCGGCTGGGGTGATATACTGCGTCCGGTGCTCCCGATGTGGCCTTCTATATATTGGCAAGACCCAACGCAGACTGGGAGACCGTTCGCTGAACACCTACGCTCTGTCTGCCAGAGAAAGCAGGATCTCCCAGTGGCCACACATTTTAATTCCACATCCCATTCCCATTCTGATATGTCTATCCACAGCCTCCCCTACTGTAAAGATGAAGCCACACTCAGGTTGGAGGAACAACACCTTATATTCCATCTGGGTAGCCTCCAACCTGATGGCATGAACATTGACTTCTCTAACTTCCGTTAATCCCCACCTCCCCTTCACACCCCATCCCTTATATATTTATTTAATATATTTTTTATATATTTCCCCCCTTTTTCTCTCTCTCTTTTTTCTCTCTCTATCCCTCTCAGTATAACTCCTTGCCAGCTCTCCACCCTCCGGGCTCCCTCCCCGCCCTTTCTTTCTCCCCAGGCTTCTCGTTCCATGATCCTCTCCTTTCTCCAGCTCTTAGATCCACCCCCCCCTTCCTGTCTTCTCCTATCATTTTTGGTCTCCCCCGTCCCCTCCCACTGTCAAATCTCTTGCTATCTCTTATTTCAGTTAGTCCTGACGAAGGGTCCCAGCCTGAAACGTCGACTGCCCCCCTTCCTAGAGATGCTGCCTGGCCTGCTGCGTTCACCAGCAACTTTGATGTGTGTTGCTTGAATTTCCAGCATCTGCAGATTTCCTCGTGTCTGTCCTACAGACTGTGAGTCTGCTTGTATAAAACTTATTTGAAGAAGTATCTATATACTGCAGGGATATTGAATTTAAGTTATTGGACAGAATTTATAATTAAAATAATTAAATAAGTAAATAAAGTTAATGCTTAAATTTCTCTATACTATATATTTATAAATGTCTTCCAATAGATACTGGAACAACTATAGGACCCTGGTCAGACCCCACTTGGAGTACTGTGCTCAGTTCTGGTCACCTCACTGCAGGAAGACATAGAAAGGGTGCAGAGGAGATTTACAAGGATGTTGCCTGGATTGGGGAGCATGCCTTATGAGAATAGGTTGAGTGAACTCGGCCTTTTCTCCTTGGAGTGACGGAGGATGAGAGGTGACCTGATAGAGGTGTACAAGATAATGAGAGGCATTGATCGTGTGGATAGTCAGAGGCTTTTTCCCAGGGCTGAAATGGCTAGCATGAGAGGGCATAGTTTTAAGGTGCTTGGAAGTAGGTACAGAGGAGATTTCAGGAGTAGATTTTTTACGCAGAGAGTGGTGAGTGCGTGGAATGGGCTGCCGGCGGCGGTGGGGGAGGCGGAAACGATGGGGTCTTTTCAAAGATTCCTGGATGGATACATGAAGCTTAGAAAAATAGAGGACAGTGGGTAAGCCTAGGTAGTTCTAAGGTAAGGACATGTTCGGCACAGCTTTGTGGTCCGAAGGGCCTGTATTGTGCTGTAGGTTTTCTATGTTTCTAACTACAGTATGGAAATACTGTAGTTAATTGTTGATCTAATGTAATCTATGTAGCTAATTGATGATCTACATGGGTTTGTTATTTCACCTAGAGCTGACACTCTGGGTGTGCCTTTAAGAATTGTGGGTACCAAGTAGTTTAACTTTAGTCATACTGTTGTACTAGTCACTGCTATTAGTTGAATTTTAATTACCTACAATAAAAGTATTTCTTTGGCAGCTATATTCTTCTTACTTTCCTTAGTAAATCAGCAACACAACAGAGCAAGTGGAGACTACAAGCATTAAACAGAAATCCAAATAGATGCCCCAGACTAAGGCTGTGGCTCTAAGAGCTGGTTAAAGGCTGGGTATGTTTCAGCAGCGGAGACACCTCCTGACATCCCACACCTGTTTTCTTGTCTGCAAAGATGCATGATGGGAGGGTACAGAACACTCTTCGCTGTATGGGTGTAGCTAGAACAAGGATTCCCAACCTGTCTTATGCCATGGACCCTTACCATTAACCGAGGGGTCCATGGAGCCCAGGTTGGGATTTACTACTCTAGAAGCTCGTCAGCCTCCACAAGCATCAACCTATTTCCTCCATCTCTGATGTCCCATGATGGCGGTCTGCATCTTCCATAAGAACCACTGCAGCAGGAGGAGAAGATGGCGGCGCGACGTAGCGCACATAGCCTCTCCGGTGAAATGATGTTGTATATAATAGGGGCCGTGAACAATCCTGATTTGATGGAGACAGCTGTGAGAGCATGGAGGAACATCTGGAGTAACTTCTGAAATGCCCGGTTCGCTGCCACTGCTACTGTGCGATCAAGAATCTCCGGAAGGAAGGCCCCAAAACCCTTGGCTTTGCCTGCTGCTGGCAGCCGGGGCTGGGGTCGAAGCGTTCGGCAGAGATGGTGCTGGGTGCTCAGTGTCGGAGGCCTGGTCGGAGCTCAAAGTTTTCGGACGACTCAGAGTTGGACTGTGGTCGGGTATGGCAAGGAGAGTTTTCTTCCTTCTCCCATCTGCGTGAGATGTGGGGCTTTAGAGAGACTTTGAACTTTTTACTGTTCTAAATGGCCTGTTCTCCATCCAGTTACAGTATTGCTTGCACTGTTGTATCTATATGTTATAATTATGTGGTTTTTGTCAGTTTTTCAGTCTTGGTCTGTCCTGTGTTTCTGTGATATCACACCGGAGGAATATTGTATCATTTCTTAACGTATGCATTACTAAATGACAATAAAAGAGGACTGCGTGTCCTCATAATCTAATCTAATCTAAGCTTCTTGTTCGGGCTCCTCTGACAACACTTGATTGTGATCTCTACAATCAAGAAAGACAAAGACAACAAGCACTCAGCCAACAAGTTCCTCTCCAAATTACTCACTCCTCTACTTGGAAATAAATCACCCTCCCTTCATTAGGGATATACCCTTGAATTAACCTGCAGAATTGGCAAAGCATCTTCAAATAATGCAGTTCACCACCAACTTCTCTAAGCCAATCAGTCATGAAGCAACACATAGATCTTAAAATAATTTCAGTTCTTGTAAACAGCTGTTAGAGTGCACTTTGAATTTCTCCTCAAATGAGTGATTTTGTCCCAGCAAAGACTGCACCACAACTAGTCTTCTGTTTCCTTGATATCCTACCATATTTCAGTCTGCAAATGGTAGAATCATACAATTCCATTCAAGATCCTTGCGGGCATGTATTCATTCCTATTTAACCACTTCTTCTAATTTAAAATTCTTAACCTTATGTTTAAGGCTCTGTTGAATTTTTCTCTTCCGTTTTGAGCAAGACATCATCAGCAGCTCTCCAGACTCTGATACAGTCATGTAGCCAGAGAAGATTGAAATATGGTCAGGGTGTTATGATTCTCTTTTTTAATCCATTTTGAAAGATTTTAAAAAGCAGGGCCTCAAGGGTTAGTAATCCTTGGATTACTGCCAGTGAGGGGAAGAACATGATGATTTGGCAGATGAATGTGCCGCTGAAGAATTGGTGCAGGGGGCAGGGTTTCAGATTTGTGGATCATTAGGATCTCTTCTGGGGAGGGTATGACCTGTACATAAAGAGATGGTTACACTTGAACTTGAAGGGGAACCAATATCCTTGTGGGCAGGTTTGGAAAGGGTTTAAACTAGTTTGGTTTGGGGATTGAAACCAGAGTGGTAGGTCAGATGATGGAGCAGTGGTGTAAAGGGAGATGCAGCGTATAAAGAAACTAAAGGATAGGCAAGGAATAAGGCATAAATGTAGTCATTTCGATGGTTTGGAATGTGTTAACTTCAATACAAAGAGTGTCAGGTAGAAAGGTGATGAACTTAGAGCATGATTTAGTACATGGAACTACAACGTTGTGCCCATTAGAGAGACTTGGCTGTCACAAGGGCCAGAATGGCTGCTGGATGTTTTGGGGTTTAGATGTTTCAAAAGGGACAAGAAGGGTGGTAAGAGAGGTGGGGAGCAGAATTGCTAATCAGGGATAGTATCACAGCTGCAGAAAGGGAGGACTGCATGGAGGGATTGTCTTCTCAGTGTGGGTAGAAGTCAAACAGGAAGGGACAGCCACTCCATTGGGAGAATTCTATAAATGCCCACTAGCAGCAGAGATACTAAGGAGCAGATCGAGAGGCATTATTTGAAAATAATGCAGTTGTTGCTGTGGGGGACTTCAACTTCATTAATAATTGATTGGCATCTCCATAGTGCAAAAGGTTTAGTTGGGGCAGAATTTATTAGGTATGTCCAGGAAGGATTCCCGACACAGTATGTGGACTGGCCGACTAGTTTTGGGAACTGCTCTTTGTGATTTTTATGAATGACTTGGATGAGGAAGTGGAAGGATAAGTAAGTTTGCAGATGACATGAAGGCTGGTGATGGTGTGGATAGATGACAACGGGACTTTGACACGATGCAGAGCTAGGCTGGGAAATGGCAAGTGGAGCTCAATCCAGAAAAGTGTGAAGTAATCCACTTTGAAAAGTCAAACTAGAAGGCAGGGTTAATAGCAGGATTCTTAGCAATGTGGGGGAACAGAGGGATCTTAAGTTCCATATCCATAGATCTCTCATGGCGGTTAAGAGGACATGCTGGCCTTTATTAGTTGGGTGATTGAGTTCAAGAGCCATGAGGTAATGTTACAGCTTTATAAAGCTCTGGTCAGACCACATTTGTAGTATTGCATTCAGTTCTGGTCACCTCATAGGAAGAATGTAGAATCTTCAGAGAGGGTGCAAAGGAGATTTACAAGGATGCTGCCTGAATTAGAGAGCACATCTTATGAAGAAAGGTTGAGTGAGCTAGGAATTTTCTCTTTGGAGCGAAGGAGGATGAGAGGTGACTTGATAGAGGTGTATATGATGAGGCATTAATAGAGTGGACAGCCACCGCCATTTTCCCGGGATGGAAGTGGTTAGTACGAGAGGGTGTAATTTTAGGGGGATTGGAAGAAAGTACAGGGAGGATGTCAGATCTAGGTTCTTTTTTCCCCACAGGGAGTGGTGGGTTTTTTGGAACATGCTGCCAGGGGTGGTGGTAGAGGGGGATCTGTTAAACAAATCTCCACAACCTCCCTCTGACTCCTTCAACCAAACCAATTTTGTATGTAGATGGCTAGCTCAACTTAGTTCCCATGTGACCTCACCCTCTCTGCTATCATGTAGGTTGTCAAAAACTAGGTTAATGGTCACATGGACAAATCCTTCTGCCTTGACCAACAAAAAGCACAACATTAGCAACCCTCCAGTCTTCCATTACTTCATCGCTAGCTAAGGAAGATACAAAAATCTCTTCCAAGGCACCAGCAATTTCTTCCTTTGTTCCCATATCCTCCTAGAATACACTTAGGAATTGATGTTTTTGCACCTCAAGACCATCAACATCTCCACTTTCCTAAGATCAATGTTTCATAAAGAATGACTGTGATAAGTCTAGTTGAAATGGCATAATGGGGGGGTGGGTAGTTACCAGTACATTAAAATTATCGAAATTAAAATATGTTATTAATGGGAAGCAACCACTTTGCTTTCCTAAGACAAGAGACGAAGAAGGACACTTGTCAATGAGGATGCAGAAGTAAATGGACCTCTGAGTCCCAAGCAAAAAGCAAACAATTCTAATTTGCTCCATTTGTTGTCGTTCAGTTTGTAATTTGCATAATTCACTGCAGGTGTTCATTTTAGTGGAGATGTATCATTCGCTCCACAAGTTGAACAGGATAAGGAAGCTGTATGCAGTTTGAGGAAGATGTCTTCAGTTCCTCTTGCTACTGTTGCTACTGTGGTGAGAACCATAAGATCAAGTTTAATTTTATTATCTTCCCTTAAAACGCTACAGGAATGTTAGGGTGCTTAAAAATTAGGTTAATTGGTCACATGGGTGCAACAGAGAGGCACAGACTCATTGGACCAAAAGGGTTAGTTACCTTGCTGCATCTCTAAATAGAAAATAACAGTTCGTAAGCCAATTTACCAAACACCGCAATTGTGGAGAGACAGAAGTGATGACCTTCACTGCCAACTCGTTGTACAAGAACAATTCCAACCTGTACCATATAGCCTACTGTATATTATGGGACTACTTTATGTTGTAGTAACACATCGTTGCATGTGCTATTAGGCGCGTATTGATCTGTACATGTGTGTTCAGTTCGGTTTCAGTCAGTAAAGAACCCTGTTAACTTAGCTCCCATCTCCAGCGTTTTTATTTGTAGCTTTGTTGTGTAAGTCGGCCACATACACAACACAACCAAACTGCTAGCAAACATTTAATGGTGGTGTTACTGGCATTTATTTGAATCTTGGTTCACTTTTTCAATCATTTCAAAAAGAAATCTGAACAGAAAAGTCTACACTTACTTTTCACCAGAATATTACATTCTTTTCCTCATGTTATTTGCTCAGGAGGAGGAGAAGATGGTGATGTGACGCAGCTCGCAGCGGCCACTCCAGTGGTGATGTCTGTTATTTGTCAAGTAGGGTGCCGTGCACAATCCTGATTTGATGGAGACAAACGTGAGAGCACGGAGGAACATCTGGAGAAACTTCTGAAATGCCTGTGTCACTGCCACTGCTACTGCGTGATCCAGAATCTCCGATGGGGAAGGCCCCGAGTCCTCGGCTTTGCTTGTTGCTTGGCGGCCAGGGCAGGGCCAAAGCACGCGGCAGAGATGGTGCTCGGTGCTCGGTGTCGGAGGGCTGGTCGGAGGCTCGAAGCTTTTGGATGGACTCAGAGTCGGCTGCGGTCGGGTGCTTCCAATGCATCGGCAAGTTTGTGGCGCTTGGAGTTCATGGCAGGGAGAGTTTCTCCCTTCTACCGTCTGCGTGAGATGATGGGGCTGTCGGGACTTGAGACTTTTTTTTACCGTGCCCATGGTCTGCTCTTTATCAAATTATGGTATTGCTTTGCACTGTTGTAACTATATGTTATAATTATGTGGTTTTTGTCAGTTTTAGTCTTGGTTTGTCCTGTGTTTCTGTGATATCATACTGCAGGAACATTGTATCATTTTTTAATACATGCATTTCTAAATGACAATAAATGAGAACTGAGTGTCCTCATAATCTAATCTAATCTGATGTTAAATATCTCAAACTACTGTGTTCTTTAAATTCCTCATTATTCATAGGGTGTGAAAATCATTGTCTAGGCCTGGCTTCACTTTAATCACAAATTGTCCCTGAACTAATTATGCATTTAAGAGTCACATTGTTGGATCTGTTATCATTTGAAAACCAATTCGATAAACATGAGATTTTCTCTGAAAGTCTTCAATGGACCAAATGTATTTTAAAATGATAGTCTGGTAGTTTCACGATTTCCCTTTCTGATAATCACTTTTTATTTGTGTAATTTATTTACTTACTTGAATTTACTTAGCCAGCTTGTTGGCATTTGAACTCCAATCACTGGATCAGTGAACCAAGTCTAGAGAAATCATTTTGCAGCCTTGCTCAGATGCAAACTAAATATTTTTGATTTGAAAACGCTTTAGCCAAACTACACAGTTTATTGATAGTCTTCATCTTCATCTTCCATCTTCATCTTCATAAATCTTCATAAATGAACAGGTGAACATTACAAATGTATGCCACAGGTACTTTATCACTTAGTTCACTGTGTGAATGTGGATTTTGTAGGAAAAGTTGGGGTTTAAGACCGGTGTCCTTGTAGCCCATTAATAGGTTGTGGTGAACCATCCAGAATGAAAAACAGGACTACTGGAAGAACTCAGCATGCCAAGCAGCATCTTGCAGGCAAAATAATGTCGATCAATGTTTCAAGTTGAGACCCTGCATCAAGTTTGAGAGGGAAGAGGAGAAATTGCAAGTTCATAGCAATACAAGGGGGGGGGTATGGGCAGTTGAAGGGGATGGTTAATGGAACCAGATGGGGAAGGGTGAGGGGAGGAGAGGGATGAGAAATGAGAGAACAGGTGGATGGGTAAGTGTGTGTGTGGGAGAAGGACACCACCGGTGTGAGATTGGCCGATTCTGTGTGGACAACATCGGGTATACCCAGGAGAGATGGAGTTCAGTGACAGAGTTCTCTTGGTGTTCATCTTTCACCCCACCAGACTCTGTGTCCATCAAATCATCCCTTGCAATTTCTGCCAGGTCCAATGCAATTCCACCACAGGATATATTTTCCCCTCTCCCACTCTTTCAGCTTTCTACTGTGATCACTGTTTGTGGCTTCATTCCTACCTGCCTTTCCCATGCCATCATAAGAGGTATAACACCTGTCCCGGAACCTCGTTCCTCACCACCAACCCAACACCTGAACAGCCTTCCAGGTGAGGCAGAGGTTTACCTGCACCTCTTCCAACCTGGTAGCTGCATTTGGTGCTCACAATGTGGCTCTCTCTACATTTAAGAAACCGAGCACAGTCTGGGTGATCCTTTTGCAGAGCAATGGAACTCTATGCCCCACAAGCATCTTAAGCTTCAAGTTAACTTTCCTTCCCACTGACATACTGACCTGTTTGCCCTCAACTTTCTCCATTGCAGTGGAGAAGCCAAATGTAAATTGGAAGAACAATATCTCATATTCAGCTTGGATAACTTACAACACATTGGTATAAAGACTGAACTTCCTAACTTCAGGCTCAGGCAACCCACAGCCCCAGTGTTCTCCTCCCACATACTCAACTGTCCGTCTTTTTTTTTCTTCTTTTGTTCACTTTTCCTATCCCCTCCCTTGCATTGCCCATCTTTCTTCTTCCCCCTCAGTCCTGATGCAGGGTCTCAACCCAAAATGTTGACCTACACATACTGCCACCACGGATGCTGGCTGACCTACAGAGTTCTTCCACTGTTCTGATATTTGTTCCAGGTTCCAGCATCTGCAGTCTCTCTTGTCTTAAATCTTCATTGCCACCTTTGTGTTGTAGGGTCTCCCAGTTTGCCGTCAGTCAGAATTTCCAGAAGTATAAACCAACAATGAAAGAACAGCACTATATTTCCAAGACAACTAGGTGTTTGTTTCTTGGAGTAATAGTAGACTCAAGATCCAGCTGGCCGTCCTTGTCAAGGTGCTGGAGTTTAGATGCTTGGGACCAAAAGTTGAAGAACTCCTGGGGAAGTTGTTCCAGTCTATCATAGTACATAGAACAGTACAGCACAGGAACAAGACCTTCAGCCCATGTCTATGCTGAACACAATGCCATTTTAAACTAAGTGTATTTTGCCTCCACATAGAATCATAAAGTTGTATAGCATGTAAACAGATCCTTTGACCCAAATCATCCTTGCCAACTATGATGTCTATCTACACAAATCCCATTTTCCTGCATTTGACCCAGGTCCCTTTATTCCTTTTCTATCCATTTCCCATCCAAATGCTTTTGTAAACTCTGCAATAGCACCTGCCTCTATCACCTCCTTTGAAAATTCATTTCATATCTCTTCTACCCTCTGCGTGGCAAATTCTCTTCAGATCACACTTAAGTTTTCTCTTTCACTTTTAACCCTTGACCTCTAGCTTTACACACCCCTGTCCTTGTAAAAGGGCTGTGACTATCCTATCTCTGCCCTTCATAACTTTATAAACCTCGACAAGTTTACCCTCTCAGCCCATCTGATCTCACTTTGTGAATATGGCTGTCCATTCCAGGCCACATCCTGGTAAATCTCTTCCGCAGGCTTTCTAGCAATATTTCAACCTGTCTTGTGTACATGAACTGTGTTCAAGTGTGGCCAAACTAGTAAAGCGGAACTGACTAACTTGATTGACAGCATCCAGTTAACAAACTCATCAAGACCAGTTGAAACAAAGATTCCTCCCTCTGTTTAATGTAAGATCAACAGATAGCAAAGACATTGACATGTTTAACTCATCAGATCTGTATTAAGTTAACAAACCCAATTGAATCTGCCTCTACTGCCTGTATATACATTCACGTGTCTATCTACAAGCCTTCAAAATGCCCCTATTATGTCTGAGTTTGTGCTCACGTGCTGACAGAAAGATGTCTGATATTCTGAGATTTATGTGATTATTGGACTGTGCTTTATGTTAGCCTCCTTCAGTTTTTTGGTGTTTTCTTTCTTGTGGCCAATTGGTGGGTGGGTAATCTGATAATTTTTTGTGTGTGAATGTGTTGTGGGCTTTGATGCTATCATCACTGTTCTTTTCAGCAAGTGAGGGGGTCACGGATTATTATTGTCACATTTTTCCTGTGGGGGAGAGGGCAGGATTTGATGCTATTGTAGGTGTTTTTTCCTGCGGGAATTGGGTGGGACATTTGGTGATATTGTAGCTGTTTTTTCCTGCGGGAATGGGGTGGGGCATTTGGTGATATTGTGGCTGTTCTTTCGGTGGAGGAGGGGACTCTGGGGTTTGTGAGTTTTGTTTTTTTTTCTCTTTTTCATGCCAGAGGTTGGGAAAGAGTTGATGTCCTCTCTTTCAACAACTGCCATGGTCTTTCTGTATTTCATGGCTGGAGTTTCTGGGAGCAATTTTGAAGGTGCAGGGTAGATACATCTTACAGAAGTAGTATTCTAAAGGAAGGATGAGTCAACTGTGACTGAAGAGGAAAGTCAAAGCAGCATATAAGCAGCTGAGTGGCCATAAAATATGGCAAAAATTAGTGGGAAGATAGAGGACTGGGAAACTTAAAAACACAAGAAAACTAAAAAGAAAACTAACAAGGGGAGAAAAGACGAAACACAAAGGTAAGCTAGCCAATAATATAAAAGAGGGTACCAAATTTTTTTTGAAATATACTGTGTAAAGAGTAAAAGGGAGGCAAGAGCAGATATCAGACCACTAGAAAATGGGGAAGTAGTAATGGGGACAAAGAAATAGCAGACAAACTAAGTAAGTATTTTGAGTCAATATTCACCGTGCAAGATACCAACAGTATGCCAGAAAATTCAAGGGGGCAGAAGTGAGTACGGTTCCTATTACTAAGGAGAAGGTGCTTGGGAAGCTGAAAAGTCTGAAGGTAGACAAGTCTCCTAGACTTATTATTCACCAGGGTTCTGAAAGAGATAGCTGAAGAGACTGTGGAAGCATTAGTAATGATCTTTCAAAAATCACTAGATTCTGGAAAGGTTCCAGAGGACTGGAAAATTGCAAATGTCACTCACTCTTTAGAAGAGGGGGAGGTAAAAGAATGGAAGCCACTTAGCCTGACTTCAGTGATTGATAAGATGTTAGAGTCAATTACTGAAGAAATTTCAGGGTACTTAGAGGCATAGGCCAAATTAGTACATAGGCCAAAGTCATAGCTGAAGGGAAGAATCTTGCCTGAGGAATTCTTTGAGAAAATAACAAGCAGGATAGACAAAGGAATTCAAAGATGATACAAAGATAAATGGAGGGGCAGGTATTGTTGAGGAAACAGGGAGTCTGCAGAAGGACTAAACCTGCAGGTCGAGTCTGTGGTGAGAAGACAAATGCAATGTTAGCATTCATTGTGAGAAGACTAGAATATAAAAGCAAGGAGATGTAATGCTGAGGCTTTATAAGACATTGGTCTGAATGCACTTGGAATATTGTGGGCGGTTTTGGGCCCTTTGTCTGAGATGGCATTGCAGAGGGTTCAGAGGTTCCTTAGAATGATCCTGGGATTGAAAGGGTTCACGTATGGAGGCATTTGATGGCTCTGGGCTGTACTCACTTACGGGGGAAAGGGGGTGGTGGAGGTGAAGAATCTTATTGAAACCTATCAAATATTGGATAGCCTGGATAGTGTGGAGAGGATGGGTTCCTATAGTGAGGGAGTCTAGGACGAAATGACACAGTCTTAGAAAAGGAGGGCATCCCTTTAAAGCAGATAAAGAGGGATTTCTTTAGTCAGAGGGTGGTTAATCTGTGAAATTCTTTGCTATAGACAGTTGTGGAGGACATATCATTGGGAATATTAAAGAAGAGGTCAATAAATTCTCTAAAAGAAAGGGCATCCGTTTATGCGGAGAAGACAGGAGAATGGAATCAAGAGGAATAATAAATCAATTATGATGGAACAGACTCAGTGCGCCAAATGACCCAATTCTATTCTTATTTTATGGTACACTTTCCTCTTATATTTAATCTCTCAAAGTACAATACCTCACACTTCAGATTCTGATTTAATAATCACATGTACATCAAAACGAAGTGTAATGTGTTGTTTGTATTAACAACCAAGATAAATAACAATATGCTGGGGGCAGTCCAGAAATAGTGCCACCTTGCCTGTATTAAACCCCATTTGCCATGTGTCTGTTAATATCTGTAACTACGCTGTATTGCATTGTACCTTTTGACAGTTGCTGTGTACATCAGGTCCCAACACTGATCTTTTCAGAAAAGAACATCGCTGGTCAAAGCTTGCAGGCAGAATAACACCTTTCTAGCACTACCTTCAATCTTCTATGTAGCCAATTCTGAATATACATTACTAAATTATTGTGAATCTTGTGCATCTTAATCTGAATCAGTTTACCATAAGAGATCTTGCCTATGTAGACTTTAGCAGGCACATCCCAACATCTGCAATACTATCCTCAATAATCATCAACTCAAAAAAAACTTGCCCCAGTCCTCCAGGACCTTGTTTGTCACTAGTGAGGAAACAAAGATCTTCAAAGTGCCAGTAATCTCTTGCCTTGTCCAATAACCTGGATATATTCTAACAGGCCCAAGAGACTCAGCACTACATCATTGTTTAAATTGTCCCAGCACACTAGCCTGCCCCACTAAACTCTCTGTCCTGCTCCTTGGTAAATACCTCACCTACATCTTTAGACTCCAAGCATAAATTTCCTCTTATTCTTGACTGGTCCTACCCTCTCTCTAGTTATCTTCTTATTTTTCATCCAACAACAAATGCTTTGGGATTTTATTTAACCCTACCTGTCAAGATCATTTCATGGCCCTTTTTAAGCCCCATTGATCTCCTGCTTGAATTCTTTCCTGTTAATCTCTTGCTTGAAGATGAAGTTTTATGGTGAGGTGCAGAGCAAATGGGATACTTTATACTGCTACACTTGAGCATTTTAATTTTTATTTTTTAATTTTAAATTTTAATTTTAATTTTTAAGATTTATTCACACAAAACAATTCCAGGTATATGGCTGGCAATCCATGCAAGGCAGGTTTGAATTTAGTTGCAATGAGTTTACAAACATTTGCTAACAGAACAAAAACATGCCAATTAATTCAGTTCATTTTTGCAAAAATTTTAACTTTTCCTTTCACTTGTGTTTCAGGAAGCTCTTAAAAAAATCACATTTGTGACATGTGCATTAACTCCACACAATAAGAATTTGGAAATCTTAGATAAAAACAGTTTTCCTGAATTCTTTGTGCATTGGTGACCATCTTATTTATGACCCCATACTTTGCCATTGCTCACAAACAGAAATATTTCTTATGAACTTAGATAGTCATCTCCCCCAAGGTGATAGGCCAATAGTGGATTCCAGTTAATTGGGACATATCAGGGTCAGTACATTTTGCCCCAATTAAGCAGCTGTCCCGATTAGCTGAAGTTTCCTAGAAATAGTTAAAGGTATAAAAAAAAAGGTAAACTATGTTTAACTGAGTAACAAATTAGGTATTTAAATGAAACAGGAACAAGTTAGAATACTATTACAGTACTATAAAACTGTACTAGTTCCAATAGTCATCAGTCTAGTGTTCACTACCTTTTATACAGAAAAAAATAATCAGTGCAGGTAATGGACTGCCTTCAGCAGGGGCTTGGACCTGGTGGAAAAGTGTTGAACAACGACACCTATCTTGGAATGTTCTGTGGCAGCTGGAACCGCTCCGCATTTCTTTTCTATGCAGAGCAGCGTACAATCTGCTCCCAACACCTGCCAACCTCAGCACCTGGTATGAAGATAAGACAGACAGGTGTGCTGCTTGTGGCGAGAAGGGAACACTTCAACATATTTTGAGCTGCATGCAGAGTCAATCTTTCCAGCGGCATGTACACTTGGAGACATAACAACGTTCTCAAAGTTGTAACAGAAGCGGTTGAGCAGAGAGTACTGCAGCACAACTTATCTCATGCCCCATGCTGCACAGAACACCGCATATCATTTGTGAAAGAAGGCTCCAAGTCAAGGGTGTACAGCGCAGGCTCACGATCAAGCATACTTTCTTCAGCCAATGATTGGTGTGTCAAGGCTGACCTGGACGGGAAAGGCAGTTTCCCGGAGCAAATAGCTTTCACCACATTGCGTCCAGATATAATCATATGGTCTGACACCAGTAGAGAAGTGGTTATTGGTGAACTCACAGTCCCCTGGGAAGACAACATCGATGAAGCCCATGAGCGCAAGTTAAACAAGTATGCAGAATTAAGATCAGAGTGCAGAGACAGAGGGTGGAAGGTCTTATGCTATCCATTCGAAGTAGGCTGCCGTGGGTTTATTGCGTTCACTTTCCAGAAGTGGCTGCGTGACCTTGGCTTCAACAGAAGAGAGATCAAGTCAACCAGCAGGGCTGTAGCTGAGGCAGCAGATCAGCATGGGTGTGGACCAAGTATGTCCAGAGGGGCAGATAGTCAGACAGTGTATACATATCTTGCAAACCCTTCAGTAGTTGCATAGACACCTGAAGAGCAGACTATCTGTTGGATGGAAGTGACCAACAACTCTGATAGAGGCAGATGCCAAGTTTTTAAGCTCACCAGTGGGAGGTGGTGCTTTAGCACTGCTGGCCCACCACCTTGAGGGAGTCTTATACTTTATAGTTCGAGTCTTGATCATAAGCGGGCCGAAACTTCTGGAGACAGGTGGCAAATCAACTGGTGATCCCACTGGTGATAGCACAGGGCAGTTAACATCTTGGTCCACATATATTTTTTAACTTATACTGAAAAAAACAATCAGTGAAGGTAATGGACGTCTTTCATAGAATGCTTTCGACAACTGCATCCTCCGTTGTAACATTCCAGGTGATTGTCAATACCTTCAAATTCCTTGTAGTTCCTAACTTGAAGTAACAAAGACAAAAGAGCTGATTGTGGACTTCAGGAAGGGTAAGACGAAGGAACACACACCAATCCTCATAGAAGGATCAGAAGTGGAGAGAGTGAGCAGTTTCAAGTTCCTGGGTGTCAGGATCTCTGAGGATCTAACCTGGTCCCAACATATTGATGTAGTCACAAGGAAGGCAAGACAGCAGCTATACTTTATTAGGAGTTTGAAGCGATATGACATGTCAACAAATACACTCAAAAACTTCTATAGTTGTACCATGGAGAGCATGCTGACAGGCTGCATCACTGTCTGGTATGGAGGGGCTACTGCACAGGACCGAAAGAAGCTGCAGAAGGTTGTAAGTCTAGTCAGCTCCGTCTTGGATACTAGCCTACAAAGTACCCAGGACATCTTTAGGGAGCGGTGTCTCAGAAAGGCAGCGTCCATTATTAAAGACCTCCAGCACCCAGGGCATATCCTTTTGTCACTGTTACCATCAGGTAGGAGATACAGAAGCCTGAAGGCACACACTCAGTGATTCAGGAACAGCTTCTTCCCCTCTGCCATCCAATTCCTAAATGGACATTGAAGTTTTGAACACTACCTCTTTTTTTAAAATATACAGTATTTCTGTTTTTGCACGTTTTTTAATCTATTCAATATATGTAATTGATTTACTTGTTTATTTATTACGTTTTATTTTATTCATTATTCTTTTCTCTCTCTCTGCTAGATTATGTATTGCATTGAACTGCTGCTACTAAGTTAACAAATTTCACATCACATGCTGTTGATAATAAACCTGATTCTGAACTAGTTTCATTTTCACTCCCAGCCATTTCTGGCATCTCTAAGCCTGAATGCTTGAACCTACAGTGAACAAATCGGTTCCGAATTGTCTTACTGCTCATTTCTCGTCAAAGATCAGTTACAAAAAAAAAATCACTACTTTTTGAACACCAACGTATGCAACTGATGTTATCAAAAAACCGTTTGCTGTACGCGTGCTGTAATGTTGAATGGCCACACAAGTGCACACGACTGACACTGGTTAGAAACTGTCCAGCAACAATCTCCTGTTCCAATTAAGCAGCATAGTGCCCCCAAATTTAAAAAAAATGGAATCTCGGCTATTTTCTTGATTGTTTTTTGTTCTTTAAGAGTTACCCCAAATAAGCAGCCGTCCTGATTAGTTGATGGTCCATTTAACCAGAATCCACTATTAAATTTAGAGATACTTGTGACAGACAGTAGCAGGATTGCTGGGTTGCTGCCATTCCAGCTACCATGCTGTGCCATGTTCAAGGTGACAGGGAAAAACCCTAAAGGCAGCAACATTTCCCCCCACCCATACAAAATACTAGGTACCAGGGATCCTAGCAGACTGTTAAAACAGATTTAACATTTAAGAGGCATTTAGTCATACATATGAACGGCGGGATACAGACCACAAGCAGGCAGATTCAACTGATATCATCGTCAGACTTGGTTGCAGGACTGGCAGCTTGATGTTCTGGGATTCTGTTGTTTCAGATGTGATAGAGGGGTGGGTGGGGGGGAAGAAAGGGGGAGGAGTGGCATTACTAGTCAGGGAAAATTTCACAGCTGTGTGTAGACAGGACAGCCCGGAGGGCTTATCTACAGAGGCTGTATGGGTGGAGCCGAGAAACGGGAAAGGTGTGACCACACTAATAGGGTTGTGTTATAGACCACCCAATAGTCAGAGAGAATTGGAGGAGCAAATCTGTAGAGAGATAGCAGACTGATGTAAGAAACAGAAAGTTGTAATAGTAGGGAATTTTAACTTTCCACATATTGACTGGGACTCCCACACTGTGAAAGGGCTAGATGGCTTGGAGCTTGTCAAATGTGTTCAGGGAAGTTTTCTAAATCGATATATAGAGGTACCTACAAGAGAGGATGCAATACTTGATCTCCTATTAGGGAACCAGACAGGTCAGGTGACAGAAATATGTGTAGGCAAACATTTTGGGTCCAATGACCATAATTTCGTTAGTTTCAAGTTAATTACAGATAAGGATAGGTCTGGTCCCCGAGTTGAGTTTCTAAATTGGAGAAGGGCCAATTTTGTGGAAATGAGAAAGGATCTAGAAAGAGTGGATTGGGATAAGTTGTTTTCTGGCAAGGATGTGTTCAGTAAGTGGAAGGCCTTCAAAGGCAAAATTTTGAGAGTGCAGAGTTTGCATGTTCCTTCCAGGATTAAAGGCAAAGTTAACAGGCATAGGGAACCTTGATTTTCAAGGGATATTGGCGATCTGGTTAAAAAAAAGAGAGGGTATAGCAGGTATAGGCAACAAGGAAAAAATGAGGTACTTGAAGAGTATAGAAAATGTAAGAAAATACTAAAGAAGGAAATCAGGAAGGCAAACAGAAGACATGAGGTTGCTTTGGTAGATAATGTGAAGGTAAACTCGAAGGGTTTCTACAAGTATATTAAGAGTAAAAGGATAGTAAGGGACAAAATTGGTCCCCTAGAAGATCAGAGTGGTCGTCCATGTGTGGAGCCTCACGAGATGGGAGAGATCTTAAACAGTTTTTTTGCATCAGTATTTACTAAGGAAACTGACATAGCGTATATGCAGGGAAGGGAAACAAGCAGTAGTGTCATGGAACATATAGAGATTAAAGAGGAGAAGGTGGTTGCTGCCTTACAGCGAATAAAGGTAGATAAATCCCCCAGGCCTGACATGATATTTCCTCGGACCTTGAGAGAGACTGCAAGACAACATCACTGGCCTGTGCTGGTGATGTCTCCCTCCCAGATGCATTGAACAACTTCTATGCTCATTTTGGGGTGGAAAATGATATGGCAGCCAGGAAGATCACACCTGCTCCAAATGACCTGGTGCAGTGTCTTACCGTGGCCGATGTGAAGAGAACTCTGTGCAGGGTCAACCCACGGAAGGCTGCTGGACCAGACAATATTCCTGGCAGAGTGCTTAGAGGATGTGCAGACCAGCTAGCTGAGATTCTCACTGACATCTTCAACATCTTCGAGCAGCGCCGTCGTTCCTACGTGCTTCAAGGCCGCCACCAATGTCCCCGTGCCAAAGAAGTCTTCAGTGTCCTGCCTCAATGACTCACATCCATCATCATGAAGTGTTTCGAGAGGCTTGTCATGAGGCACATCAAGACCCTGCTGTCCCTCTGACTGGACCCCCTGCAGTTCGCGTATCGTCCCAACCATTCAACAGACGATGCCATTACCATCACCCTCCACCTGGACCTAACCCATCTGGACAAAAAAGACACGTACGTTCAAATGCTGTTCATAGACTTCAGTTCAGCATTCAACACAATCATTCCTCAGAAACTGATTGGAAAGCTGAGCCTACTGGGTCTGAACACCTCCCTCTGCAACTGGATCCTAGACTTCCTGACTGGGAGTCCTCAGTCAGTCCGGATAGGAAGCAGCATCTCCAACACCATCACACTGAGCACGGGGGCCCCCCAGGGCTGTGTGCTCAGTCCACTGCTGTTCACTCTGCTGACCCACGACTGTGCAGCAACTCACAGCTCGAACCACATCATCAAGTTCACCGATGACACGACCGTGGTGGGTTTCATCGGCAAGAATGATGAGTCAGCATAGAGAGGAGGTGCAGCGGCTAACAGACTGGTGCAGAGCCAACAACCTGTCTCTGAATGTGAACAAAACAAGAGATGGTTGTTGACTTCAGGAGGACATGGAGCGACCACTCTCCCCTGAACATCGACGACTCCTCCGTGGAGATCATTAAGAGCACCAAATTTTTTGGTGTTCACCTGGCGGAGAATCTCACCTGGTCCCTCAACACCAGCTCCATAGCAAAGAAAGCCCAGCAGCATCTCTACTTTCTACGAAGGCTGAGAAAAGTCCGTCTCCCACCCCCCATCCTCACCACATTCTGCAGAGGTTGTATCGAGAGCATCCTGAGCAGCTGCATCATTGCCTGGTTCGGGAATTGTACCATCTCTGATTGCAAAACCCTGCAGCGGATAGTGAGGTCAGCTGAGAAGATCATCAGGGTCTCTCTTCCCGCCATTACAGACATTTACACCACACGCTGCATCCGCAAAGCAAACAGCATTATGAAGGACCCCACACACCCCTCATACAAACTCTTCTCCCTCCTGCCATCTGGAAAAAGGCACCAAAGCATTCAAGCTCTCACAACCAGACTATGTAAGAGTTTCTTCCCCCAAGCCCTCAGACTCCTCAATACCCAAAGCCTGGACTGACACCAACCTACTACCCTCTACTGTGCTTATTGTCTTGTTTATTATTTATTGTAATGCCTGCACTGTTTAGTGCATTTTATGCAGTCCTGGGTAGGTCTGAAGTCTAGTGTAGTTTCTGTGTTATTTTACATAGTTCAGTGTAGTTTTGTATTGTTTCATGTAGCACCATGGTCCTGAAAAACATTGTCTCATTTTTACTGTGTACTGTACCAGCAGTTATGGTTGAAATGACAAGAAATTGCAGGGACCCTGGCAGAAATATTTAAAATGTCCTTAGCCACGGGTGCGTTGCCGGAGGATTGGAGTGTAGCTCACTTTGTTCCATTGTTTAAAAAAGGCTCCAAAAGTAAACCAGGTAATTACAAGCCAGTGAGCCTGACATCAGTAGTAGGTAAGTTATTGGAAGGTGTTCTGAGAGATCGGATATACAAGTATTTGGACAGCCGAGTGCTGATTGAGGATAGTCAACATGGCTTTGTGCATAGTAGGTTGTGAATAACAAATCCTGTAGTTTTTCAAAGTTACCAAGAAAGTAGATGAAGGAAAGGCTGTGGATGTTGTCTACATGGAATTTAGTAAGGCTTTTGACAAGGTCCCACATGGGAGGTTAGTTCAGAAGGTTCAGACACTAGGTATCCATGGAGTGGTTGTAAACTGGATTCGAAATTGGCTGTGTGGGAGAAGACAGAGAGTGGTAGTGGATGATTGCTTCTCAGACTGGAGGCCTGTGACTAGTGGTGTGCCTCAGGGATCTGTGCTGGGACCATTGTTGTTTGTTGTCTATATTAATGATCTGGATGATAATGTGGTAAATTGGATTAGCAGGTTTGCTGATGACACTAAGATTGGAGGCGTTGTGGACAGCGAGGAAGGCTTTCAAAGCTTGCAGAGGGATCTGGGCCAACTGAAAAAATGGGCCAGAAAATGGCAGATGGAATTTAATGCAGACAAGTGTGAGGTGTTGCATTTTGGAAGGACAAATCAAGGTTGGACATACACAGTAAATGGTAGGGCACTCAGAAGTGTGGAGGAACAAAGGGATCTGGGAGTTCGGATACATAATTCCCTGAAAGTAGTGTCACAGGTAGACAGGCTTTTGGCAGCCTGGCATTCATAAATCAAAGTATTGAATATAGGAGTTGGGATGTTATGGGGTGGTTGTATAAGACATCGGTGAGGCTAAATTTGGAGTATTGTGTGCAGTTCTGGTCACCTAACTATAGGAAGGATATCAGTAAGTTTGAAAGAATGCAGAGATTTACTAGGATGTTGCCGGGTCTTCAGTTGTTGAGTTACAGGGAAAGATTGAACAGGTTAGGACTTTATTCCTTGGAGCATAGAAGAATGAGGGGAGATTTGATAGAAGTTTACAAAATTATGAGGGTAGGGGAGGGAACGTTGACTCGGCCCATGAGGCCTGCGTCAGGCATTTTCATGCCTTACAAGGTGCAGACTGGAAGTCTGTGTAGGGCACCACTCCTCGCACAGACACTAGAGCAATGTGTGGTTAAGTGCCTTGCTCAAAGACACATACACACTGCCACAGCTGAGGCTCAAACAGCAACAGATAGATCACCAGACGAACGCCTTAACCACTTGGCCACGTGCTCAACACATGTGAGGGGTATAGACACCGAGTAAATGTGAGTAGGCTCTTTCCACTTAGATTAGGAGAGATAAATACGAGAGGATATGGCTTTAGGGTGAAAGGGGAAAGGTTTAGGGGGAACTTCTTCACCCAGGGTGGTGAGAGTGTGGAACAAGCTGCCATCTGCCATGGTAAATGCTGGCTCACTTTTATGTTTTAAGAATAAATTGAAAAGATACATGGATGGGAGAGGTCTAGAGGGTTATGGACTGGGTGCAGGTCAATGGGACCAGCAGAATAAAGTTTCGGCACAGACTAGAATGGCCGAATGGCCTGTTTTTCTGTACTGTCGTGTTCTATGGTACTACAATCAGGATCAAAGATTTCAAATTATCGAAGGATAGCTGCCCTGGACAGCAAGGGCAAATTTGATAATTTGTTACCTAAAGGATTACAACACAAGAACCCACTGGATTATTATAGGTATTTCTATTAACCAATCCAAATATAAAATCAGTTATTTTCACAGCATGCACCTCACCAGAGCAGGGACTCCAACTAGTTACAGTCTATGCTAACATCTTCCATGAAAGGATTGTGGTGCACATCTTTGCTGGCAAGATGACATTTGGACAAAGTAAATTGTAAGGTGGGCGATATCTGCACAATGTTAGTTAGCTTAAGAGTGCAAGAATACACCAGGAATATAATGTGAAAAAATGAGTGTTATCCACCCATTTAAAATACTTAATTGGCATCAGTAATACTGCACAGAAATAAATCAGATGGCCAACCACATCCATGCAATACTTCTTGACCATCCCCACTAATTCCAATTGCCCACGTGGGATCTGTATCCCTCCATGTTACGCCTATGCTTGTTTAAACGTTATTATATTGGATTCCATCATCTCATCCAACAGCAAATTCCAGACATCAACCATAATAAACAGAAATTCTCTTTAAAATATTTTCCTCACCTTAAACCTATGTTATATATAGGAAATGGTTACTGTAAATTGTCACACAATTAGGCTAGGTTTAAAATTAGGGGTTGCTGAGTGGCACAGTTCAAAGGGCCGGAAGAACCTATTCCACACAGCATCTCTAAATAAAATAAAAATACTGTGTCAGCTTCAAACTTAATGATACCTCCTCCATGAACATAAGTTACTAACATGTATCATAAACACAAGTTCCAGCACTGTTCCCTGCAGTATATCGCTGGTCAGACTTCCAAACAAGAACTGCTACAAAAGTGTTTAACTTGTGAGCCGACTACAATGAAGGGACATGGCTGCAGGATAAATAGATTGGCTATTTAAGATTTAAAAGAAATTTCATCCCGATATGAATTTTTGTAATTATGCCCCACAAGGCTGAATGCTAACTCAAGTATATTCAAGGCCTTGTGTTCTCTTGGACTACCAGGGAAATTGATCACAGATCAGATAGGGAAAGTGAACAAAAGGTCAGAGGCCAGATCAGCCAAGATATCACTAAATAGCATGACTGTTGCAAACTACACCATGGATTTGACTTTTTTCTTGTATATCAACTTCCCCTTAAACAGGCCTTGCAGCAGGAATTGGGCAGAGAACAGAGATGACACAAAATACTGCATTTTTTTTAATACGAGGATGCAAATAATGGGCCACTTTGCATCAACAGCAATTTAATCCAATAAATCATTTAATACAGAAAACATCAGAATGCGAGTATTGTATATTCCAACTTCAGAAGTTCCCTGCAGGTGTACTTTGTTTTTACTTAAAATGAAAGGTTATTCTTTAGAAGTTTAAAAACCACAATGTTTGAGAAGTGGTATTTGTATTTTAACCACCTTAGATCTGCTGTGACAAAATAGATGTTTAAAAATTGATAGCAAACACAGACATAGCAGCAGCCAACACTACGCAGCCACTAGTGTTGGGAGGTTTGCAACACACGTGGAGCATTTCCATTCTGTACATATCAATACAACTGTCTACTTTCTGTTCTTCACAAAGTCCTCTCCTTTCTTTATGGAAGCCTTCAGTTCACTCATAGCTTCTGCGACAAGCTTCTCTTCGAAAGCAGATAGTTTACCTAGCCCAAGATTCTTCTCTATGCCATTTTTCTAGTGGGAGAAAAAGTAAAACACACCAACTTAAAACATTTTCTTACATATAATTTAGAAACAAACAATTACTCTACACTAAAATACAATTGTTTGTAAATAAATGAGAGCCCATAGTGAGGTCAAAGTCTATCTTATGTTAGCTGATCTCAGCTACAACAGTTTAGTCACGTTATCTCCATGAAAACAAAGGTGGAATTATGAAAATGGCAAAAACACAGGCAAGCTTCAAAGTCCACTTACTAATTGGAAGTCTACTGGAACACGTGTACCCATAAAGGTATGAGGAGAGATTTAAACACTACCGATTCCTTCCAGAGGAATTACCAATCACATAAGATTGGTCTTTTTGGTAGAGATCAGTGACAACAGAACTGTACATTTGAGAGTCACCACCTTTGGCTTGGCAGAATGCAAGATATTTGCAGGCTTAAAATTAGTCAAAAAGCAACCCTCTTCATACAGAATTGTTACTTTGCTTAGTGCTCAGGATGCATCACTAGGAGCATGAGCACTAATTGAATCTGTATCCAGAAGTAGTTAGAGCACGTTTTTTTTTGAGAGTTACTAACCAAACAGTTAAACTAGCAACCTGGTGCTAATCCTAACCACTACATTGGAGTGAGCTGCTGTGCTAACAAGGGCAATTGAGGGAGAAAACAGCAGGTTCTATCACACCCAACTGAAAGTGATAAGAGAACAAAGGATCTGGTTGTCTGTTAAGACAAACTGGTGGTATTAGTCCCCAGCAATTACCTTCACTCACTGTGCTGTTCAGATTACCGTCTGAGCCCACATCTTGCTACTGAGGAGCTATCTAACACCAATCCCCACAAGCAATCTTCTCCACACCATCACCTAGTACCAGTGGAAGCAGGAGTTCAGCCCAGGTTCTCAACCCGAGCAGATCCCTTTAAAAAAAACAAATTCACTTTAAACAAAGAAGGAAAGGAAGGGTTGTGCATCAGTGTTCAGACTGGAGTACCATAATGAACTCAGGAGTGTTTATATGGAATAGAGCTCCATCCATGAACAAAGTTAAGTGGAATTGTCTGGCTTGCTCCACTATTACAGATTAAAATAGAGATGGAATTTCAAAAATAAGATCTAATTTTTAGAGTTATTAAAACACCCAAGTTCTTAATGTTTTGGCCATTTACAACTTACAACTGGGAGGAAAGGATTAAACGCTGAACAACCCACCCAGATTGAAAGTATACAAACTCACCCCAAGTAGTAAAGGTGTAGAGAAGTATGGAGATTCAGTTTCTTCAGAGCGGACAAATGCACATTCCACTACACCTTCTTTACCATTCATAGCATCCAAGAGTGAGAAGGCAAATCTGGCACCAGCATAAGCCATGGACAGAGTGGCAGAACCTAACATCACACAGGAAAAAAAGCAGCACATTGAACATCTACAATGCATAGTTAGTTATCACACAAAACAAATCTGTTTCCCAGTTAAATAAAGAGCAAGAGTGAAAAAAAAATGGCACACAAACAATGGCAATTGTAAATCAAATTTCACGAATTTAGTAACCTCCATTGAGAGGGTGCTTCTGTCAGTAACGTTACAGGTAGTGATTTAAAGGAAACATGTTTGATGTTAAGTGTCCAATTACCTGGGTTTTAGTTAATGCTGCCATTTGGCATGTACTTCTCAAATTCCCAGCTACTAAAATTTCAAACCTTGATGAACTGAAGCACTCTTAATGCTGACAGATATAATAACGTTCTCAAACCTCACCCCTTCAGGCAACAATTCCAGTAGCATATGCTCACTTGCGAACAGAAAGGTGTCTCCAGAGACCTCAACCTCAGAGAAAGATGTTTCCAAGAGAAGAGATAAAAAAAAAGGGCAACTAAAGATCTGGCCAAAAAGACAAGGATTTAAGAGAGCAAATTATGGGGGCAAGGTACTCAAGTCCTCAAAAGCAAAAGATGTATTACAGATGTGACCATGTTTTGAATGAAGGTGAAATGAACTGTATCAAAGGAAGCCATTTACAATACAGGTTAAGGAGCATTACAGGCTGCTGAGTAATTTAGTTGGAATAGGGTTGAGGGGAGGATGGGTGGGTCAGCGTAACAAGGATAGACGGAAAAACTAGAAACTCCTTTCCAATTATTATGGGGAAGCAGAGGATGAAAGCAGCAGAGACAGTTCAATAGACAGGCTCAAACTTATTGGCATGTCTCTGGTCTTTGAGGGGTGAAGGCTTAAGGAAATGAATGCAACACCAAATATTACTTTTGATCTCCAGGATTATCTTAATAATTTGTAATGTTTAAAATTGCCATCAATAATACTGAAAATTTAATCACTGTTGTAAACACCACATACAATTTAAGCCTTATCTTCAGTGCTCATTATGCGACCGAATGGCTACAAATCTAAACTTGTATGCAATTTAACCAACAGCAAAAGCAGCCCGATCAGCCAAGTACAAAAAGGCAGACTCTTGGCCTCAGTCTAGCTCATTATGATTGTGCATTTTATCGTTAACCTGCCGTGCACTTGTTTGGTAGCTTTTACACTTTATTCTGCATTGTTATTGTTCATGTTCCAGGTCAATGCACTGTGGAAAGATTTGATTTGTATAAAAACTATGCAAAACAAGCCTTTCACTGTATCTTGGTACATGTGACAATAAACTAATATCAAAGTTTAGAACAGGAAACACAGACCAAATTCCACTGTGGATAATAGGACAGGGATTTTTTTTGTACAAATGGCAACAACAAACCTGCTCCAGCCTTGGCTTTGACCACCTCTGTACCAGCCTCTTGGATTCTTTCTGTCAAGGCTTGCAATTTATCCTGGGGGATTTCTACTTTAGGATTGCACTAAAACCAAAATAGAAATGAAAGATAGCAAATGGAACCAACTGTGAATAACTTATTAAATACACATTTAACTGTTTAAAAACAGCAAAACCATTGTCTTCAGATGGCCAGAAATATATTTTCTAGTTCCACAATTTAAAGAGAAAACACTTCCTTCAGGGTATAGTAGAATTACTGATAGAACTGGCTGACACAATATTGGGCAAGTGCATGGCATTTCCCATATCTTTATATCAGCAAAGGGAAAATGCATATGGTCAAGACACATGTAACTGGAGTGGTATGAAATGTTCTCAGCATTGAGCAGCATGCAACTGCTTCAACACCTCCATCTTCACAGCAAAGCTGTTCTAGGTGTATTCACTTCACAAATCTTCTAGCTTCCAATTCAAAATAACATTGGAGGTATAGTAGATTCAAAAACAAGATCCCTTGGAATTTACGTCAAGCAGAAAGCACATGCACAAAGTAAATAACTCACTTACGTAAACAAGGCTAACCAACACAAATTTGACAACTGATGTTCAGGGATTGAGCCTGATGAGGTGTCAGCAAAACAATGCCTGCTGCTTGCCTAGGGAGGAGCATACTGAGAAACTGGCTCAGAAGAAACAGCGGGAATGAAACAAGTATAGTCAACATTAACCTCAGGTTTTATCCATCTAGCGATTACTGATCAGCTAGTGATTAGTATGTGGAAGAGTACTAAATTAAATGGAATCAGTAAACAAGTTGTCTGGGCATTAATGCTTTCATGGGTTTTGTCACGAAAGTATGGTTTCTATTAATTAGGAATATTTTTGTAGTTACATCAATTTTTAATACAATGGATTTGATAGCAACATTAAATGTTTGCCGGATTTCTTAAAAATAATAAATGTAAATGTAGAACAGCTTCTCAACAGGAAGTTTCTAAAGTAGACATGCACAATGCTGGAACTACAAGTGCCTAAGGAATGCCACAGATAGGAAAAGAACTTAATACAGTAAATGAGTTCCTCAGGGAAATGTCCAAGTCCTAACAATCTTTAGCTGCTTTATCAATAATCAACAAACTCGTATCATGGGAAGATCATGAAGGGTGAACAATTAGACTGGGGAGACCAAGCAGATGTTCAAAATTATGCATGGCCTGGACAGGATGGATCCATTTTCTTTGGAAACCTCATCCGCTTAAAAGATACAGCAACAAACACTATATACTGCAAATTAGAAGTCCATGCCAAGTGTTGGGAAGTAAGAGTTTTACATTTGATTGGCAAACAGGATGAAATAATTCCATCCATTCGGAAGGATTTCATCATTCTAAGTGCCAACTAGCTAATAACTGTGCAAGTATTCCATTAATATGAAACTGTTCAGATAACATTCAGACATGTGACAAAGTCCTAAGTAGTTTTTGGATCACAGAATTATCAGGCATTAGCTAACTCCAATGAGTCCATTTAAACATCTGTTCTGATGTTCAAATGTATTATCAGCATTGAATTCCCACTATCAACATAATAAATCAATAACAAGAAACTTAATGACAGGCACTCAATACTGCGCTTTCAACAATAAACTAGATTAAATAAACTACTGCAAGAAACTCAAACTCCTCATTGCTTTCCAGCAGCTGCATGGAAAGCCAAAAGAATGATCGAAGATTCTACACTATAGAAGTGCAATGCCTATAATATTTAGAAAGGTCAACATCATCTGGGGCAAAGATGCTCATTTAACTAACACTCCATCCACTTTGAACATTTACTTCTTCCAACAGCACAGCATGATTGCATGGTGTACATCTACAAAATGCTCTGCAGCCATTTGCCAAGATTTCTCTAGTAGCATGTACATATGGACATTCCAGTTCCAAACCAGATTTCACAATACCTCAATTTCATCACTGGATCAGAATACCGCTCAGTGAAAGCACCTTCATGACAAAGTCTGCAGCAGTTCAAGGCAGCAACACATCACTTCATTCTCAAGGACAATCAGAATTGGCCATTTTGTTAGCCAGCCATGGTCACATCTTATAAGCAAATGGGGGAAAGAAGGCTAATGTCAAGCACCTCCATTCTTATGTCAAGATTCAGTTTTGACTTTTTAAAAAAAAAAAGTATTTTTATCCACAATAGTTTGGCAAAGTCACATGGGGAACTGGCTTTTTTCAAATTAATAGCCAGATCAGAAATGCTGATCAAGTCAACTAGTTCCCAAAGAGAACTCTGATAGGCCAATCAGATGGTTCACTGCTCTCAGCGATAGAAACAGGAACAAGGGTCGCTAGCCCCCGTACCCCAGAAACACACCTGAGCAGGGCGGCGGAGGTACAGCTTTCAGAATTAATTTCACTGGTGATTCATGGCAATCCACATAGCTTCCAAACAGTAATAAAAGAAAGATTTAACATTCCCTAAATTAGAGCAATATGTACAAAATAGCTGAGCCATTCACCGTTTTATCATCTCGCGCCTACTTACTTGAGAGATCAGAGGGATGATAGTCTTTCCAGCATGGCCTCCAATCACTGGAACAGATACTCGTGCGGGGTCAAGGCCCTGCAAAACAAACAGAAGCATTTGTGTTTTACCTTTACTGTTATAATGTGCAGATAGGACCAATTTCATTCAATTATGAAACCTTCAACCAAGAAAGCATTTTTGTAATCCTGGCATCTGGTATTCTGTTATCTAATTTTTACAGGTAACAGGTAATAAAACAAAAATAACTAGTTTGCATCACCTATTCAACAGATTTTGTTGCAAATCAGGTCCCCAATACCATTTATTATACCTAAATTTTGCTGCACAATTTTTTAGCATCTTCAATATTATATATTCAATGGATTTGTTTAGCCTGCAAGCGAGAGTTTATCAACATTTTACTTTAAACTTTAAGGGATGACATTGTATATTGCAATTTGAAGTTAATTATTAGACATATTACAATATAGCAAAGAATAAAGAAATGTAAGAACTTGCTCTACTTCTGAACATATAAACATGATGTGAAAATCCAAAATGCTGGCTGAGGTACACACTAAATATTTTATTTGGAGGAAAGGGGGAAAAAAACAAGCAGTTGTAAGAAAACTGCTGCCATAAATTAGTAATTTAAAAAATTATTAAACCCAGAATCATCTGAAATTCTTGATTTATGAAATATGTCAATATATTATTTCAAAGACTGGGCAAGAGAGACAAATCTCAACAGCATTTTAAGTTTAATTAGCCTGAAAATATTTAACAGGATGTTTTACTTCAATTTACCTCATTATGCCTTTGCATCATACTGTCAGCCTGCACTGCCAACACAGATTTCATAGCTATTCTGCATTGTATTACCTGAATGCACAGCTGTAATAAAATGGTTTGTATGGACAACATGCTAAACAAATTTTTCACTGTACCTTGGTACATGACAACAATAAACAAGTTTACAAGCACTCCTTTCAGCCAAGACTAACTTACTGTTTTTGGAACAAGGAATATAACAGTAAAATTTGGCTATTAACATTCAGGTCAGGGTTTAGGGACAGGGATGTGAGGGAATTAGAGGCCAAGCCAGAATCTAAGTTTTCGCTCTGCATTCGAAGGCCAATGACGTGCATGTGGGACATCCACAGTCAGATGTCAGGCTGGCAGAAAAATGTACCAGGGATCTGCCTGGTCAGTGAGTTCTGGAGTCGGAGCTCTGTGTGGGCATGAGGAAGGAGTTCCGATGCCCCTTGGGTTTGCAAGTCAGCAAGACTGGAGTTCGAGGTCCCGTCAGAATTCGAGGCCAAGTGTTTGATGAATCGGCAGGTCCTGGGATTTATGCAGAGGATCGAATTGGAAGTCTGCAAGTCAATACACGTTGACTGGAGCCGAGTACACAAATCTCAGTCCACTGGGTAAGTCAAGGCCCAATGTCTGCAGGTCTGGGTCTGAAGGCGGCTAGGGGATGGAAGTATGTCTTGAGGTTAAAGGACAGGGCATGTACAGTTGAAGTCAGACGTTTACATACACCTTAGCCAAATATATTTAAACTCAGTTTTTCACAATTCCTGACATTTAATCCGAGAAAACATTCCCTGTTTTAGGTCAGTTAGGATCACTACTTTATTTTAAGAATGTGAAATATCAGAATAATAGTAGAGAGAATGATTTATTTCAGCTTTTATTTCTTTCATCACTTTCCCAGTGGGTCAGAAGTTTACATACACTTTGTTAGTATTTGGTAGCATTGTCTTTAAATTATTTAACTTGGGTCAAATGTTTTGGGTAGCTTTCCACAAGCTTCTCACAGCAAGTTACTGGAATTTTGTTCCATTCCTCCAGGCAGAACTGGTGTAAATGAGTCAGGTTTGTAGGCCTCCTTGCTCACACATGCTTTTTCAGTTCTGCCCACAAATTTTCTATTGGATTGAGGTCAGAAAATGATGTCAAGTCTGATTCATCCTAGGGAGCAATTTCCAAACACCTGAAGGTAAGAAGTTCATCTGTACAAACAATAGTTGTTCGTCCATCGTACGTCGATGAGGATCTCAACACCATTATTGATAGGGTCAAGACTAGCGCGCGACTTGGATTTAAGTGAGGAAGAGTTGCGCAGCATCAGCCTCACTCTCTCTTCCCAATTCCCATCTGGATCCAGTGGCAAGACAGAGTTGAGACGGCTGGAGATGGGACTAGGTGCAGTGGATGACCAGGACGTCTTCTGTGTCTTGTCCTGCTCTACACGTTCCACGACGCTTGCAGAGACTGCCTTCTTGACCGTTGGACCTTCCGTTGGTCTCGTCCGCTCAATCCGCCGGAGTCTGTCTTCACATGCTGGGATAGGCAACTCCCTATCTCACCGAGGGTTTGAGACCCGTCAGCTATCCTCACCTGGTTTAGCCGGCTTGTCGAAGCCGTTGCCCGGGGTGTGGCTGCTGTCGCATGCAAACAGCTATGGGGAGCCACAGGTGAGAGCTGAGTGCTCTCACCTGTGGCTCCCCATAACAAACAATAGTACACAAGTATAAACACCATGGGACCATGCTGAGGAAGGAGACTTATTCTGTCTCCTAGAGATGAATGTACTTTGGCGTGAGAATTGCAAATCAATCCCAGAACAACAGCAAAGAAACCTTGTGAAGATGCTTGAGGAAACAGGTAGACAAGTATCTATATCCGCAGTAAAACGAGTCCTATATCGACATAACCTGAAAGGCTGCTCAGCAAGGAAGAAGCCACTGCTCCAAAATCACCATAAAAAAGCCAGACTACAGTTTGCAAGTGCACATGGGGACAAAGATCTTACTTTGTATCCATTAAATAGGGGCCGTGGACAATTCTGATTTGTTGGTGACAGACGTGAAAACACAGAGGAACATCTGGAGAAATTTCTGAATCCCCAGTTCGCTGCCGTTGTTACTGCGCGATCGAGAAATCTTCCAGAGGGAAGTCCCCAAAATCCCTGGTTTTGCCTGCTGCTGGCGACCGAGATTGAGGTAGAATTGTTCGGATAGAGATGGTGCTCAGTACTCAGTGTCGGAGGGCTGATCGGAGGTTTGACGTTTTCGGATGACTAAGAGTCAGACTGTGGTTGGGCATGGCAGGGAGAGTTTTCTTCCTTCTCCCGTCTGCGTGAGATGTGGGACATTTGAGAGACTTTGAACTTTTTACTGTGCCATGGACTGTTCTTCATCAAGTTATGGTATTGCTGCACTGTTGTAACTGTATATTATAATTATGTGGTTTTGTTAGTTTTTTTCAGTCTTGGATTGTCCTGTGTTTTGTGATATCACACTGGAGGAAATATTGTATCCTTTCTTAATGCATGCATTACTAAATGACAATAATAGAGGACTGCGTGTCTTCATAATCTAATCTAATCTAAATGTCCTCCGGTCTGATGAAACAAAAAATTGAACTGCTCGGCCATAATGTCCATTGTTACGTTTGGAGGAAAAAAGGTGAGGCTTGCAAGCCGAAGAAGCAACCGTGAAGCATGGGGGCTGGCAGCATCATGTTGTGGGGGTGCTTTGCTGCAAGAGGGACTGGTGCACTTCACAAAATAGATGGCATCATGAGGAAGGAAAATTATGTGGATATATTGAAGCAACACCTCAAGACATAAGCCAGGAAATTAAAGCTCGGTCGCAAATGGGTCTTCCAAATGGACGATAACCCCAAGCATACCTCCAAAGTTATGGCAAAATTGCTCAAGGACAGCACAGTCGAAGTATTGGAGTGGTCATCACAAAGCCCTGACCTCAATCCGATAGAAAATTTGTGGGCAGAACTGAAAAAGCGTGTGGGAGCAAGGAGGCCTACAAACCTGACTCAGTTACACCACTTCTGTCTGGAGGAATGGAACTAAATTCCAGCAACTTACTGTGAGAAGCTTGTGGAAAGCTACCCAAAACATTTGACCCAAGTTAAACAATTTAAAGGCAATGCTACCAAATACTAACAAAGTGCATGTAAACTTCTGACCCACTGGGAAAGTGATGAAAGAAATAAAAGCTGAAATAAATCATTCTCTCTACTATTATTCTGATATTTCACATTCTTAAAATAAAGTAGTGATCCTAACTGACCTAAGACAGGGAATGTTTTCTCGGATTAAATGTCAGGAATTGTGAAAAACTGAGTTTAAATGTATTTGGCTAAGCTGTATGTAAACTTCTGACTTCCAAGTGTGTGTCTGTAGAAAAGGACTAGTTTTGCCATTGTTGTTTTATTCCTTGTTGTTCATTGAGCACGTTATAGAAACATAGAAACATAGAAAATAGGTGCAGGAGTAGGCCATTCGGCCCTTCGAGCCTGCACCGCCATTTATTATGATCATGGCTGATCATCCAACTCAGAACCCAGCCTTCCCTCCATACCCCCTGACCCCTGTAGCCACAAGGGCCATATCTAACTTCCTTTTAAACATAGCTAATGAACTGGCCTCAACAGTTTGCTGTGGCAGAGAATTCCACAGATTCACCACTCTCTGTGTGAAGAAGTTTTTCCTAACCTCGGTCCTAAAAGGCTTCCCCTCTATCCTCAAACTGTGACCCCTCGTTCTAGACCTCCCCAACATCGGGAACAATCTTCCTGCATCTAGCCTGTCCAATCCCTTTAGGATCTTATACGTTTCAATCAGATCCCCCCTCAATCTTCTAAATTCCAACGAGTACAAGCCCAGTTCATCCAGTCTTTCTTCATATGAAAGACCTGCCATCCCAGGAATCAATCTGGTGAACCTTCTTTGTACTCCCTCTATGGCAAAGATGTCTTTCCTCAGATTAGGGGACCAAAACTGCACACAATACTCCAGGTGTGGTCTCACCAAGGCCTTGTACAACTGCAGTAGTACCTCCCTGCTCCTGTACTCGAATCCTCTCGCTATAAATGCCAGCATACCGTTCGCCTTTTTCACCGCCTGCTGTACCTGCATGCCCACTTTCAATGACTGGTGTATAATGACACCCAGGTCTCGTTGCACCTCCCCTTTTCCTAATCGGCCACCATTCAGATAATAATCTGTTTTCCTATTTTTGCCACCAAAGTGGATAACTTCACATTTATCCACATTAAATTGCATCTGCCATGAGTTTGCCCACTCACCCAACCTATCCAAGTCACCCTGCATCCTCTTAGCATCCTCCTCACTGCTAACACTGCCACCCAGCTTCGTGTCATCCGCAAACTTGGAGATGCTGCATTTAATTCCCTCATCCAAGTCATTAATATATATTGTAAACAACTGGGGTCCCAGCACTGAGCCTTGCGGTACCCCACTAGTCACCGCCTGCCATTCTGAAAAGGTCCCGTTTATTCCCACTCTTTGCTTCCTGTCTGCTAACCAATTCTCCACCCACACCAATACCTTACCCCCAATACCGTGTGCTTTAAGTTTGCACACTAATCTCCTATGTGGGACCTTGTCAAAAGCCTTTTGAAAATCCAAATATACCACATCCACTGGTTCTCCCCTATCCACTCTACTAGTTACATCCTCAAAAAATTCTATGAGATTCGTCAGACATGATTTTCCTTTCACAAATCCATGCTGACTTTGTCCGATCATTTCACCGCTTTCCAAATGTGCTGTTATCACATCCTTGATAACTGACTCCAGCAGTTTCCCCACCACCGACGTTAGGCTAACCGGCCTATAATTCCCCGGTTTCTCTCTCCCTCCTTTTTTAAAAAGTGGGGTTACATTAGCCACCCTCCAATCCTCAGGAACTAGTCCAGAATCTAACGAGTTTTGAAAAATTATCACTAATGCATCCACTATTTCTTGGGCCACTTCCTTAAGCACTCTGGGATGCAGACCATCTGGCCCTGGGGATTTATCTGCCTTCAATCCCTTCAATTTACCTAACACCACTTCCCTACTAACATGTATTTCGCTCAGTTCCTCCATCTCACTGGACCCTCTGTCCCTTACTATTTATGTTGGTGACACTTGTAAACTGCCCCCAGCACATCCGTGAGCGTACTGGTTGTTAACACAAACATATTTCACTGTTGACTGATGTACATGCGATAAATAAACTTGATTCTTGATCTTGAAATTGCTTCAAACTTGGTGCACACTTCCTAACAGAAATGGTTCAGTAAATATTTCTATTGTGGATAAATAGCACTTACAGATCCAATTTAGATGGAACTTCATTATTTAGAATACAAGTTCTTTAAATATTACATCAACAACTTGCACTGAAATTAGATTTCAACCTGAAACTATCCCAAACCAAATTAAAATAAAAGATAGTGTTATAGCCCAGAAACAGGTCCCCTGGCCCATCTAAAAAAAAGGGGTGGTATATTACAAATTGAAGATTAAACAAGCACCCAAGATTCCTCATTTTGGAAAGGGAAAAACAACAGTTGATGTATTCAATGCTCCCCCAAGACTAGAGCAGAATATTGACACCTGGTTGTTATCAGTTCATTCCCAGTAGCGCATACATCCAAAACATTGTTCAACACCAAGATGGATTAGACAAGACATTTTCAAAGTGCTAGTCTCTTTCAAAAGGAAATGTAGAAGTGAGAGTCATGTAGCACCGATTCACATCAAATGACAAACAATTTAAATAGCCAAAAACAGCCACGTTACCTGGTAGTCATTACGTGTGTGGAACAATAGAATCGTAGGTTTAAACACTAAATTTACATCCATCTAACCCAAAGTATAGATCATCTTTTTGTCACTTACCTTAAGCTCAGCAACGAAAGTGTTGGCTCTGACTATATCTAATGTGGACACACCAAAGATCTTGTTAGGGTTGTATACTCCAAGTTTCTTGAAAACTTCTGTGGTGATTGGTATTGTGGAGTTTACCTAGAAAAATAATAGGCTACTTAATATAGGAAGGAAAGAGAATGCCAAAGCACAAAATATTCTTTAACAATTTACAATGTTGTCCTCATTTGGATTATCTACACACTTTCTAGATTGACATCATAGATTAAAAATTAAACTAAATTTCAATTAGAATAAAAACTGCAGTTGGTCAAATCATTTACTTGCCTACGTCCAGTCATGTAAACAGTTTAAAGGATACTCAAGGGAGGCATTACTTGCTTGTCCAATAAGAATATGATATATACCAAGCTAATTCCTTTGATGAGAGATTGTCAAATTGCAAAGGGCTAAATAAAACCAAGCGTATTCTTCGTAATTCAAACTAAAGGGGACCTTATTTAAATTTACAAGATCCAGAAGGGGCACAACAAGGTAGATGTTGAGATATTTCCATGAGAGTGAGAACTTCCATCCAGGGGAAGGCTATTTAGTATTTTTACTTGCAGAGATAATGAATCTCTAGAGCCATTTGCCTGTGGTACACCGCACAGGGCTACAACACTGAAGAGGATTTCCTTACCTGGGGAACAAAAAAAATCCCGTAACCACATTATCTCAATAAGTTAAATTGTAACATCTAATATCATCACTTCCACATAAATTTAAGGTATTTACCAAGTATCTGTTCAAGGATCAGACAAGAATTGACACCAGAATGGGTTCAATGTTTAAATTATAATTGGTTAATGGAAATATTGCAAAAACTGGCCAGGATAATGGAATGCTACTTAATTGGTTGCATTGTGGTCTGAATGTGCATCTTTCCAATAAACTAGAGGGTAGTTCTGTGAACATGTTATTAAAATACTATTCCCAAATTAGCAATATTGCATTCAGCACAAGATAAAACAGAACGTCCTTTGAACAGCATTTTAGAATATCCTCATTGAGAGGCTATTGTACAATCAATTTTCCAAGACAAATAGCCCCATATCTACTCCATTTTTCAACTGGTAACACCATTTTCCCACCTCATATCCAAGATCCTGTCAACATCTAGAAATCAAATTTAGTTTAATTGCAAACATTACTGCCTTTTATAGTGGATAATTCTGGAGTCTTGTCTCCACTATAATACTTAATTTGCTACTTTTAAAGACATTATCAGCTGAAAGAACACACTCACAGGGTTGGAAATGACACAGATCATTGCCTCTGGACAATGTCGGGCACAAGCCTCAGTTAGATCTGCAACTATTGAAGCATTTGTGGTGAAGAGATCATCTCGTGTCATGCCTGCAAAAGTAATTTTAATGTTTACACTACATCATGAACTGATTAAATATTGCCATATATTTCTCACAAAGTATTTGTATTCACATTTTTAATAATATGTGCAATTTAATCCAATCTTTAAGCTTGAATACAGTAGAAACATTAGTTTAAAATACTAGAAAATAGGAGCACTAACTATATTTTAACTAAGATATCTTTTGAGAAAAGACAGCAATACATTTTTATATGGGTTACCTAATCTTAAAAGTAAGATATAGTACTATTTAACTGGATTTGAAGTGACACACATCCCCTCAGAGACACTCAAAATCCCCAGCAGAAAAATACATCGAGGCGATTCACGTACAATTTGCAAATTATGACAGTGAATTTGAATAAATATTTAAATGTATTACCCACCAAATAAATGTGCTGTGCACAAATCTAGTTAAAAATGAAATGCAGAGAAAAATATAGAACTGTAAAAACTGATTTAAAATGGGTCAGCAATTCAAGTGCGTTAAATAAAAATAATGTATTCTTTATCAATAGAAAAATAGATTCTTTATCAAAGAATAATAGAAATGGAATAATAACTGAAAATATTCTTATCTTAAAAAAATCAGGAAAAATTAGAAAAAAAATTAAAATGCAAGGTGGGTGTCATTATGGAAAGATAATGCTAGAGACAAAAATGAGGAATAAGTCACTCTATCACTCATGTACATGCTGCAATTCATTAAGATCCTGGCTCATTTATCTTGAGATCCACTTTTCTGCACCAACCCTATATTAACTCCAACTCTATTAATACCCAAACATCAATCTCTCAGTAGTAGTTTGAATTATCCACTGTTTACTTGAGTAGCGGATTTTAAAAGATTTTTTCCTTTTGGAGAACACATCCACCCTGGATGTCTAACCACTTGTTCTAAGAACACCAGCCAAAGGGAAGTCAGATCTATTTTGCTTCTAGATAAATATAGTTGGCAGCCATCGATCCCAGGGGATCATGGGTTTGCTCTTCTGGTGGACTGTATCCTCTCCAGGGCACAAGCCTGGGCGGGAAGATTTGAAGAAAAGGCTGTTGCCCGTGCAGCAGGTTCCCCCTCTCCACGTCACTGATGTAGTCTAAGTGGAGGGCAAGCGCCGACACAGCTTGGCTCCAGTGTCGCCTCAAAGGTTGCCAAAGTGCAGTTGTAAACAACATCAAACTGCCTAAGGGACCCCTCGCTCTGGATTTCTTCCTTGGGGTTTACGCCTGAAAGCTTTTCCCATGGGTGGATATGGCCGCAAGGTAGCGGTTGTTTAAAAATCAGAGATTTTACACAAAACAATTTAACATATGATCCATCAGCATTGCTTTACAGCAGGAGCTCCCAAACTTTTTTTATGCCATGGACCAATACCACTAAGGGGTCCATGGACACCAGGCTGGAACCCCTGATTTAAAGCTAATCAGTACTGGTGATTAACCTATTTGCTTCAAATTAGTTCAGTTGCACTGGAGAAATCAAAGACGCATTAAAGGATATATTAAAGCAAAACAAGTTCCTCATAGCAGTATGCTATATATGACCCATTTCATTACACACTTACTTTTTATACATCATTTTGAAGAAACCGTGTTTAGGCTTGAAATGTCTGCCCAGACAGAGCTGGAGCTCAATTAACCATGTATTTCTCCAAGATTTAAGTACGTACCAGGTTTCCTCGGCACTCCGGCAGGTATAACCACCATTTCACATCCTTTTAAGGCAGCAGGCAACTGTTCAGCACCCAAATAACCTGGGCAAAAACAATTTCAGTCAGTACTATATCATTTAGAAACAGATTGATAAAGACTAATTACATGCAGTGTTTAATGACCATAAAGCATTAAGAGAACCTCCACAGTTGTCTTGCAAATATAACCAATTTCGCAGTATAGCAAACATGCCAAACAATTTGCAACAGACAAGGTCTCACTTATTAGAATGTGTTGTTTTTAAAATGGCAGCTTCAGAACTGGCCATGTCTCAAAAGAGAATTTCTGCTCTTGTAAACTAGCATATAGGACATTTCATTGCTAATAGAGGGCAGACAGGCTTTTAATTTAGTACTTCATCTCAAATAAAGCTGCACCAAGATTCCCTGATAAACCGGAGGTCTATGAGAAAATTTTAAACTGTTTGGAATCAAATCTTGGCTGCAGGCAGAGGTTAATTAACTCCATCCCAGGGGTTCCTCAAGGCAAGCGCCCTTTTAACTATTTCAATTTTTTCTTCCATTAAATATATCATAAATGTGAAATTGCAGTACCACATACCTGCATACAAGGACATAAACAACAGTTTCATATATAGCTAGCATAATAAGCATTAATAGCTAGTAACACATTACCTGGCGCTAGCTGGCATATCATCAACCAAAGGAAGTCTGATCGCATATGCTTACATATCATCACCAATGCCACCACTATCACCATCTACCAATCACCAGAAGTACTGCACTGTAAGCATTGACTGCAAGAGTTGATCAAGGAGTACATTTCCCATAGTTACTCATCTTCTAACTCCACAAAGTCTTTCGACTATCAGCAAGAAAAAAAAGAGCAAGCATGAACAATAGACAATTTCACCAAGCCCTTCTGTCATCTACTAGGCACAGTACTGTGATGGAATACTTATCTAATTGCCTGAGTGAGTGCAGATCTAACACCAGGACAAAGCAGCCCAATTGACTAGTACCCACGCACCACACTAAATAAACATTACATCTATCATTGGTACCCATATGGGTAATGTATAGCATTTACAAAATGCACATGCCAAGGCCATTTTGAAATTTCTCATGATCACCACTATAGTAGTACTTCAGGTACACAGGGAACCCACTACTTGCATGTTCCACACTGACTTGGAACAATGTTTCTTCTCCAAAGTTGAAAACAAATTACCTAAGCACATATCTCACCATATGCAACTCGGATTCTTTTTTTTTTGTGGGCTTACTCAGCAAATCCAAGAATCATAATAGAATCAGTGCATCCAACAAGGCAGACAAAAGTGTGTTCGTAGATTGTGATAACACTGACAACTTTCTAGTACTGAGATGCAGTTAAAGCTATAGCCAAAAAAAAACATACATTAGCAAGTTTCCTCTTCAGAGCTTACACAGGAATAAACTGAAGCTGGATTGGACTATTTGACCCCTCATATCTGCTCTGCCATTCAACAAGATCATGCCTATTTTTTGTGTTGTCACCTCTCTGCTCCGGTTCCCTTAATATCCAAAAGCCTACATTTATTCTTGAACATACACCCAGTGCTGTGACAAGCCTCCAAAGCCCGCTTAGTTGATAATTTCATTGTGCATAGCATGGTGTTTCTTTGGAAATCCCTCTTCAGTCCTGTCAAAAATTGCTTTTAAGACTGGGTCCAGGCATTAAACGTCAGCCCTGCACACAATCGAATTTTTAAAATTTACACAAATTCAGCTTTTGTTCTTAGAGACTGGGCCCAGGCAGCTTGACTTCTCTTCAAGGACATCTGTCAATCTGACGAATTTTCACTGCATTCTTATCCTAGGTACAGAGGCTAGGTCTGTATGCAAATTTAAAGCGCATCCTTACCAAGACCCTATATAAATTATGTTTTTGAAAAAATGTGAATACAAGAATAAAATTTTTTTAAGAGACCACTTATTTTCCTAATAGTTTTCTGACATACAGTACAAAATAACTTTGTTATGTACAAGGTTACCTCTGACGATTATCTTTCGATTTGTCACCATTTAAAATATATTCTACTTTTTCTGTCTTTCCCAGCAAAGTGAATAACCACATTAAGTTTCCATCTGCTATATTCTCACCTATTCACTCAGCCTTTCCATCCAACCCAAAGCCTCTCTTCATCCTCAATCCCCACTGTCCCCCAGCTTTTACGATGTACTACACGATTCCCTCAGCCAAATCAAAGATTACGAACAGGAACCCCAGCACTAAACCTTGCAGCACCCTAAATGAAAGCCTTCCAGTCTTAAAGATAACACCTTATTTCCAGATTGTCTGTATTTTAACCAAGTCCCAATACATGCCGGTATATATCCCCAGATTCACACACTGATATTTTGTTTGTTCGCCTTGCATGACACATCAAATGTTTACTGAAATTCCAACATGTCAACAGGCTCCTCCCACTGATGTGAATAGTTACAACCTCAAATCCAATGGACTTAATCACCATTTGACAAACCCAGAGTCTGCCCAACACTATGACCTCAACCCTATTACCTTAATCTACTAAGGAAATGACCTCCTGCTGTTAATAACAGGCTAAGTGGTCCATATTTTCTGTCCACCTGTTCTTACATCAGATTGGAATAATGGGGTTCATTTTAAGGCAATCAGCTACAGACCAGCCATATAAGAGTACCGTCTTAGACCATTCTTGTTGGCAAGCTTTTACATACAAAAATACAAATCTATACTATACTTTAAAAAAGAGTTGTACTCACCAGTCACTTTTGCCCTGGTCTCAATGTGGCTGAGATCTGCTGCAACACCAGGTGTGTGTGCAATATCATACAGTGAGAGCTCACCTACAAGTGGACTGTTCTTTAGTAGCAGAGAGAGGGGCTGCCCAATGCCGCCCGATGCACCCAACACTGCTACCTTGGCATTGCACTGTGCAAAGGAAAAAGTGATATTGTAAAGTGTAGATCACAAAGTTCTAAGTAAACTTATTAGCCAATGTAATTAAAAGAGTTGTATGAGGAACAGTAACCATTTACTACTACAACTTACTTAATATCACTTCCTGCAATCCTTCATCTTATAAATTAACCTAATGTTACTGTAGAATTCCTGACTCTATCAACCTTCAATTTAACCCTCAAGTCACAACTGCATCTTACTTTGTAAAGTTTTCAAGAGTTATAACTCATTGTCCTTCCTGTCAATTACTAGAAGAGCAAGATTCCATTTCTTTCACTTACTCAACCTTCATTAGTTCACAAAACTATGTCAAAATGTTATTCAAGGCATAGTATTCAGTACATATGCTGTCCTTAAACTGAGAATGTTGCTCAGACTCTCTACCAGTCTTGCTTGCACCAAGCCATTTCCAAGGCAAACACCTTCAATCATCAGCATCTTATAATTTCAAGTATGCTGCATATGGAATTAGTCTCACCAGATAAGCAATTATTTATCATAATATTTTATACTACTAACTGCAAAAACTACACATTAAAAACTTGTAAACAGAAGGCAGAATGAATATAGAATGTAAAACAAAAGAAATCAAACTTTATAAAACTAATCAACATATCATTAACCTTTTTACATTGAGGCATTAAACTGGAGAACAACAGCTACTCAAGATGTCAGAATCAGATTTATTATCACTGCCGTGTGGCGTGAAATTTGCTAGCTTAGCAGCAGTTCAATGTATTACATAATCTAACAGAGAGAAAAGTAATAATAAAATAAAACATAATAAAGTAAATCAATTATGTATATTGAATAATTTTTAAAATGTGCAAAAACAGAAATACTGCATATTAAAAAAAGCTTCAAAGTCCATTTAGGAATTGGATGGCAGAAGGAAAGAAGCTGTTCCTGAATCGCTGAGTGTGTGCCTTCAGACTTCTGTATCTCCTACCTGATGGTAACAGTGAGAAAAGGGCAGGCCCTGGGTGCTGGAGGTCTTTAATAATGGACACTGCCTTTCTGAGAGACCGCTCCCTAAAGATGTCCTGGGTACTTTGTAGGCTAGTTGACTAGATTTACAACATCCTGCAGCTTCTTTCGGTCCTGTGCAGTAGCCCCTCCATACCAGACAGTGATGCAGCCTGTCAGAATGCTCTCCACGGTACATCTATAGAGGTTTTTGACTGTATTTGTTGACATGCCAAATCTCTTCAAACTCCTAATTAAATACAGCCGCTGTCTTGCCTTCTTTATAACTACATCGATATGTTGGGACCAGGTTAGATCCTCAGAGATCTTGACACCCAGGAACCTGAAGCTGCTCTCTGTCTCCACTTCTGATCCCTCTATGAGGATTGGTATGTGTTCCTTCATCTTACCCTTCCTGAAGTCCACAATCAGCTCTTTCATCTTACTGACGTTGAGTGCCAGGTTGTTGCTGCAGCACCACTCCACTAGTTGGCATATCTCACTCCTGTACGCCCTCTCGTCACCACCTGAGATTCTACCAACAATGGTTGTATCATCAGCAAATTTATAGATGGTATTTGAGCTATGGCTAGCCACGCAGTCATGTGTATACAGAGAGTAGAGCAGTGGGCTAAGCACACACCCCTGAGGTGCGCCAGAGTTGATCGTCAGTGAAGAGGACTTGTTACCACCAATCTGCACAGACTGTTGTCTTCCGGTTAGGAAGTCGAGGATCCAATTACAGAGGGAGGTACAGAGGCCCAGGTTCTGCAACCTCTCAATCAGAATTGTGGGAATGATGGTATTAAATGCTGAGCTATAGTCGATGGAACTGCATCCCGACGTAGGTTTTTGTGTTGTCTAGGTGGTTTTGCTCAATACTTGAAAAATATTTAGAAAGCTATTGATGTCTCACTATACTGAGATAAGATCTAGCTCTACTCTACCTCGTCCCAACTGTGAAACGTAGTGCTGGCAATGTCATGGTTTGGGCCCGCTTTGCTGCCTTCGGACTAGACGGCTTGCCATCATAGATGGAACAATGAATTCTGAATTGTACCAGCAAATGCTACAGGAGAACGTCAGGGAATCTGTCAGTGAACTGAAGCTCAAGAGAAAGCGGGTCATGCAGTAAGACAACGACCCTAAACACACAAGTCAGTCCACAAAAGAATAGCTAAAGCAGAAACAATTTCATGTTTTGGAATGGCAGAGTCAATGTCCTGACCTTAATCCTATAGAAATGCGTGGAAGGACCTGAAGCAAACAGTTCTTGCAAGGAAGCCCACCAACATCCCAGAGTTGAAGCAGTTTTGTAAGACTGAATGACCTAAAATTCCTCCTCGCCGATGTGCAGGACCAATTAACTGTTACTGGGAATGTGTGGTTGAAGTTACTGCTGTACAAGGGGGTCACACCAGTTATTGAAAGCAAAAGTTCACATACTTTTTCCAATAAATACATGTAATACGGGTCGACGATCACTAATCCGGCACCATTGGGACCTGAGGAGTGCCGGAATAGTGAAAATGCCAAAGTACAGGAACGAACTGGATTACAGGTAGTTGGATTAGTGAAGGTTGACTGTATTGGATCATTTTTCTAAATAAAAGAAAAAGGGTATAGTTTTGTGTTCTTTATTTAATTGGATTCTCTTTATCTAGTTTTAGGACTTAAAGATCTGATCACATTTTAGGTCATATTTATGCAGAAATAGAAAATTCTAAATTGCTCATGAACTTTCTAGCACCACTGTATATACAAAACAGAATTATGTAAGCTAATTAATAGAAAAAGCTGATTCTGTATTGTTTCAATCGAGTACTCGGCAAGGTAAACAACTTTCATTTAGCGACATTCCACATTGGAATGTAATTCTGGCATTCAATATTTAGATATTTTGAAATGTGCACTCAAACACACAAGTACAGGCACCAACGAAAATTGCAACACTAGCATTTCTACATATTGCAACTTGGCATCCTTATAACAAACTGTAGTCATACAGACACATCCAGGAACAAATAATGAAACACTATAGCAAATGAAAACCTAATATTTGGCCAACAGACTGTAAATAAGTAAAAGAAAAAGTGTTGAAAAAAGTTTCAGATTATTTACATCAGCAATTTCTGTATAGCTTAATGTTTATTCTTTGTTAAATATTTAGGCTACAACGCTGCTGCAAGCAAATTTAGCATTGCACCTGTTGCATCCACTGCTTGTATGCCCAGAGGACAGTTTTGGAAGAACTAATCTAGATATCGACATACTGGCATGCCGAGACTAATATCTTATGGCAGTTGAGCCCAGGACTTCTAAATCTCAGACTTCTACGCGCTCATTTATAGTTCATTCCCCAAGGATTGGCACCATCCCCACCCTCTCTGTAGCTTGGGAGTTTGTCTAATTGCCAATCCTGACTTGCTGAGCATTTCTAGATATTTATTTCCCCTTTTGAAGAAACACTCAGCAACTTGACTTGCACCCCTCCTTGTTCGTGGATGTTCAGCATATTTTGCAGCAAAGGTCAGAGTATCGGATAAATAATCAGCACGATAGCAAATTGAGCAAAAACTGGACAGAGAAAAAAAAACAGGCATGATTTCAAAGATGCCATTAAAGACTTATTTTTCATAATTATTAATAACTAATAAAGAAACCAAACAGCTTACCGGCACAAATGACAAAACTCAAGGGAGGAAAGCATAAGCAACCAAAAGCAAAACAATGATAGCACAAGGCAACCAAGTGTGGAGGCCCAAGGAGAACAAGCCAGAAAGGGCCATTTATTTATTGTGGTTTTTACTATTATTTTTATATCTTTTATTTTTTGTGCGCTGCACTGGATCTGGTGTAACAATCATTTCATCTTCCCTTTACATTTGTGTGCAGGAAATTACATTAAATGATCTTGAATCAACAGGCACTAATTTAATGCGATTAGAAACAGAAGCATAGAAAACCTACAGCAAAATACAGGCCTTTCAGCCCACAATGCTGTGCCAAACATGTACTTACTTTAGAAATTACCTCAAGTTACCCGTAGCCCTCTATTTTTCTAAGCTCCATGTACCCATCCAGGAGTCTCTTAAAAGATCCTATCATATCTGTCGCCACCACCGTTGTCGGCAGCCCATTCCTTCCACTCACTACTCTCTGAGTAAAAAAAAACTTATCCCCGACATCTCCTCTGTACCTACTTCCAAGCACCTTAAAACGGTGTCTTCTCATGTTAGCCATTTCAGGCCCTGGGAAAAAGCCTCTGACTATCCACACAATCAATGCCTCTCATCATCTTATACACCTCTATCAGCTCACCTCTCATCCTCCGTCACTCCAAGGAGAAAAGGCCAAGTTCAGTCAACCTAATCTAATAAGACATGCTCCCCAATTCAGGCAACATCCTTGTAAATCTCCTCTGCACCCCTTTCTATGGTTTCCACATCCTTCCTGTAGTGAGGTGACCAGAACTGAGCACAGTACTCCAAGTGGGGTCTGACCAGGGTCCTATATAGCTGCAACATTACTTCTCGGCTCTTAAACTCAATCCCATAATTGATGAAGGCCAATGCACCGTATGCCTTCTTAACCACACGGTCAACTTGCGCAGCAGCTTTGAGTGGCCTATGGACTCAGACCCCTAGATCCCTCTGATCCTCCACACTGCCAAGAGTCTTACCATTAATACTATATTTGCCATCATATTTGACCTACCAAAATGAACCATCTCTCACTTATCTGGGTTGAACTCCATCTGCCACTTCTCAGCCCAGTTTTGCATCCTATCAATGTCCCGTTGTAACCTCTGACAGCCCTCCACACTATCCACAACACCCCCAACCTTTGTGTCATCAGCAAATCTACTAACCCATCTCTCCTCTTCCTCATCTAGGTCATTTATAAAGATCACAAAGATTAGGGGTCCCAGAACAGATCCCTGGGGGACACCACTGGTCACCAACTTCCATGCTGAATATGGCCTGTCTACCTGTTCTACCTTCCTCAATGTCTTTAGTCACATATTCAAAAAAAATTCAATCAGGCTCGTAAGGCACGACCTGCTTTTGACAAAGCCATGCTGACTATCCCTAATCATATTATGCCTCTCCAAATGTTCATAAATCCTGCCTCTCAGGATCTCCTCCATCAACTTACCAACCACTGAAGTAAGACTCACTGGTCTAAGATTTCCTGGGCTATCTCTACTCCCTTTCTTGAATAAGGGAACAACATCTGCAACCGTCCTCACTGATAATGCAAAGTTCATTGCCAGAGGCTTGCAATCTCATCCCTCACCATTCCCAGAACCTCCTAGAGAACTAAAGGACTAAGCAGAGGTTTTTTCCTAATCCATTTCGAATGGGAAAAAAAATCAATAGCCTAAAATATTATTGCTTCTGCCCAAGTGGTTGCTGCCTGAGCAGCTGAGTATTCCCAGATTTTCTGGTTTTAGTATCTCAGATTCCAAGCACCGGGGATTTTTGATGTCACATGTCAAGATACATTTTCGAAAAGGGGAAAAAAAGTTAACAAAGTTGTTTGCTCCTTTAAGGATAAACAAAGAGTGGGAGGTGGAAAGTTTCTTAAATGCATTTATTTTAATGCTAGGAGCATTGTAAGAAAGGTGGATGAGCTTAGAGCATGGATTGATACCGGGAAGTATGATGTCGTAGCTATTAGTGAAACGTGGTTGCAGGAGGGGTGTGAATAGCAACTAAATATTCCAGGATTTCGTTGCTTCAGGTGTGATAGAATAGGAGGGACAAGAGGGGGAAGTGTTGCATTGCTCGTCACAGAATATATAACAGCGGTGCTCTGGCAGGATAGATTAGTGGATTCATCTAGGGAGGCTATTTGGGTGGAATTGAGGAACGGGAAAGGTGTTGTGACGCTTATAGGGGTGTATTATAGACCACCTAATGGGGACCAAGAACTGGAGGAGCAAATTTGTAAGGAGATAGCAGATATTTGTAGTAAGCACAAGGTTGTGATTGTGGGAGATTTTAATTTTCCAAACAGAATGGAAAGCCCATTCTGTAAAAGGGCTGGATGGTTTAGAGTTTGTCAAATGTGTGCAAGATAGTTTTTTTGGGGAGCACTTCCAGTCCAGTGATCACAATACCATTAGTTCCAGTGTAATTATGGAGAAGGATAGGACTGGACCTAGGATTGAGATTTTTGATTGGAGAAAGGCCAACTTTGAGGAGATGCGAAAGGATTTAGAAGGAGTGGATTGGGACAATTTGTTTTATGGGAAGGATGTAACAGAGAAATGGAGGTCATTTAAAGGTGAAATTTTGAGGGTTTAGGATCTTCATGTTCCTGTTAGGTTGAAAGGAAAGGTTAAAAGTTTGAGAGAGCCATGGTTTTCAAGAGATATTGGAAATTTGGTTCAGAAAAAGAGGGATCTTCAATAAATATAGGCAGCTTGGAGTTAATGAGGTACTCGAGGAATATAAAGAATGTAAAAAGAATCTTAAGAAATTAGAAAAGCTAAAAGAAAATACGAGGCTGCTTTGGCAAGTAAGGTGAAAATAAATCCAAAGGGTTTCTACAGTTATGTTAGTGGCAAAAGGGTAGTGAGGGATAAAATTGGTCCCTTGGAGAATCAGAGTGGACGGCTATGTGCGGAGCCAAAAGAGATGGGGGATATTTTGAACAATTTCTTTTCTTCGGTATTCACTAAGGAGAATGATATTGAATTGCGTAAGGTAAAGGAAACAAGAAGGGTGGTTATGGAAAGTATGACAATTAAAGAAGAGGAAGTACTGGCACTTTTAAGGAATATAAAAGTGGATAAGTCTCTGGGTCCAGACAAGATATTCCCTAGGACCTTAAGGGAAGTTAGTGTAGAAATAGCAGGGTCTCTGACAGAAATATTTCAAATCTCATTAGAAATGGGGATGGTGCTGGAGGATTGGCATATTGCTCATGTGATTCCATTGTTTAAAAAGGGTTCTAAGAGTAAACCTGGCAATTATCGGCCTGTGAGTTTGACGGTCATTGGTGGGTAAATTGATGGAAAGTATTCTTACAGATGGTATATATAATTATCTGGATAGACAGTGTCTGATTAGGAACAGTCAACATGGATTTGTGCGTGGAAGGTCATGTTTGATAAATCTTATTGAATTTTTTGATGAGGTTACTAAGAAAATTGACGAGGGTAAAGTGGTGGATGTTGTCTATATGGGCTTCAGTAAGGCCTTTGACAAAGTTCCACCCTGAAGGTTAGTTCGGAAGGTTCAATCGTTAGGCATTAATATGGAAGTAGTAAAATGGATTCAGCAGTGGCTAGATGGGAGACACCAGAGTAGTGGTGGATAACTGTGTGTCAGATTGGAGGATGGTGTGTAGCGGTATGCCTCCGGGATCTGTATTGGGTCCAATGTTGTTTGTCATATATATTAATGATCTGGATGATGGGGTGGTAAATTAGATTAGTAAGTATGCAGATGATACTAAGATAGGTGGCGTTGTGGATGATAAGGTAGGTTTTCAAAGCTTGCAGAGAGATTTAGGACAGTTAGAAGAGTGGGCTGAAAGATGGCAGATGGAGTTTAATGCTGAAAAATGTGAGGTGCTACATTTCGGTAGGACTAATCAAAATAGGACATACATGGTAAATGGTAGGGCATTGAAGAATGCAGTAGAACAGAGTGATCTAGGAATAATGGTGTATAGTTCCCTGAAGGTGGAATCTCATGTGGACAGGGTGGTGAAGAAAGCTTTTGGTATGCCGGCCTTTATTAATCAGAGCATTGAGTATAGGAGTTGGGATGTAATGTTGAAATTGTATAAGGCATTGGTGAGGCTAAATTTGGAGTATTGTGTACAGTTCTGGTCACCGAATTATGGGAAAAATCTCAATAAAATTGAGAGAATACAGAGGTTTACTAAAATGTTGCCTGCGTTTCATCTCCTAAGTTACAGAGAAAGGTTGAACAAGTTAGGTCTTTATTCTTTGGAGTGTAGAAGGTTGAGGGGGGAACTTGATAGAGGTGGTTAAAATTATGAGGGGGATTGATAGAGTTGACGTGGATTGGCTTTTTCCATTGAGAGTGGGGAAGATTCAAACAAGAGGACATGAGTTGAGTTAAAGGACGAAGGTTTAGAGGTAACATGAGGGGGAACTTCTTTACTCACAGAGAGTGTTAGCTGTGTGGAATGAGCTTCCAGCAGAAGTGGTTGAAGCAGGTATGATGTTGTCGTTTAAATTTAAATTGGATAGATATATGGACAGGAAAGGAATGGAGTGTTATGGGCTGAGTGCAGGTCGGTGGGACTAAGTGAGAGTAAGAGTTCAGCACGGACTAGAAGGGCTGAGATGGCCTGTTTCCATGCTGTAATTGTTATATGGTTAAGAGATTATCAATCTTATTGGAGGAGCAAGATTCAGAAATGATACCTTATTCACTAATGCTTGACAAGGATCAGCACCATGAACAAAAATAGGAAAGTTACTGGGGGATTTTTAAAACAAAATGACAAAATAATGGTACTTCACTTAATAAGCCGGCAATTGGTTTCAGACTACCACACATCAAGCTACACGTTAGTCTGCCGGTATCACTGCATCAATGAATCTCCTGCCATGCCTGGAGTTTATGCAGCATTTTAAAAAAATGATTCCGTATCTCTCCCACTACTGAAGACATCAATAATGACAAGTGCAGTACATGGCTCATATCACAATACCACCAAGCAATCAAATATCCCAAAATAAACATCTATTTGCATATTCATTTCATTAACAAGCAAATATTCAAGTTTTCATTGCATCTTTGCAGAGACCACATAGACTACACGCAAAAAGCAATATAATCAATCATTACTCCAAGGCAACTGATTTTGATAAAACAAATTTTGCAATACAATCCAATTTTTCCCTTATAGGATTCTGTTAAAACTGCAGAAGTACATATATCCTGACCCCATGAGGTCAAAACCTAAATTTCTATTTTTTTGTTCACAAACTCACATCAGATCCTAAACCTGAGATCACAAATAGCCCAATGCAATGCAAGTATTTGCCCTTCCTTCTATCAGCAATGGTGTTACTCACTGCCTACTCACATTTGATCCATTCTCAAATTACTAGAGTACATGCTGATTACTATTATTTAGGTGAAACACACAAAAAAGCGAATCATGTTTTATCAGAGGAAGAAGGCAACAAGTGAATGGCATCAAATAAAATCATTATTTGTACATCGTACGATAATGAAACATTTAGCTGAGGAACCCCAGATGCAGATACAAGGCAACAACCAGGCAGGACATAGTCTCTTAAACAGGAACCGCCAACGCTTCAACACTGCCGAGCAAAGCACAGGGATGGAAAAGACGCGGCCCGTGACCCAATTGCCTGCTAGCCCCCAGAAGCGACATCTCCAGCAAAGACTCTTCACGCGAAGTCCCGGTGCGACCAGTGACCCCAGGCCCGGAGAGAGAGCCGGCCAGGCCAAGAGCTCCATGCGGAGGGAGAACTCAGCCACTGTCTTGGCACACGGCACGCCGATTTGCTCGTACCTGGGAGGAGCCGGAGAAACTCCTGCAGAGCCCAGCGGCAGTAGCAACAGGCCTGGCAACACGGGACAACATCTCAGCCGATCACCCCAATAATGCGACTCGAACGACCTCCAGCAGCTAAAGGACTCAGTGAGGACAGCGACGCACCCTAACTTGCTCCGTCGGCGCCGATTGACCAATCCGCTTCCTCATCTCCCACTTCCGCTCTCACTGATTGGTTAGCGCCGCGCGCCATGCTGTCCAATTTATCCACGCCTGACGTTTGGTTGAATTGAAGCGCATGCGCACACGCGTTTCGCCCTCTTACGCGGCTGTCAATTGCGGCCATCCGTGAGGGGCACTGCGCATGCGCCTAAGGCTCAGTTACTGTACCCTGATTCTCAGCTCATTGACGTCACTTCATGGATACCGTTCAACAAGAGCTGAAACCAGGGACCCTTGGAGCTGGTAACAGCACTTACCGACCCACCCACAACTTGTTGATTCCGTATTAAATCCCGTAATGGCAGGAATTATATTTTGTGATGCAACAGAGTTCTACAACATACTGAATCAAAACACAAAGTATTCCAGGCTGACAGATCCGATTTATCTGTATTTAGTCGGTGAGTATAATGACCAAAGTTTAAATAAGGGGATAACGAAAGAATATTAATGAGTGAAGACCCAAGTTCCTCCCAATAATGACATTAACCCATTTTCTCAGTTTCTTTGGCAACATTGTTTCTCTTCTGACACCACCTTCCACATCAGTGCTTCTGAAATAGCGTTCCTTTCCCCAACCATAGCAATGAATCAGGGAACTGCAATCGTCAGGGTGTCAGCAGTCAATGGCGGCCGTATGCTTGGAAAGTCCTGTGGTGGCGGGAGAGGGGGGAAGAGTTAAGAGTTGGGGGAAACAGCATGGAAAAATGAAGAAAGTAGTGATTGATTAAGGAAGGATGGGACAGAGATAGGAATATTGAGAAATAAAGGATAAAAGGAGGGAGGAAATTATGATAGGGGTAAAGTGAAGGAGGAGGCATGAAGGAAAAATGTGTGTGTGTGGTCAAAGTGTCTCTGTATCTATGTACTGTGCAACAAAACTATATGGGCTACTTTTCCAGAATCGCCTCTACTTCCTGAGGAGACTGAGCTCCTCTAGAGTATACAGGCCTCTTAGAAATATAGAAACATAGAAAACATACATCACAATGCAGGCTTTTTGGCCCACAAAGCTGTGCCGAACATGCCCTTACCTTAGAACTACCTAGGCTTCACCCATAGCCCTCTATTTTTCTAAGCTCCATGTAGCCATCCAGCAGTCTCTTAAAAGACCTGACGAAGGGTCTCGGCCTGAAATGTCGACTGCACCTCTTCCTACAGATGCTGCCTGGCCTGCTGCGTTCACCAGCAACTTTGATGTGTGTTTCTTAAAAGACCCTATTGTTTCTGCCTCCACCGCCGCCAGCCCATTCCATACACTCACCACTCTCTCCATAAAAAAACTTACCCCTGACATCTTCTCTGTACCTACTTCAAAGCACCTTAAAACTATGCCCTCTCATGCCAGCCATTTCAGCCCTGGGGAAAAGCCTCTGACTATCCACATGATCAATGCCTCTCATTATCTTGCACACCTCTATCAGGTCACCTGTCATCCTCCATTGCTCCAAGGAGAAAAGGCCAAGTTCACTCAACCTATTCTCAGAAGGCATGCTCCCCAATCCAGGTAACATCCTTGTAAATCTCCCCCGCACCCTTTCTATGGTTTCCACATCCTTCCTATAGTGAGGCAACCAGAATTGACCACAGTATTCCAAGTAGGATCTGACCAGGGTCCTATATAGCTGCAACATTACCTCTCGGCTCTTAAACTCAATCCTACAATTGATGAAAACCAATGCACGATATGCCTTCTTAACCACAGAGTCAACCTGCGTAGCAGCTTTGAGTGTCCTATGGACTCAGACCCCAAGATCCCTCTGATCCTCCACACTGCCAAGAGTCTTACCATTAATACTATATTCTGCCATCATATTTGAGCTATCAACATGAACCACCTCACACTTATCTGGGTTGAACTCCATCTGCCACTTCTCAGCCCAGTTTTGCATCCTATCAACATCCCGTTGTAACCTCTGACAGCCCTCCACACTATCCACAACACACTCAACCTTTGTGTCATCAGCAAATTTACTAACCCATCCCTCCTCTTCCTCACCCAGATCATTTATAAAGATCACAAAGATTAGGGGTCCCAGAACAGATCCCTGAGGCACACCACTGGTCACCAGCCTCCATGCAGAATATGACCCGTCTACAACCACTCTTTACTTTCTGTGGGCAAGCCAGTTCTGGATCCACAAAGCAATATCCCCTTGGATCCCATGCCTCCTTACTTTCTCAATAAGCTTTGCATGGGGTACCTTATCAAATGCCTTGCTAAAATCCATATACACTACATCTACGGCTCCACCTTCATCAATGTGCTTCGTCATATCCTCAAAAAATTCATCAAAGTTGCTGGTGAACGCAGCAGGCCAGGCAGCATCTCTAGGAAGAGGTACAGTCGATGTTTCGGGCCGAGACCCTTCGTCAGGACTAACTGAAGGAGGAGTTAGTAAGAGAGTTGAAAGTGGGAGGGGGAGGGGGAGGGGGAGATCCGAAATGATAGGAGAAGACAGGAGGGGGAGGGATGGAGTCAAGAGCCGGACAGTTGATTGGCAAAAGGGATATGAGAGGATCATGGGACAGGAGGCCCGGGGAGAAAGAAAAGGGGGAGGGGGGAAACCCAATGGGCAAGGGGTATAGTCAGAGGGAGAAAAAGGAGAGAGAGAGAAAGAATGTGTGTATATAAATAAATAACAGATGGGGTACGAGGGGGAGGTGGGGCATTAGCGGAAGTTTGAGAAGTCAATGTTCATGCCATCAGGTTGGAAGCTACCCAGACGGAATATAAGGTTCCTCCAACCTGAGTGTGGCTTCATCTTTACAGTAGAGGAGGCCGTGGATAGACATATCAGAATGGGAATGGGACGTGGAATTAAAATGTGTGGCCACTGGGAGATCCTGCTTTCTCTCAGGTTGGAGGAACAACACCTTATATTCTGTCTGGGTAGCCTCCAACCTGATGGCATGAACATTGACTTCTCAAACTTCCGCTAATGCCCCACCTCCCCCTCGTACCCCATCCGTTATTTATTTATATACACACATTCTTTTTCTCTCTCTCCTTTTTCTCCCTCTGCCCCTTTCACTATACCCCTTGTCCATCCTCTGGGTTTTTCCTCCCTCCCCCTTTTCTTTCTCCCTGGACCTCCTGTCCCATGATCCTCACATATCCCTTTTGCCAATCACCCGTCCAGCTCTTGGCTCCATCCGTCCCCCTCCTGTCTTCTCCTATCATTTTGGATCTCCCCCTCCCCCTCCCACTTTCAAATCTCTTACTAGCTGTTCTTTCAGTTAGTCCTGACGAAGGGTCGCGGCCTAAAATGTCAACTGTACCTCTTCCTAGAGATGCTGCCTGGCCTGCTGCGTTCACTAGCAACTTTGATGTGTGTTGCTTGAATTTCCAGCATCCGCAGATTTCCTCGTGTTTGCGCTCAAAAAATTCAATCAGGTTCGTAAGGCACAACCTGCTTTTGACAAAGCCATGCTGACTATTCCTAATCATATTATGCCTCTACAAATGCTCATAACTCCTGCCTCTCAGGATCTTCTCCATCAATTTACCAACCACTGAAGTAAGACTCACTGGCCTATAATTTCCTGGGATATCCCTACTCCCTTTCTTGAATAAGGGAATAAACCTACAACCCTCCAATCCTCCAGAACCTCTCCTGTCCTCATTGATGATGCAAAGATCATGGCCATAGGCTCAGCAATCTCCTCCCTCGCTTCCCACAGTAGCCTGGAGTACATCCCGTCCGGTCCCGGTGACTTATCCAACTTGATGCTTTCCAAAAGCTCTAGCACATCCGCTTTCTTAATATCTACATTCTCAAGCTCTTCAGTCCACTGCAAGTCATCCCTACAATCGCCAAGATCCTTTTCCGTGGTGAATACTAAAGCAAAGTATTCATTAAGTACCTCCGCTATTTCCTCTGGTTCCATACACACTTTTCCACTGTCCCACTTGATTGGTCCTATTTTCTCATCCTCTTGCTCTTCACATACTTGTAGAATACCTTTGGGTTTTCCTTAATCCTGTCCGCCAAGGCCTTCTCTTGGACCCTTTTGGCTCTCCTAATTTCATTCTTAAGCTCCTTCCTGTTAGCCTTATAATCTTCTAGATTCATATCATTACCTAGTTTTTTGAACCTCTCGTGAGTTCTTCTTTTCTTCTTGTCTAGATTTACAACCGCCTTTGTACACCATGGATCTTGTACCCTACCATCCTTTCCATGTCTCATTGGAACATACCTACTCAGAACCCCACGCAAATATCTTCTTCACATGTTCTACCAGTATGTTGTCACCAGTACAATCTTCTATGTGCTGGTATGCTGGGGCAATGGCATCAACAAGGGTGATGCCAACAGGCTCAATAAACTGATTAGAAAGGCTGGCAACAGGAATTCTGCAGATGTTGGAAATTCAAGCAACACACATCAAAGTTGCTGGTGAACGCAGCAGGCCAGGCAGCATCTCTAGGAAGAGGTACAGTCGACGTTTCAGGCCGAGACCCTTCGTCAGGACGTCAGAAAGGCTGGCTCTGTTTTAGGAGTCAAACTACACACACTGGAGGCTGTGGCAGGACACAGGACCTACAGAAAATCCTGGCAATTTTGGACAATGTTTCTCTCCTGCATGCCACCTTGGCTGAGCACAGGAGCACTTTTAGTAATAGACTAAGACAACTGCACTGCTTCAAAGAGCGCTATATGAGGTTATTCTTACCCTCAGCCATTAGTCTCTATAATGTGTCAACCTATAGCTGGGGAAGTGATGACCCCCTCCTATTAGACTGTTTGAGGTAATTTATTTTTTTATTCCTTCTTTCTTTTCTAATATTTGTATATTTTCATATCTGTGCACTTGTAATGCTACTGTAATTTCCTTTGGGATCTATAAGGTATCTATCTGTCCTCCATCAAAGCCATGAGGCAACTTTGAGTATAACAGCCAGCCACCTTGTATTAAAGAATTCATGCACAGGGATCTTCAACTCCTCAGAAGCAAACTATCCTCGATGATCAGTCTTTGCCTAAGAAGAACAGAAGACTGTTCAAAATTTATTCATCCTCATGCATTAATAGATAAAAAAGAGCAAAGATCTCCTTAATTTGCAAGATGCACTGATTATTGAATTGTTCATTGCTATAAATATGTAGGAAATGTAAGTCTTGCTGGGAACTCCCTGGTGTCACAATCGCATTAAGGCACTGCACTTCAAAGATAACCTTGTAAGATTACATACAACATGCATCTGGTAGCTTAGAATCTGCTGAAATAAACATATTTCTTCCCTATGCTCGTAATCTGACTGAATTATAAAATACTCTGGAATAGAAGAAGAACCCAACATGATTGATGACTACAACAATCAGTCTCTATTTAAGATCCAAAAATAATGCAAGGAAAGGTTTGAAAGAAAGAAAGGCATCCATCAATAGGGACCCTCAGCACCTGGGACATGCCCTCCTTTCTTTATTACCATCGAGGACGAGGTACAAGAACCTGAAGATCCACAGTCAATGTTTTAGGAACAGCTTCTTCCCCTCTGTCACTAGATTTCTGAATGATCCATGAACACGAATGCTGTCTCACTATTCCTCTTTTACACTGTTTGTTTATTAATTTGTAACTTGCAGTCATTTTTATGTCTTACACTGTACTGCTGCCCTAAAACAACAAATTTCAAGCCATGTTAGTGATTTTGATTCTGGTTTGAGAATTACAAGTACAAGCTCCCCTTTACATACCTTGCTAAGGTTCCAAGATCTTGCATCACGCATGATCTAGAGTCCGGCAGTAATTGGTACCCTTCTCTGTACATCAAAGTGATGGAGAATGTACAGAAGTACTGGAGGTGCCACCAAAGCTATTTCTGCAAAAACATGCAGCCACATTGTCGGGCATCTACTCCAGGCTGATATGCTTGGCATCTGCTCTGACAACACTCAACTATCAATGGGCAGTCCTCATTATCTGCATGTTTGATAACAGGAACAGTAGTAGCCTTTTCAGGAAAATACTTCAAGAATGCTGAAGCCTGCTTGGAAAAATGCAGCATTTTGACAGAGCTAAGAGAATCTCGGGCTAGTGATCTCTCAAAATCAAGGAGGAACATCCAGAAAGACACTGAGGCCTCGACAACAAGAGCATGCGAAAGCCATGCATGAATAATAGTGAGAGTGTACGACAAACTGCTCCTATTAAGGACTATCTGCCCCTGCTCAAGCATAGCCTGCGGATTCTCGTCACCCAGATCAAAACCTACAAAAACGGAATAGAAGCAAATCATTCTGAACATTGAAGTGCTGCCCAAGAAGAAGATGAAGATATAGCAACCCACAGAAAATGCTGGAGGCACTCAGCAGGCCAGGCAGCATCTATGGAAAAAATATGCTGCCTGGCCTGCTGAGTTCCTCCAGCATTTTGTGTGTATTGCTTGGATTTCCAGCATCTGCAGATTTTCACTTGTTTGTGAAATGAAGATATAATTTGCTTCACTTTAATCAAAAGAGCTGTTCAAGATGGCGCCAGTGAACCACTGTGACATTCTGTGGGCTACATACAATATTTCTAAATATACTTCTTTTTGAATTACTGTCACTGCCATCTGCATTTTGTAACTTCCCTTTAAGTAATGTACTTTTAAATCGACTTAATCAATTACGTATTTCATGATCTTCCAAAGGAGTTGGCAGACCTAACCCTCAAGCAAGTAGGTACAGCATCTTTAAGCAGACAAAGATTCATCACCATGGCAAGACGGAAAATGCGGTACTCCAAGCCAAGATGAAACACAGAGGAATGAGACCCCTTGTTAGCAAACGTGCAGTCACTGGAAAACAAAATTGAGGACCTAAGGGCAAGATTGCTGTATTGAAGGGAAATGAGAGATTGTTGTGTCCTGTGTTTAACTGAGACATGGCTTACTCCCAGCATGCCAGATACAGTGATCAAACCCGAAGGCTTCTTGATTCACAGAATGCACCAAACAACTGATTCCAAAAAGACTAAAGGTCATGGTATGTGCTTCATGATAAACTCTCGGTGGTGTTTTGGTGTGGTGGTTTTGTCAGATTTGTGTTCTCCTGACTTTGAACACCTAACAATCAAATGCCATCGATTCTATTTGCCTAGGGAATTCTCATCCATGATCCTCATCAGAGTTTACATACCATCACCAGCTGACTATAATCAAGCATTTGAGATACTGCATAATGCTGTCACCAAACAAGAAATAATCCATCCTGACACATTTCAAATCACAGTCAGGACTTCAACCAAGCTTGTTTGAAGAAATCACTTTCCAGTTACCATCAGCATATGACCTGTAGCACCTAATACACAAAACCACTGTTATACTAAGAGAAGAAATGCCTACCTTTCCATGCTTCTTATGAAATCTAATCACTAGGCTGTCCTTCTCCTACCTGTATACAGAGGCTGAAGGACAAGATTCCAGAGATTAGGACAGCAAAAAGGTGGTTATGGGAGGCCGAGGAATGGGTATGGATTAGCTTTAGGTTGGCAGACTGGGCAGTGTACAAGGGCTCACCTGTGGATCTGAATGAATACACTATGTTTGTCACAGACTTTATAAAAACAGTCATAGATGAGTGTGCCCCCACAGAAGCATTCAGAGTCTTCCTCAACCAGAAGCTCTGGATAAACTGTAGAATCTACAATCTGCTGAGGGCCAGAGCAGAGGCTTTCAAGTCTGGTGACCAAGAAAGTTGCAAGAGGTCCATGTATGATCTGTGGAAAGCTATCTCAGGGGGCAAAGTGGCAATTCCAGACTATACTTGAATCAATGAAAGTGCTCAATGGCTGTGGCAGGGCTTAAATGTAAAATCAAACAACATAAGTGACAACAGGGCTTCGCTTCCAGATGAGCTGAGTGCCTTTTATGCTTGTTTTGACCATCAAAACATGGAAGAACCATCATGAACTTCCACAGTCCTTGATCATGCTGTTATTTCAGCTTCTGAGGTCAATGTGCAAGCGTCCTTCAGGAGGGTGAACCCACGAAAAGCACCTGGCCCAGACAGAGTACCTGGCCAAGTACTAAAGACCTGTGGTGATCAACTGACTGGACTGTTCATTGAGATCTTTAACCTCTCACTTCAGCAGTCTGAGGTACCCAGGAAGAATGCGGCAAATTACCTCAATGACTATTGTCTACTTACGTCCACTGTGAATGAAGTGTTTGTAGAGGTTGGTGATGAAATGTATCAACTCCTGCCCGAGAAGCAACTTGGATCTGCTTTAATTTGCCTAATGGCACAACAGGTCCACCGCAGATCCTATAACATTGGCTTTTCACTCGACTCTGGAACATCTGGACAGCAAAGATGCTTACATCTGGATGCTCTTTATTGACCACAGCTCAGCATTCAATGCTATCATTCTCTCAAAACTAATCAATAAGTTTCAAGAGCTTGGCCTCAAAATGTCCTTGTGCAATTGGATACTCAATTCCTCACTTGCAGACCCTAGTCAGTTCAGATTGGCAACAACATCTCCTCCACAATCTCCATCAGCAGAGTTGATGAAGTGTATAGCCTCTGCTCTACCTGCTTTGCACTTAAGACTGTGGCTAAGCACAGCTGCAATGCCATATTTAAGTTTGCTAACAACATCACTGTTTCTGGCTAAATCAAAGGCTATAGTTCTGAATGATAGGGAGAACTGAAAAAAACATTTTTCTTACAGCATGTGTTGATTAGGTGGTGTGTCTGTGTGAAGACTGGTGGAGAACGGTTATGGCGCCTTCTCATTTGTCTGATGTCTTTTTCTCAGTCATATCTGATTGGATGAACAGAGAGTCGCTTTCTATTTAGCTGAACTTCTTCTGGTATTTTTGCCCATTTTGTTGGAAACTTGCTGTGTGCTGATAGGATTTGAAATAGGTTTTATGTAGAGTCATGTACCACTCTGCAACGACTGCAGGACAAATGATTCACTAAATATTGTTCATCTTGAATTCTAAGTATTATTGAAGAGGTTCTTCTGTGAATGAAAGGAACTGCTTGTTATTAAAGACAATGTGATACAAAATGGTGTCAGAAATCAATTTGGCTAAAATACTGCTATTGATGTAATACTACTATTGAACTCAGCAGGTCAGGCAGCAGATATGAAAATGAATAAACAGGGGGGACTCGTCCGGGTCATCAAGGGAATGGCGGCGTAAGGAAAAGGTCTCTCGACAAAAAAGAAGGTAAACTGCCCCAAAATCGAATTTAGACAAATACTTAATATTGCATAACTATATTAATAAAAGGGGCAAGGATGATGTCTAAGAACAAGAATAAAAAGTCCGCTTCGAAGGCTGATAAACATAAAGAGATGCAGCAAGGCGAAGGGCCTAGCTCTCCCACGGCAAGCCAGGACGGAGATAATGAGGGGGAATCGATGACTCTGTCTTTGACTCTCGGAGAGATTCGCGAGTTCCGACAAGATAACAGCAAACAGCTGGAAGATATTAAAGGAGAAATAGTAAAAACTAACTTGCGGATAGATGAAGCCGAAGCGAGGATTGTTGGAATTGAAGAGAAGCTACAAAATGCTGAGGAAGTGATAGCAGAAATGCTGAAGCTACAAGACCAACTCCAGTGGAAACTAATAGATCAAGAAGGCCGCTCAAGAAAGGAAAATGTGAGGATCTACGGAGTTCCCGAAGGAACCGAAGGTAAACCCGGATTGATGATTCCCTTCGTGGAGAAGCTGCTTAGAGAGAACCTTGATATACCGGCCGCAAAAGAACTACAGATAGAAACGGCTCACCGCGCGTTGGCACCACAGCCTCCAGCAGGCGCCCAGCCCAGATCGATTCTGATCAGATTTTTCAGTTACAGAACGAAGGAAGAGGTGCTTAAAAGAGCATGGCAAAAGAAAGGTTTCATGTGGAACAACTGTAAAATCAGTTTAGACCACGACTACGCACCGGGGATTCTTGCCAGATGGAAGGAATATACGGAAACACGGAGAGTCCTGAAGGAAAACAACATCAGATTCCAGACCCTGTATCCAGCTTGGCTGAGAGTCTTTTACGACGAAGGGACAAAAACTTACGCTACGGTGGAGGAGGCAACGTCGGACCTGGCGGACCGGGGACTACCTATTAGAGTTATCACCCAACCGGAGTCGCTACTGGAGAGGATTCGGCAGAAGTCGTGGCAGTTAGTGGGGCGAGGACGCTCCACTCGAAACAGAGTGTCAAACTACAAGGAAAAGCTGCAAATATTCAGACGCGAATGTACAGAGAATACAGATTAATTAAGAGAAATGACTGAAAAGAGTAAATCGGACTTAAAAGTAAAATGAAAACTGGTAACTGAAAATAATCTAGGCGGAATAACTTGAATGATAGCAATATGGTCGAGACATAAATAGGAGAAAATTCTCTATGATTATTCAAACTGCTGAGGGCCCTCTAACACAGGGTGAAGATAGAGGTTATCCCTCTGAACTGAGGCGGGTCGGTGCTCAGGCCTCACTGTGGGAAGTCGGGGAAAATTTTCAAATGTAATACGTTCAGAAATGTCTAGGGTGTGGTTATATGTCTTGGTTTACTGTTGAGAAGGGATTGCTTACTGTTTGGTTAGAAAAGGAGAGTGCTTTTTTTCTACTAGAGAAAAATGCAAACTGAATTGGTAAAAATAATTTCCTATAATGTTAATGGGGTTTTGAATCCAATTAAAAGAAATAAGATTATGTCTAAATTGAAAAAAGAGAGGGCACAAATAGCTTTCCTCCAGGAAACACATATGAGCCAATCTGAACATGGAAAATTAAAAAGAATGGGCTTTAAGCATGTATTTTATTCATCATATAAATTGAGTCACAAAAGAGGGGTAGCAACTTTAATATCAAGTACTCTTAATTATGAACATATTTCAGAGACTAGAGACAAAGAAGGACAGTTTGTAAAAATCACAGGAAGAATAGAAGGTACAGAAATAACATTGCTGAATGTTTATGCTCCTCCAGGTAGTGAATGGTCATTTTATAGACACATTTTTGACCTAATGGTCAGTTCTCGAGGGGTAGTAATTTGTGGAGGGGATTTTAATATTAGATTAAATCCTATATTAGATTCTTCAAGAATAGTTACTCAGAATAAACCTCTGACTCGGAAAGTGAATTCATTGATGGAGGAGTTGGGAATTATAGATGTCTGGAGGGAATTACACCCTACTAGTAAAGATTATACATATTACTCTTTCCCTCATTCAGCCTATTCAAGGATAGACTATTTCTTTATCTTTAATACAGATAGACTCAGGATAAAAAACTGTAATATTGCAACAATTGATCTGTCGGATCATAGCCCAGTCTCTATGTCTCTAATCCTGGAAAGGAAAATGAGGAAAACACTATGGAGGCTAAACTCACATATACTTAATAACCCAAAAGTAATGGAGAGATTAAGGGGAGAAATCAAAGAATATCTAGACCTTAATGACACGGGAGAAACATCACCAGTGATTTTATGGGATACATTGAAAGCTGTACTGAGAGGGAAAATTATTTCCATTACTACTCACATGAAAAAAATCAATGCACAAAAATTAGCAGACCTTCAAGGAAAATTAAAACAACTTCAAGTTGGAGATAGCAACAAAAGTAATTCAAATCGAAAACAGGAAATTAGGAAATTGCAAAGTGAAATTGATGATATTTATACGTTGGAAACTCAAAGAAATTTTCTTTACCTGAGACAAAAGAATTATGAAGTAGGAGGTAAATCAGCTAGATTATTAGCATATAAATTACGAAAACAACAAGCAGACAATACAATTCATAAAATAAAGAATCCAAAGACAAAGCTTGTGGAGAGTACAATAGGGAAAATTCAAGAGAGTTTTGAAACGTATTATTGAGAGCTGTACTCCCAACCCCGGGCCCCCAATGAGCCCTATATAGACTGTGTATTGAATTTTTTAGATCTACCTAAACTTACAGATTTACAAAGTGAAAGTTTATTAGAACCAGTAACTGTCAAAGAACTGAACGTGGCCATCTCTAGGTTAAAGGCTGGAAAGTCCCCGGGTTCTGATGGGTTTACCTCAGAGTGGTACAAGTCCCTGAAGACACAGTTAGCCCCATTACTACTTAACACCTTTAATTGGATCTTGCAGAGAGGAGAAACTCCACCTTCCTGGAGAGAAGCGATTATTTCAGTTATTCCTAAAGAGGGTAAAGATAAACTAGAATGTGGCAATTATCGGCCAATTAGTGTTCTTAATTTAGATTACAAACTATTTACATCTATATTAGCGCGCAGATTGGAAAAGCTTTTACCTGGCCTAATCCATTTAGACCAGACTGGATTTATTCAACAAAGACAAACACAGGACAACATAAGGAGAACTCTGCACATATTAGAACAGGTTAATAAGAACGAGACAGAGACAATGGTAGTAGGATTGGACGCTGAGAAAGCTTTTGATTCGGTTAGTTGGGCATTCCTATACAGAGTGTTAGGAAGATTCGGCTTTCAAGAAAGGTTTATTAAAGTAATTCAGACTCTGTATGACAGCCCAACAGCCCGAATTAAGATAAATGGGGACCTCTCTGACTCCTTCATTTTAGAGAGAGGCACTAGACAGGGATGCCCAATTTCTCCTCTCCTTTTTGCGCTATATATTGAACCACTTGCCCAACTAATAAGACAGAGCGAAATCGTAAAAGGTATCAAGGTGGCAGGGATTGAACAGAAAGTGGCGTTATTCGCAGACGATGTTTTGGTCTATCTGAGTGAACCAGAAAAATCATTTATAGGATTGTTTACACTGTTGGATGACTTTGGGAAAATATCAGGTTATAAAATAAATGTAAAGAAAACGCAGGTTATGTCCCTAAATTATACACCATCCAAAAAATTGCAGGATACATACAATCTTAAGTGGGAAGCTAAATCATTAAAATATTTAGGAATAACCCTGCCGAAGGATCTTTCAACACTGTCACAGGTAAATTATGGGCCATTAATCTCAGAGATAAAAGCAGATATGCATAGATGGAATCTTATCCCCTTTTTAAGTTTAAATTCAAGGATAAATACTATAAAAATGAATATTCTTCCTCGGTTATTATATCTTTTCCGTACTTTACCAGTGGAGGTGGATGATAATCAATTCAGGGAATGGGACAAATGGATTTCCCGCTTCATTTGGCAAGGAAAGAAACCTAGAATTCGATATAACACTTTACAGTTAGGGAAGGAAAGAGGAGGTATGGTTCTTCCTTGCCTGAGAAATTATTTTTATGCCTCACAGATAACCCCTCTGTTATATTGGTGTAATAGGGAATATAAGGCTAGATGGAAGGAAATAGAATTTGGATTAGTTGACAGTTTTCCTCTTCAGGCCTCAATAGCTGACAAAGGATTGATGGCCCAGTTGGAAAAATTTAATAATGCTTGGATAAATCTTACATTAAAAGTATGGCAGAAGGTGGTTAATTCATGTGGAATTAATAACATGCTAAAACTCTTTAGATGGTGTGCATATGATACCGAATTCCTTCCCAACAGAGGAGATAAAAGATTTGAGCTATGGATAAAGAAAGGTCTTACAACCTACCTCTCATTTATAGATAAAAGAGTATTACAAAGTTTCCAAATCCTGCAGGACAAACATGGTCTAGAACATAATGACTTTCTTAGGTACCTTCAAATACGAAACTATGTTAACCAGAGTTGTAGGTATACAGACCTATCAACAGTAGAATTAGAATTTTTCAAGATTCTGAATTCGGCTTGCAGTTCAATACCTAGTAAATCAGTTTCTCGCCTATATAATGCACTCTCCCATGCTAAAAATGTAAATACACTGTATATTAAAGAGAAGTGGGAGAAAGAAGCGGGGTTGGTACTTTCAGAGGAGGCTTGGGGGAAAATCTGCAGCTTTCAATGGTCCTCGACTAATTCTTTGACTTGTTGGAAAAACATTATAAGATACTTCAAGACCCCATATCAGGAAAAATATAAAGATACAAATGTGATGTGTTGGAGAAGGTGCGGCTCTAAGGAGGCAAATCATTTTCATATTTTCTGGGATTGCCCTAAATTAAGTCTATTTTGGGAAGGTATTCATAGAACATTAGTTAAGGTACTTAGGTCTCAGATACCTCTGAACTTTGAGACGCTCTATTTGGGGCATGTATTGTTCCTTGAACAGAAGGAAGATATAAAGTTGCTGCAGGCCCTCTTAGCGGCAAGTAAGAAATCAATCACTAGAAAATGGCTAAATCCAATACCACCTACATTAGAAGATTGGTACGAAATTATCTTGGAAATATTTAAAATGGAAAAGTTGACCTACTCCCTGAGAACTCAGAAAGAAACATTTTATCAAATCTGGAATAAATGGATTGAATATATAACCCCAATGCGAGCAGACTTTAGATGACTCTCCTAATGATTTAATTGCTCTTCTCATCAACACAGTAATATTGCTAACGTAAGCACCCCTAGTCTAAATGTTTGTTTTTTTTTTTGGAAAATAGAGAATTAACACAAGTAAAGGGAAAGATTTGGGAAAGGGATAAAAAAAAAGAAAAAATTAAGTAAATAAGTACATAGGGATTGGATAATTATGTCTGCGGGCAGGAACAAGCACGAACAAATTGGGATATAAACACCTACAATGGTTGGTATATAGGCTTGTATGCAACATTTTGGACCAGTGGAAATGGTCCAGAAGGGTTGTATGGAAACTATTATTACCATTTTTCTTAACAACTAATTTCATTACTTAGCCTAATAGGTTAGATTTACCACAGTACATAATTATCTATTTAAATGTTTATTTTGCTTTTATATCATCTCAATGTGTACTTAAGAATGTATAAATAATTGTAGTTTTATACATATAAAAAAATGGAAAAGGTTATATGTGTGAAAAAAGTACATGATAATTGTGAACTCCTTATCCAAATAAAAATAAAATTTAAAAAAAAAGAAAATGAATAAATAGTCAGTGTTTCATGCTGGGCCCCTTCCTCAGGACAGGAAAAGAAGGGGGAAGATGCCAAAATAAAAAAGTTGGGGTGTGAGAAAAGAGGATAGTTAGAAGGTGAAAGGTGAAGCCAGGTGGGTGGGAAAGGTCAAAGGCTGGAGAAGAGGGAATCTGATAGGAGAGAAGAGTGAACCATAGGAGAAGGGGACCCAAGGGAAGTGATAGGCAGATGAGGTAAGAAGTCAGAGTGAGGAATAGAAGATGAGGGCAGGGGAGGAGATTTTTTTTTAACCAGAAAGCAAAATTGATATTCATGCCACCAGGTTGGAGGGCACCTAGACTGAATATGTGTCCCTCCTCTACCCTGAGGTTGGCCTCATCTTGACACAAGAGGAGGCCATGGACCGACATGTCAGAATGGGAATGGGAATTAAAATGTTGGCCACTGAGAAGTTCCACTTTAGGTGGATGGAGTGGAGATGCTCGATGAAGCAGCTCCCCAATTTATAACAGGTCTCACCAACGTAGTGGAGGCTTCATTGGGAGCACTGGACACAATAAATGACCCCAGCAGATTCGCAGGTGAAGTGTTGTCTTACCTGGAAGGACTGTTTGGGGCCTTGATTGGAGGTGAGGGAGAAAGTGAATGGGGAGGTGTAGCACTTAGGCCCTTTACAGGGATAAGCACTGGGAGGGAGATTAGTGGGGAGGGACGAATGGACAAGGAACAAAGGTAAGCTAAATGCCAGAAAGTAGCTCTAGAGTACATAAAAATCTTACCTCATGATGTTGATTTCCTATTTATAACTACCGTTAATTCCACAAATCTATGCAAAAATGATTTTTTTATGATTTTTTAATCTGGAGAACACTCTTTTCTGGCATTGTAGAGACATACTTTAAGGCAGTGCACTATTCAGCTCACAATGATTAATCTTCAAGGAAGTTTACTGACACACTCTCCATTTTAGAACAACTAATATATAATTTTCTGCTGTTATACTTTTTCAAAACATAAGCATCCAGGAACAAAAATAGTAATTTATATTAAGGTTCTCCTTCAAATTGATTAACGTGATTTGATAGTGCATTTCTAAATATTAAATATTAGATATAAGACCAGAATTAGAATCAGGTTTGATATCACTGACATGTTGCAAAATATGTTGTTTTGTGGCAGTAGTACAGTGCAATACATAATAAAAATAAACTATAAATTACAATAAAATGTGTGTATATACAATTAAATAAGTAATGCAAAAAGAGAGCAAAAATATAGTGAGGTGGTTTACAAGTTCATTTTCCATTCAGAAATCTGATGGTGGAGGGGAAGAAGCTGTTTCTAAAATGTTGAGTGTATGTCTTCAAGCTCCTGTACCACCATCTTGACCATAGCAATGAGAAGAGGGCACATCCTGAGTACGAGGGTCCTTAATAATGGATGCTGCCTCTTTGAGTCATCACCTTTCGAAGGTGTCCTCAATGCTGGTGTCCTCAGTGAAACAGAACACAATGCAAGTAAAACAAGCTCTAATCTTTAAGAAAACTAAAGCACATTTGTCATTGCATTTAGAGTCATAGAGCAATACAGCATGGATAATGGCCTTATCGGCCCAACCAGCCCATGCTGACGCTGACAACAGTGCTCAGGCAGCTAATCACAATTTCCTGTGTTCAATCCATATTCCTCTAAGCTCTGCCCCTTCATCTACCTATCCAAGTGTTGCTTAATGATACTATTGTACCTGCCTTGACTTCTTCCTGTGGTGGTTCATTACCATGGAAAAAGTTGACCCTCAGGTACCTTTAAAATTTTTCCCCTCGCATCCTAAGCCTATGCTCCTTCAACTATCAACTTCCGCTTTAAATATACGCACTGACTTGGCCTCCTCAGCCTTCTGTGGCAATGAATTCCACAAACTCACCATCCTCTGACTGGAGAAATTCCGCCATCTCTGTTCTGAAGGAACATCCTTCTATTCTAACGTTGTGCCCCGTGGCCCTGAACTCTCTTGCACTATTGACATCTTAAGAAGCAAATAAAAATCTCACCTTTTGTTTAATTGTCTGATGCAACATAAAGTTAACAGTCTTTCCTCATTGCATTGCAAATTCATTTTCAATACGGATTTTTATAATCTATTATTACAGATGTACGGACCAAATATCAATATGATGAAAGTCATGTGATAACAGCCAAGAGAGCAAAAAGGGTAATGTTTTATATTTCTATTTGATGAATAAGGAAATAAATTTATATAAAGCCTATCCTCAAGAATTCTCAATGTTTTAAAAACAGTAGATAGAGTGTAATAAATTTTATATTAACAACCATTTGACCCAAAGCAAGATCCTGCCTATTTTTTTAGATTAGATTAGATTATGAGGACACTCAGTCCTCGTTTGTTGTCATTTAGAAATGCATGCATTAAAAAATGATACAATGTTCCTCCAGAATGATATTACAAGAAACACAGGACAAACCAAGACTAAAACTGACAAAACCACATAATTATAACATGTAGTTTCAACAGTGCAACAATACCATAATTTGATAAAAAGCAGACCATGGGCACAGTTTAAAAAAAAGTCTCAAAGTCCTGATAGCCTCATCATCTCACGCAGACGGTAGAAGGGAGAAACTCTCCCTGCCATGAACCTCCAATTGCCACAAACTTGCCGATGCAGCACCATTGGAAGCACCCGACCGCAACGGACTCTGAGTCCGTCTGAAAACTTCGAGCTTCCGACCAGCCCTCCGACACAGCCTCTCCGAGCACCATCCTCTGCCGAGCGCTTCGACCCTGCCCCGGCCACCGAGCAACAAGCAAAGCCGAGGACTCGGGGCCTTCCCCTCCAGAGATTCTGGATCACACAGTAGCAGCAGCAGCAAAGCAGGCATTTCAGAAGTTTCACCAGGAGTTCCTCCGAGCTCTCACGTCCGTCTCCATCAAATCAGAATTGTGCACGGCACCCTACTTGACAAATAACAGACATCACCACCCGAGTGGCCATTGCGAGCTGCGTCACGCCACTATCTTCTCCTCCCTTTAGATAGTTGATTGCATTGATGAGAGACGGGAGGAGAAGATAGCAGCTCTCCAGTGAAAATGATATCGTATCTGTTAAATAGGGGCTGTGGACAATTCTGATTTGATGGAGACAGACGTGAAAGCACAGAGGAACATCGAGAGAAATTTCTGAAACGCCGGTTCACTGCTGCTATTACTGTGCGATTGAGAATCTTCCGGAGGGAAGGCCTCAAAATCCCCGGCTTTGCCTGCTGCTGGCGACCGAGACTGAGGTCGAATCGTCCGGATAGAGACGGTGCTCCGTACTCAATATCGGAGGGCTGATCGGAGGCTCGAAGTTTTCGGACGACTCAGAGTCAGACTGTGGTCAGGCACGGCAGGTAGAGTTTTCTTCCTTCTCCTGTCTGTGTGAGACGTGGGACTTTCGAGAAACTTTGAACTCTTTTACTGTGCCATGGACTGTTCTTCATTAAGTTATGGTATTGTTGCACTGTTGTAACTATATGCTATAATTATGTGGTTTTGTTAGTTTTTTTCAATCTTGGTCTGTTCTGTGTTTGTGATATCACACTGGAGGAATATTGTATCATTTCTTAATGCATGCATTACTAAATGACAATAAAAGAAGACTGCGTGTCCTCATAATCTAATAATCTAATCTAAACAGAGACTGAAATTATGGTGTTTTCTGTGACAGAACTCTCTGTACTTAAACTGGTGCACAGAGGACTCCTTTATCCACTTGAGTAGGCAGAGCAGCACCTAGCTTAACATCTCATCCAGCATATTCTCAGTCATTTTTGAAGTGGTAATCACGATAATGTTTTTACTGCCTGTAGTGGGTCTTTAACGGTTAATTTTTGATTTTCTTGACCCCAATTGAACCTTGCTAAATTTAATAAAATTTGACATATTGTCATCAAGGTTCATAATGTATCATAGGACAAAGAAATTTACAGCACATTACAGGTCCTTTGGCCCACAGTATTGTGCCAACCATGTAACCTACTCTAGAAACTCAGAATCAGAATCAGGTTTATTATCACCAGCATGTGATATGAAATTTGTTAACTTAGCAGCAGCAGTTCAATGCAATACATCACCTAGCAGAGAGAAAAATAATAATAATAAATAAAATAAAATAAAACATAATAATAAATAAACAAGTAAATCAGTTACATATATTGAATAGATAAAAAATGTGCAAAAACAGAAATACTGTGCATTAGAAAAAAAGTGAGGTAGTGTCCAAAGCTTCAATGTCCATTTAGGAATCAGACGACAAGAGGGGAAGAAGCTGTTCCTGAATCGCTGAGTGTGTGCCTTCAGGCTTCTGTACCTCCTACCTGAGGGTAACAGTGAGAAAAGGGCATGCCCTGGATGCTGGAGGTCCTTAATAATGGACGCTGCCTTTCTGAGACACAGCTCCCTAAAGATGTCCTGGGTACTTTGTAGGCTAGTGCCCAAGATGGAGCTGACTAGATTTACAACCTTCTGCAGTTTCTTTCAGTCCTATGCAGTAGTCCCACCATACCAGACATGATGCAGCCTGTCGGGATGCTCTCCACGGTACAACTATAGAAGTTTTTGAGTGCATTTGTCGACATTCCAAACCTCTTCAAATTCCTAATAAAGTATAGCTGCTGTCTTGCCTTCTTTATAACTACACTGATATGTTGGGATCAAGTTAGATCCTCAGAGATCTTGACATCAGGATCTTGAAGCTGCTCACTCTCTCCACTTCTGATCCCTCTATGAGGATTGGTATGTGTTCCTTCATCTTACCCTTCCTGAAGTCCACAATCAGCTCTTTTGTCTTATTGACGTTGAGTACCAGGTTGTTGCTGCGGCACCATTCCACTAGTTGGCATATCTCAATCCTGTACGCCCTCTCATCACCACCTGAGATTCTACCAACAATGGTTGTATTGTCAGCAAATTTATAGATGGTATTTGAGCTATGCCTGACCACACAGTCATGTGTATATAGAGAGTAGAGCAGTGGGCTAAGCACACACCCCTGAGGTGCGCCAATGTTGATCGTCAGTGAGGAGGATATGTAATCGCCTATCCGCACAGACTGTGGTCTTCCGGTTAGGAAGTTGAGGATCCAATTGCAGAAGGAGGTACAGAGGCCTCCCTTTGTCTAGACGGCCTAGAATTTCCCTAGCGCTTAGCCCTCTATTTTTCTAAGCTCCATGTACCTATCTAAGAGGCTCTTAAAGGACCTTATTGTATCCACTTCCACCACCGCCACTGGCAGTACATTCCACGCACCCACCACTCTCTGTGTGAAAAACTTACCCTGACGTCCCCTCGGTAACTATTTCCAAGCACCTTAAATCTATTCCCCCTCATGTCAGCAATTTCAGTCCTGGGAAAAAGCCTCTGGCTATCCACATGATCAATGCCCCTCATCATCTTATACACCTTGATCAGGTCACTTCATCCTCCATTGCTTCAAGGAGAAAAGGCCAAGTACACTCAACCTATTCTCATAAGGTATGCCCTCGAATCCAGGCAACATTCTTGTAAATCTTGGATCATGTAGTAAGTTAAAGCTCCACAGTTCAGCAAAATCATAATGACAATATTGTATCAATGCACAGATGTCCTGTGACTTACTCCTTCGAAGAAGTGAGGAAAAGAGGTTTGCCATTTAGTTCTCAGAGACATTTCTTTACTCATAACAATATTAATCATTGGAAATCTCTGCCCCGATGGATATTTGGTCAATTATTTCCTTCACTATTTGTAATTAATAGATTCCTTTTGGTTATTAAAAGTTTAGCACATCATAGGGATAGGTTGGAAGAGTGGTGTAGATGTACGGTTGGGCCATGATCTTATCGAACTGTAGAGCTCAGGGGCACATATTGCCTCCTCTTGATCCTGTTTCTTTCAGCCAAGTGTTCCAATAAAAGTGCTATAAATGAATTAACTCAAATCATTCTGGTCAGTGAATTGAAAAAACAATATCATTCTCAATAACAAAACCGAACCTCAAGTCTTTAAATCCTTCCTATCTGAGCAAGATCCATGTTTACCGATACTTAAATTTTCGGTGTAGGATTGATCCAATAATCTTTTTAATCGGATGGTCTCTTTCAATATGGTTTCGACTTTAAATGTCCTGAGTGTTTCACGGCAAATCTTAGTAATTACGCATTTAAAGGTAACTATTGCTCTAAACACTTGTATATGATAAGGTATTTGACCGCTAGTCCACGTTACTAAAGGCTCTTGCTACCCTCCCTCCTTCTGGACCCCCCCCCCTAAATCCTCACGGTTATGTTTAGGTACTGTACTGTAATTAGAGCTAACTTGGTTTATGACTTTATGATACAAAATTCAAGTTTACTGATCCAATCATGCTGAAATCTGTGTCTTTTCCGATGATTCCACCCAGCATGGTTAGTCTGGTCTTAGGACAAAAACTTGGGCCTCTATCTCTTTTTAGTTTACCACTATTGGGTTGTGTTGGGCAGCTCTCGGCCTCCTCATCAGCTATTGAAGTCTACAGGAGAGTAAACCCTTCCGTTTACAATTCTACTTGCCCCTTGTACTTTGACTCCGATTCCTAGGTGGACACTGAACCCTTGAGCACTACCTCACTTTTCTCACTTTTAGAATGTATATTATTTCTGTTCTAGTGTTCGATTTTTAATCTATTCAATATACGTATACTGTAATTGATTACTTATTATTTTTTTCTCTCTGCTATATTATGTATTGCATTGAACTGCTGTTGCCAAGTTCACAAATTTCAGGACACATGCCGGTGATAATAAACCTGATTCCGACTCCCATTCCATCTCTCTCCTGTTTTCCAGCTGAGTTACTGGAATTTCCAGAAGGGGGAGGGGGTAGTGGCGGAGCTCACGGAGCCGCTGAGGACCCCTCGCATTTGGATGAGCTTGTGCACGAAGCGAATCACTCCATAATGTTACCAGAGACATCACGGTGTTGGTGTGTGGTCAGTTAATCAATTAGACTGAATATTCAATCTGCAGTTTGGGTATTTAACATCTGGTTTTTAAACACTTATCTGTAACTTTGGAACTTGAACGCTTGCATCTAGGTTTGCTGATGTTCCTCTGGGGGTTAATTCTGCTATTAAACATAACACGGGAGGGCACAGTTTTGAGGTGTTTGGAAGCAGGTACAGAAGAGATGTCAGGGGTAAGTTTTTTTTTACGCAGAGAGTGGTGAGTTCATAGAATGGGATGCCGGTGATGGTGGTGGAGGCGGATACAATAGGGTCTTTTAAGAGACTCTTGGATAGGTACATGGAGCTAAGAATATATATGTTATAAGAATATATGGGTAACCCTAGGCAATTTCTAAGGCTCGGCACAGAATTGTGAGCCAATGGGCCTGTATTGTGCTGTAGGTTTTCTATGTTCCAAAACAGAGCTATGCTCAGAATTTTTGAACAAATCCACTTCAGAAGTTTGCATTCTCATTTAGGAAGTCCAATGTTTGAAAATTGTATCATCTCATTGCAACAAAAATAGCTGAGTATTTATTTGTAAAAAACATTATCTTGCTGGCAAGACACTGAATCATTCTTGCATATTAGTATAAAATGAAATATATTAAACATTACCAATCAGCACTAAGAAACAAAAAGCGATGATTTGACAGAACTGTATCCTATATAATTCCTGTCCTCTGGTCTGAAGTAGCCTGCTGTTTATTACTTGAAATATGCCTGTTAGTATGCAAAGTTGGCCATTACCAATACATTCAGTCTATAGAATTGATAAAGAATGTTGATTAAATTCTTTACTTTTCCAATTTTGTTCTTTATTTGTTATTTTGCAGGACATGGAAGGAAATTATTTGATGCCAGAGGATGTGGAACTTGAGTGTGTAAGGTATTGTGTAGTTTATGATGGGCACACAAACTCATCGAATACAGAAGGTAAATATACAATCAGAAATTATTACTATAAAAATAAAATGGAGATGTACTAATAGTAGTGAGATAAATATTCATTGTGAACATTGGTGAAAAATAGAGTTATAATCTGAATAACTGTAGCCTCTCCACTATAGACTAAATAGCTTCAGTGTAATTAACATCATGGCTGTTTGTCACATTGAGTCCAAATTCAGTTCCATTCCTCCACCGAATGCTCACAGTTTGTGTGTGGATACACGTGTATGTGTGCTCGTGTATTCAAGATTGTTTAATGTCATTTCCTTTACACAAATGTAAAGATGGCAAGATATCACTGGCAAGACACGGAGATATTTTGCAGGAAGCAAACAAAACTGCCAACTATTCTATTAATTGACCCAGCTGGTGGCGTAGTGGCATCAATGTAGTGGCTTCAGGACAAAAGGTCCTGAGTTCAAATCCAGCCAGCTCCCCTGCACACTTTCCATCTGTGCTGGGTTACGAGCTGGTGATCTCTTTGGAAACTCATCCGGCAGAAGGCAATGGCAAACCACTGCTGTAACTTGCCTCGTACGCGGTTCCCCCCTATGTCAGAGAGGTGTGGAGGGAAATCGTCTGCTAACCGGAGAAACTCTGGATGCAACGTACCTTTCCTTTCCTATTCTATTAATTACACTTTTTCTGGACTATGATCATTGCAATCCACAGCCTGTAATTTCTCTTTGGGTGATGTGATTTTGAACTGCCTGTACCACCTGGCAGCTTTACAGTATCCTGTAGGATTCAGTGACCCGGACTCTTGAGAATGCAGGCATAACCATGGCAGTCATTGCTGGAGTGGACTTGTGGCCGGATTGAAGCTTTGCGCGGATTGAAGCGGTGGTGCTCGGCCCACTCTGAAAACAAACCGATGTTTAGCTACTTTAAGTACTGAGCCAGATTAAATAGGTCAAAGTGTTGAGACTGAGGGTGAAGGATAAGTCATGGTTCAGCTCACTACCCCAAGAGGTTTTACTCGTCTCAGCACTGAACTAGCTCCCTGGCTCTGGCCTGCGGCCATCAGGCTCCTGGTTAGGCTGTAGCACTGAACTAGCTCCCTGGCTCTGGCCTGCGGCCATCAGGCTCCTGGTCAGGCTGTAGCACTGAACTGGCTCCCTGGCTCTGGCCTGCGGCCATCAGGCTCCTGGTCAGGCTGTAGCACTGAACTGGCTCCATGGCTGTGGACTCACTTTGGTGACTCTGCAGTTCATGTTCTGTATTATCTGTTTACCTTTTGTTAATGTTTACACAGTTCTTTTTTTGCATATGGGGTGTTTGACGGTCTTTGTTGTGTGGGCTTTTTTAGTGGTTTCTATTGTGTTTCTTTGTTTTGAGGTTTCTGCAAGAAAATGAAACTCTGTTGTATATGGTATGCATACTTTGATAATAAATGTACTTTGAACTTGAACTTTAAAATAAAAGAGAACAAAATAATTGTTACGCCGGATCCAATGCAGCACAAAAACACAAAAGATAAAGAACACAATAGTAATAATAATAATAATAATAATAATAATAAATACAATAAATGTAAAAACATAAGACAGCTTATATAGATAGATTGATTATATGTCCATAAAGTGATATGCATGTAAGTGACATGCATACTTCCACTAATGAAAACAGTTTCTCCATATTTACCCTCTATTTATCCCTTATGATCTTCTACACGTCTATTAAAACTCCTCTCAACCTACTTCAAGGAGGGCAATCTTAGCTTCTCCAGTCTATTCTTGAAACTAAAATTCTTCATCACTGGTACTACTTTAGGATTTCCATAACCTTCCAATAGTGTGGTGAGCATAAATGTATATTCTAGCAGTGCTCTAAAGTGTTTCATTCAACCAAAAATCCCTTCTGTTGTATTCTATGTTTATATACTACATCTATGAGGCCATAGATGCTGCATACGATACTGATTGTTCTTTCAACAACTCCTGCCCCTTTTATGTATGTATACATCCATGCGACTGTTTCTGAACACACTTTGAGGGGTACTATTTCATCTCTTTCATGTGTTTGTGAAACAGACATCATCTGTCAGATATTCTGAGGTTAAAATTGGCAAGGATAACCAATAGATGTGGTGTACTTTTACTTTCAGAAGTTCTTCAATAAGATGCCTGACAAAATTAAAGCACACAGTACTAGGCCAATATACTGATGTTGACTGATGATGATAAATGCAAAAGGTGCAAATGCTTAGTAGGTCAGTGGAAGGAGGAATTATTGCCTCAAGTTAGACTGAGGGTAGTTAACAGGCAGAAAACAAAGAAGAGGGATAAATAGTTGATACTTTGGCTGGAGTTGCAATGACCATCGATAATTTGATGAAGGATTTGTGCAGTATCGTCAAAATCCCTCTCTTTTGAAGAAAGTTACAAAATATTCATCAAGAACCTCACACATTTCTGCATCTTTTTGGTCCCTAATGGTAGCTGTTTTATCCATAGTTAGTCATAAATGTAGTGCTGTTTGTGAGCTTATAAAACATCACTAGATTGGTTTTACTTTATTTGCCAGCCACTTTCTGAATCTACTAACTTTTCTTGCAATTTCACTCCCACACATTTGATACCCTTGTGGTTAATCAAGCTTTTAGTTTCTGATATAAGCTTCCCTGTTTTATCTGATCCTCTTGTCTATGAACCTTTTCATTCAAGGAAAACTAGGTTTGGTAATCCTATTCTTTATCTTTACTGGGAAAGTGTTTAACATGAACCCCTTGAAAATCCTGACGAAGGGTCTCGGCCTGAAACGTCGACTGCGCCTCTTCCTATAGATGCTGCTTGGCCTGCTGCGTTCACCAGCAACTTTGATGTATGTTGCTTGAATTTCCAGCATCTGCAGAATTCCTGTTGTTTATCTACAAGCAGCTGTTTTCAGTTTATTTTCCAAAATCACTCAATCCAGTAAAGTTGTCCTTGCCTTAATTTAGAACTTTACTACTCTTTTATCTTTATTCCTTTTTCCATATCCTCCCTAAAGTATGATCACTATCACAAAAATTCTCTTTCACTGATACTTCTTCCACTTGGCTTGCTTCACAAGACAAGAAAAATCCACACATCAATCAGCCCATCAACCCAGTCATTCAATATAATCATAGCTGATCTGCTCCAGACCTTAATCCTCCAATCGTTCAAAAATGTATCTAACTTTTCTTCAAAAATAAAAACTGATCTAACCTCCACAATCTTCCAAGGTAGATAATTCCAGAGATTCACCACACCCTGTGTGTGGGGGAGGGGTGGAATCCTGCGCATGTCAGTTTTAAATGGCTGACCTCTGATCTTACAAATATGTCCTCTTGTTTAAGACTCTCCAACTAGTGGTAATATCTCACATCTACCATGAAATATTTCTTCAGTAGCTTACCATTTTCAATAAGATCACCCCGCATTCTTCTAAATACCAAAGAAACCCTTATTCCCTAAAACCTTTTTTCTTTCAAGATGTATTATTTCACACTTAAATGTAATAAATTCAATTTGCACTCTTTCAAGGTCTCCTTCCATTCTTTAACAACTCTCCTCTGTGTTTACTACGCTGACATTGTGCATTTTTACATCTTGTCCACTATTCCCTTATCTAAATTGTTAAAGTGTATACAAAAGGCAATATTTCAATTGCTAGCCTTGGGTCTATAACTGTCTCTCATTCTACAGTCTTATCGTACAACTACTTACTGTAATTCTCTGCTTTCTTCCTTTTTTGGCCATTTCCTTTCATGTTGCCAATGTCTTCAGTTTTATGAACTTCCGACTTTCTCCAAACTCAACGTTTAGCCATGGGTACATGCACGAGCCCCAGCTATGCCTTCCTTTTCGTTGGCTACGTGGAACAGTCTATGTCACAAGACTTCCCTGGTGATGCTCCCCAGCTCTTTCTGCGCTGCATTGATGACTACATTGGTGCGCTTCTTGCACCTATGCCGAGGCTGATCAATTTCATCAATTTTGCTTCAACTTCCATGCTGCCCTTAAGTTCACTTGGTCCATTTCTGACAACTCTGTCCCCTTTCTTGATCTCTTCGTCTCCATCTTTGGAGTCACGCTGTCTACTGATATCGTTTATAAACCCGATTCCCATGGTTATCTTGACTATACCTTTTCCTTCCCTGTCTCCTGTAAAAATGCCATTTCATTTTCTCAATTCCTCCATCTCCACTGCATCTGTTCCCAGGATGAAGCATCCCTTTCCAAGACATCAGAGATGTCCTCCTTCTTCAAAGAAGGGGATTTCTCTTCCTCCACAACTGATGCTGCCCACACCCGCATCTCCACCATTTCCTCGAAATCCACTATCACCCCATCTTCCTGCCACCTTAACGGGGATAGAGTTCCTCTTGTCCTCACCTACCACCCCATGAGCCTCCACATCCAACACATCATTCTCCACAACCTCTGTCATCTTCAACAGAACCGTAGCACCAACACATCATTAACTCCCTCCCATTCAGGGCCCAAAACACCCCGTCCAGGTGAGACAACATTTCACCTGTGAATCTCTTGTGGTCACCTACTGTATCTGGTACTCCCAATGTGGCCTCTTCTACATTGTTGAGACCCAACATAAATTGGGAAACCAGCTGTTGAGCACCTTCATTCCATCCTCAAAAAGCAGGATTTCCTGGTAACCAGCCATTCCCCATTCCCAGATGTCGGTCCATGGCCTCCTCTTTTGCCCTGGTGACACTGCTGTCAGGTTAGAGGAGCAACGTCTCATATTCCATCTAGGTAGCCTTCAACCTGGTGGCATGATCATCGATTTCTCCAATTTCTGGTAATTGGACCCCCAAATCCTAAGAACTTTCTATAGGGGCACAATTGAGAGCATCCTGACCGGCTGCATCACTGCCTGATATGGGAACTGTACTTCCCTCAATTTCTGGGCTCTGCAGAGAGTGGTGCGGACAGCCTAGCGCATCTGTGGATGTGAACTTCCAACTATTCAAGACATTTATAGCAACAGGTGCGTAAAAATGGCCCGAAGGATCATAGGGGACCTGAGTCACTCCAACCACAATCTGTTCCAGCTGCTACCATATGGGAAGTGGTACCACAGCATTAAAACCAGGACCAAAAGACTCTGGGCCAGTTTCTTCCACCTGGCTATCAGACTGATTAATTCACACTGACACAATTGTATTTCTAAGCTATATTGACTGTTCTGTTGTATATCTTACTTTGCATACGATTTATTACAAATTACTATAATTTGCACTTTGCATATTCAGACAGATGTAACATAAAGATTTTACTCCTCACATATGTGAAGGATGTAAGAAATAAAGTCAATTCAGTTCAATTAAGCACCACTTGCACTGGCAGCTCATTCCACAATTTCACAATTCTCTGAGTGAAGACATTTCCCCTCATATTCCCCTTAAACTTTTCACCTTTCACCCTTAACCCATGATCTCTAGTTGTAGTCCCACCCAACCTCAATGGAAAAAGCCTGCTTGCATTTACCGTATCTATACCCCTCATGATATTCTTCTCAATCTCCTACATTACAAGGGATAAAGTCCTAACCTATTCAATCTTTCCAGACCCGGCAACATCCTTGTAAATTTTTTCTGTATGCTTTCAAACTTATTTACATCTTTCCTGTAGGTAGGTGATGAAAACTGCATTCAGTACTCCAAATCAGGCCTCACTAATATCTTATACAATTTGTTCTATTGAAATCAGTCTTTAAATGTTCTTGTTTAGATTGTTGCTTTCACTTGTCCATAACCTATCTAAACCTCTATTTTCCAAATACGTGGCTGCATTATTTCTCAAAACCATTTCTGGCATTGCATACTTCCTCGGTGACCATAAACATATCCATCAGGTTTCAGAAATTCCTCCCTTTCTTTGTGTTTTTTTTCTAATGCTCTCCCAATTAATATTGAGATCATTCTGTTGCCCCAGTATCAGCAAGCTAGTGTTCTTGCACATCTCTGAAATTACCTTGCAGAATTTCTTCAATATTTTTCCTACTGTTTGGTCACTCCTATAATATTCCCAATAGTTATATGTTGGTATCGTTGTTTCTTAACCCTAACCAAATGAATTCTGTATTTGATCTTCTAAGCGTATTCACTCTGACCAGCACTGTCATACCTTCCATTGTTAGTAGTACCATCCTTCCTCTTTTCTCTGATTCCCTTCTTTTCTGAGCTTCTTTTCCTTATCCTGGAATACAGTGCCCAATCCTGATTTTTGTTTTGGTAAGGAATGTTTCATTTATCACCTCCACTTCATTATCCCACAAGGCCATTTGTGCTGCAACTCACCAATATTTGCTTTTATTATGTTTCGTATAATTTCACAAGTGCATTTAACTCTACAGTATATCTTAGCATGCTTCCTCCCCAAACGGTAATATCTTCTGAAGTTCTGTCTTACAATCCTCACATCTGATGCGTCTTATTTCCTGTTAACTGATGCCTAACCCCATGCCAATGTATCTTAAATGTTTCCCGACAGCAGTAACGAATAGCCATAGAAACATAGAAAACCTACAGCACAATACAGGCCCTTCAGCCCACAAAGCTGTGCCGAACATCTCCCTACCTTAACTACCTAGGCTTACCCATAGCCCTCTATTTTTCTAAGCTCCATGTAGCTATCCAGGAGTCTCGTAAAAGACCCTATCGTTTCCATCTCTACCACCACCGCTGGCAGCCCATTCCACTCATTCACCATTCTCTGTGTAAAAAAACTTACCCCTGACATTTTCTCTGTACCTGCTTCCAAGCACCTTAAAACTATGCCCTCTCATGCTAGCCATTTCAGCCCTGGGGAAAAGCCTCTGACTATCCACACGACCAATGCCTCTCAGTGTACACCTCGATCAGGCCGCCTCTCATCTTCTGTTGCTCCAAGGAGAAAAGGCCGAGTTCACTCAACCTATTCTCATAAGGCATGCTTCCCAATCCAGGTAACATCCTTGTAAATCTCCTCTGCACCCTTTCTATGGTTTCCACGTCCTTCCTGTAGTGAGGCGACCAGAACTGAGCACAGTACTCCAAGTAGGGTCTGACCAGGGTCCTGTATAGCTGCAACGTTACCTCTCAGCTCTTGAGCTCAATCCTACGATTGATGAAGGCCAATGCTCCGTATGCCTTCTTAACCACAGAGTCAACCTGCATAGCAGCTTTCAGTGCCCTATGGACTCCGACCCCAAGATCCCTCTGATCCTCCACACTGCTGAGAGTCTTACCATTAATGCTATATTCTGCCATCATATTTGACCTACCAAAATGAACCACCTCACACTTATCTGGGTTGAACTCCATCTGCCACTTCTCAGCCCAGTTTTGCATCCTATCAATGTCCCGTTGTAACCTCTGACAACCCTCCACACTATCCACAACACCCCCAATATTTGTGTCATCAGCAAATTTACTAATCCATCCCTCCACTTCCTCATCCAGTTCATTTATAAAAATCACAAAGAGTAGGGGTCCCAGAACAGATCCCTGAGGCACATCACTGGTCACCAGCCTCTATGCTGAATATGACCTGTCTACAACCACTCCTTGCCTTCTGTGGGCAAGCCAGTTCCGGAACAACAAAGCAATATCCCCTTGGATCCCATGCCTCCTTACTTTCTCAATAAGCCTTGCATGGGGTACCTTATCAAATGCCTTGCTAAAATCCATATGCACTACATCTACTGCTCTACCTTCATCAATATGTTTCATCACATCCTCAAAGTTTGATCAGGCTCGTCAGGCACGACCTGCCTTTGACAATGCCATGCTGACTATTCCTAATCATATTATGTCTCTCCAAATGTTCACAAATCCTGCCTCTCAGGATCTTCTCCATCAACTTACCAGCCACTGAAGTAAAACTCACTGGCCTATGATTACCTGGGCAATCCCTACTCCCTTTCTTGAATAAGGGAACAACATCCACAACCCTCCAATCCTCCAAAACCTCTCCTGTCCTCATTGATGATGCAAAGATCATTGCCAGAGGCTCAGCAGTCTCCTCCCTTGCTTCCCACAGTAGCCTGGGGTACATCCCGTCCGGTCCCGGTGACTTATCAAACTTAATGCTTTCCAAAAGCTCCATCTCATCATCTTCCTTAATATCTACATGCTCAAGCTTTTCAGTCCACTGCAAGTCATCCCTACAATCGCCAAGATCCTTTTCCGTAGTCGTAGTGAATACTCAAGCATAGTATTCATGAAGTACCTCTGCTATTTCCTCCGGTTCCATACGCACTTTTTCACTGTCACACTTGATTGGTCCTATTCTGTCACGTCTTATCCTCTTGCTCTTCACATACTTGTAGAATGCCTTGGGGTTTTCCTTAATCCTGTCCGCCAAGGCCTTCTCATGGCCCCTTCTGGCTCTCCTCATTTCATTCTTAAGCTCCTTCCTGCTAGCCTTATAATCTGCAATCCTGGGTAGGTCTCTAGTCTAGTGTGGTCTTTGTGTTGTTTTTACGTAGTTCAGTGTAGTTTTTGTATTGTTTCATGTAGCACCATGGTCCTGAAAAATGTTGTCTCATTTTTATTGTGTACTGTACCAGCAGTTATGGTCGAAATGACAATAAAAAGTGACTTGACTTGACTTTCTAGATTCCTATCATTACCTAGTTTTTTGAACCTTTCATAAGCTCTTCTTTTCTTCTTGTCTAGATTTACAACAGCCTTTGTACACCATGGATCTTGTACCCTACCATCCTTTCCATGTCTCATTGGAACATACCTACTCAGAACCCCACGCAAATATCCCCTGAACATTTGCCACATTTCTTCAGTATATTTCCTTGGAATTGGAACATCTGTTTCCAAATTATGCTTCCAAGTTCCTGCCTGATAGCCTCATATTTCCCCTTACTCCAATTAAACGTTTCCCTAACTTGTCTGTTCCTATCCCTCGCCAATGCTATGGTAAAGGAGATAGCATTGTGATCACTATCTCCAAAATGCTCTCCCACTGAGAGACCTGATACCTTGACCAGGTTCATTTCCCAATACCAGATCAAGCCTCGTCTCTTGTAGGCTTATCTACATACTTCCTGAGCACACCTAACAAATTCTACCCCATCTAAATCAGGGGTCCCCAACCTTTTTTGCACCGCGGACCGGTTTAATATCAACAATATTCTTGCGGACCGGCCGACTCGGGGGGGTGGGGTGGGGGGCGGTGGTGTTAATCACGACCGGAATACCGGAATATAGGTGATAAATCACCTATAAGTCACTTATCAGTGGCTAATACACTCAATTTCATTTCTGAAAGGGTTTACCTCACGAATTTAATATTAAACACACCGCATATTTTCCTAGCATGAATATAGTGATAAGTCAATTATAAGTCATAAGGGGGTTCCTTATGTCCAGTCTATTTCACAATTTAGTTTTCATTGCAGAAAACTCCGCTTCGCAGAGATATGTTGTTGGAAATGGAAGTAACGTTTTCAGTGCCTTCGTGGCTATCTCAGGGTATGCAGCCTTGACTTTGATCCAGAATGCCGGCAGAGATGTTATGTCAAACATACTTTTCAGCCTGTCGTCATTCGCAAGCTCGAGGAGTTGGTCTTCTTCCCACGCTGACATGGACGATTCACCATGGACATTCACAAATGGGTCACGAACCCATTCGCTTGCACATCTTGGGTCATTTGTGGTTGGGAAGTAACGCTTGAATTCTGTCAACAGCGAAGATAGGTGATCGCGCACCAGCTGTGAGGCTCATTCTCTCCCAAATTCCCAGCTAATGTTGGAAACATGTCATATATGCCCCTGTCCACTCGCCGTCCCTACAGTTCCGGTTTGGTTGTGAAAGCAGACACTTTATCTGCCAACTTGAAGACAGTTGTCATTCTCCCCTGAAGTGACAAATTGAGTTCATTGAGCAGGTTGAAGATGTCACACAGATAAGCCAGTTTTGCTATCCATTCCTTGTCACAGAAGTGTGCTGCCAGTGGTGACTTTTTTCCTGAAAGAAATCTCTGTAGCTGCTCTCTTAACTCAAAAACCCTGGCCAGGGCTCTCCCCCTTGATAGCCACCTGACTTCAGTGTGTAAGAGAAGGCGTTTGTGCTCTGCATCCATTTCCTCGCAAAGCTGCTCAAACAGACGTGAGTTAAGCGCTTTTGCTTTGATGTAATTGATAACTTCAACAATGTCACTCAATATGCTGTTAAGATCAGGTGACATTTTTCAGCTGCCAGCATTTCCCTGTGTGTGACATAGTGTGTAGACTGGCATTCAGGAGCAACCTCTTTGACTCGGGTAGTGAAACCCGACCCGTTAAGCCGATCTAACAGCTGTGCTTCGATGTCCTCCGCTATGTCATCAATTCTCTTTGAAACTGTGGTAGCCGAAAGGGAAACCTGTGCCATCTTGTTAGCTGCAGCTTCTCAGAACAGTTCGCGGCACATGTCTTTGGCAGCAGGCAGAATCAATTCTTCACCAACAGTGAAAGGCTTCTTAGCCTTAGCAATACGGCTAGCCGCTACGTACGACGCTCTCAGAGCAGCAGCATTTGTGGAAGTGGTGGCTCTCAGCACTTGCTTCTGTTCCGCTTGCTCACGTTGTTTTCCGCTCAGAAAACTCAACGGGTTTGTCTTTAAGTGCAGGGTGCTTGGACTCAAGGTCTAATGAGGCAATGCAGCTTTGAGGGCTTCATTGCCTCATTAGACAGCTTGTCTCCACATATCACACACAGGGGTCTTGGAGCGTGCAAGTCACCGGTCGCAATAAAGCCATATTTTATGTACGACTCGTCGTATTTTCTGTGGAAGGAAGCTTTCTTTTTTTTTGCAGTCTCGGCCTCAGCTGTCTCTGTGTTATCATCATCGTTAGGCCTTTTATGTCCCTTACCACCTCTTCCAAAGAAACTCTCAAGCGACGTTTGTGTTTTATTCATCGAGTAGTTGCAGATTAACAACCGACTGATGACCTCGAGTGGGTAATGACCTCGCGTGCGTTCAGGTTCAACAGTGGATGTGACAGGGAATGAGGAACGGTGCAGTTGACTCATATCGTTTCCTCGCGGCCTGGTAGCGCGTGCTTTGCGGCCCGGTACTGGTCTGCAGCCCGGTGGTTGGGGACCGCTGATCTAAACCCCTCACTCTAGGGAGATGCCAATCAATATTTGGGAAATAAAAATCTCCCACCACAACAACCCTATTGTTATTATTACTCCTTTCCAGAATCTGTCTCCCTATCTGCTCCTCAATGCCCCTGTTACAATTGGGTGGTCTATAAAAAAACACCAAATAGAGTTATTGACCCCTTCTGATTCCTAACTTCCACCCACAGAGACTCTGTAGACAACCCCTCCATGACTTCTTCCTTTTCTGTGGCCGTGACACTATCTCTGATCAACAGTGCCACGCCCCCACCTCTTTTGCCTCCCTCCCTATCCTTTCTGAAACATCTAAAGCCTGGCACTTGAAGTAGCCATTCCTGCCCCTGCACCATTCAAGTCTCTGTAATGGCCACCACATCATAGCTCCAAGTGCTGATCCACGCTCTAAGCTCATCCGCTTTATTCATAATACTCCTCACATTAAAATAGACACATCTCAAACCATCGGTCTGAGGGCGTCCCTTCTCTATCACCTGCCTATCCTCTCTTTCGCACTGTCTCCAAGCTTTCTCTATTTGTGAGCCAACCTTCCTTTCCTCTGTCACTTCAGTTCAGTTCCCACCCCCCCCAACAATTCTAGTTTAAACTCTCCCCAACAGCCTTAGCAAACCTTCCTGTCAGGATATTGGTCCCAATCGGATTCAAGTGCAACCTTTCCTTTTTGTACAGGTCACACCTGCCCCAGAAGAGGTCCCAATGATTCAGAAATCTGAACCTCTGCCCCCTGCTCCAATCTCTCAGCCACTCATTTATCCTCCACCTCACTCTATTCCTATACTCACTGTCACGTGGCACAGGCAGTAATCTCGAGATTACTACCTTTGAGGTCCTGCTTCTCAACCTCTTTCCTAACCCTCTGTAGTCTGTTTTCAGGACCTCCTCCCTTTTCCTACCTATGTTGTTGGTACCAATATGTACCACGACCTCTGGCTGTTCTCCTTCCCCCTCCAAGATATCGTGGACGCGATCAGAAACATCCTGGACCCTGGCACCTGGGAGGCAAACTACCATCCGTGTTTCTTTCCTGCATCCACAGAATCGCCTATCTGACCCCCTAAATATAGAGCCCCCTATCACTGAGCCACAGGGCCAGACTCTGTGCCAATATTATCTTGAGCCATAATAAGATGCAACTTTTGCACTTTGAAGAAGTCTCTCTTGCTCTGTGCAGCTATGTTTCAGATTTTTCTGTCCAAGAAAAAAAAACACATCTCTTCCATATTTTCAAGATCTAGATTTACACTCAGTGGCCACTTTATTGGGTACCTCCTGTACCTAAACATGTGCCATCGAGTGTCTGTTCATGGTCTTCTGCTGCTGTAGCCCATCCACTTCAAAGTTGGACTTATTGTATGCTCGGAGATGCTCTTCTACACACCACTTTAGTAACACGGTCGCCTTCCTGTCAGCTTGAACTAGTCTGGCCATTCTCCTCTGACCTCTCTTATTAACAAGGCATTTTCACTGCCACTCACTGCATAATTTTTTTTTTGTTTTTCTTTGCACCATTCACTGCAAAGTCTAGAGACTGCTATGCATAAAAATCCCAGATCAGCAGTTTCTGAGATACTCAAACAACCCTGGTTGATACCAACAAACATTCCATGGTCAAAATCACTTAGATCACATTTCTTTCCCATTCTGATGTTTGGTCTGAACAACAACTGAACCTCTTGACCATGTCTGCATGCTTTTATACATTGAGTTGCTGCCACGTGTTTGACTGATTGGATAGGTGTACTGTACCTAATAAAGTGGACACTAAGTGTATGTTCTGCAAGGTGGGAAGTAGATCAATTGTGCAACTACTTCCCTGAATCCATCTGATCTTCAAATTCTGGCAGTTCCCACCAGTTAGGCTGACTGTTTTTATCTTGTAACGTGCCTGTCAAAAGAACAGGCAGTAGGCAGAGTGGGGTAGGGAGTCTAGGTTGGTAAAAAATGAAATCAAATCCTTTGAAAGAGGTGAAATAGGATCAGAAAGTGTAAAATCATGATAGGTAGAGCTAAGCAACTACAAGGGTAAAAAGATGCTAATGGGAGTTATATATGGACCTCCAAACAGTAGCAAAGATGTGGTTTACAAATTATGAGAGATAGAAAATGTATGTCCAAGGGGCATTTTTATGATAGTCATGGGGAAATCATATTGGTGCTGGATCCCAAGAGGAGGGATTTGTAGAAAGCCTTCAAGATAAAGGAAAGCTTAGGGGCCAGTGGTCATAATATGATAGAATTCACCCTTCAATTTGAGAAGGAGAAGCTAAAGTCAGATGTATCAGTATTACAGTGAAGTAAAGGGAATTGCAGAGGCATAAGGGAGGAGCTGACCAAAGTTGATTGGAAGGGGACACTGGCAGGGATGATGGCAGAGCAGCCATAACTGGAGTTTCTGGGAGCAATTTGGAAGGCACAGGATAGATACGTCCCAAAGAAGACAAAGTATTCTAAAGGTAGGATGACATAGCTGTGGCTGACAAGGGAAGTCTAAGTCAACATAAAAGCCTAAAAGAGAGAATATAATACAGCAAAAATTAATAGGAAGTTAGAGGATTGGGAAGTTTTTAAAAACCAACAGAAGGCAACTAAAAAAGACATAAAGAGGGAAAAGATGGAATACAAAGGTAAGCTAGCCAGTAATTTTAAAGAGGATTCAAGAGTTTCTTCAAAAATATAAAGTAAAAGGGAGGCGAAAGTAGATATCAAACCACTGGAAAATGATGAGGAAATGGCAGACGAACCGAATAAATATTTTGCATCAGTCTTCACTGTGGTAGACAATAGCAGTATTCCAGAAGTTTGAGAGTGTCTGAGTGAAGTTACCATTTCTAGGCAGAAGGTGTTTTGGAAACAGAAAGGTCAGAAGGTAGATAAATCACCTAGACCGGCTGGTGTACACTCTAGGGTTCTGAAAGAGGTGGCTGAAGAGATTGTGGAGGTATTAGTATAATCTTTCAAGAATCAATAGATTCTGGCATGGTTCTGGAGGACTGGAAAAATGCAAATGTCACTCCAGTCTTCAAGAAGGGAGAGAGTCAGAAGAAAGGAAATTATAGACTGGTCAGTTTGACCTCAGTGGTTGGGAAGATGTTGGAGTCAATTGTTTAGGATATGGTTTCAGGGTACTTGGAGGTACACGATAAAACAGGCCAAAGTCAGCATGGTTTCCTAAAGGGAAAATATTGCCAGATAAATCTGTTGGAATTCTTTGAAGAAATAACAAGCAAGATAGACAACGGAGAATTGTTGAATGTTGGGTACTTGGATTTTCAGAAGGCCTTTGACAAGGTGCCACGTGTGAGGCTGTTGAACAAGTTAATAGCCCATAGTACAACAGGATACTGGCATGGATAGAGTATTTACTGATTGGCAGGAGGCAAAGTGTGGGAATAAATGGAGCCCTTTCTGGTTGGCTGCCAGTAACTAGTGGTGTTCCACAGTGGTCTATGTGGGAACGCTTCTTTTTATGTTATTTGGATGATGGAATTGAGAACTTTGTGGTTAAGTTTGCAGACAATTTGAAGATAGATGGAGGGGCAGATGGTGTTGAGGAAGCAGAGAGGCTGCAGAAAGACTTAAATTACGAGAATGGGTAAAGAAGTGCCAGGAAGTGTATGGTCATGCACTTTGGTAGAAGAAATAAAAACATTGAGTATTTTCTAAATGAGGAGAAAATTCAAAAGTCTCAGCTACAAAGGGACTTTGGAGTCCTCGTGTGGGATTCCCTAAAGATTAATTTGCAGGTTGAGTTGGTAGTGAGGAAGGCAAGTACAACGTTAGAATTCATTTCAAGAGGACTAGAATATAAACACAAGGATATCATTTTGAGGTTTTATAAGGCACTGGAATGGCCTCATTGGAGTATTGTGAGCTGATTTGGGCCCTTTGTCTAAGAAAGGTTGTGCTGACATTGGAGAGATCGAAAGGAGGTTCACAAAAATGATTCTGGGTTTCAAAGGCTTATCATCTAAGGAGCACTTGATGGCTCTGGGCCTGTACTCACTGAAATTCAGAAGAATGAGTGGGAATCTCATTGAAAACTATCGATGTTGAAAGGCCTCGGTAGAGTAGATGTACAAAGGTGGTTTCCTATGGTGGGGGAGTCTAGGACCAGAGGGCACAGCTTCAGAATAGAGGGACATCTATTTAGAGTGGAGATGATGAGGAATTTCTTAGCCAGAGAGTGGTGTGAATCTGTGGAATTCGTTGCCACAGGCGGCTGTGGTGGCCAAGGTCATTGGGCATATTTAAGACAGAGGTTCTTGATTAGTCAGGGCATGAAGGGTTATAGGGAGAAGGCAGGATATTGGGGCTGAAAGGGAAATGGGTCAGCCATAGAGCAGACTCAATGGGCCAAATGGCTAATTCTGCTCCTATATCTAATGGTCTTATGGTCTGTGAATCTTGCATTTATTCTGTTCACCCAAGATGCTATAAGTCTGGCACTCAAGGGAAATGTGAATAGATTCAGGGAAAACTATATGACTTTATAACACTTGTTAGAGCTGACAAAAGCTGACATCCTTATTTTCAGACTACCAGTTTATCTTCTGTTCTTAGGTTGGATTCCCCATACATTTTTCATATAAATAACATACATCTTGAAACTGATCCAGCTCTATTTATGGAACATAACTTCCTTCCACTTCAAACTCAGACTCTTTTCTTGGGTCTGCATCTTTGCCCTAGCTTGATTGGTTGCTAATCCTGGCTTTCAGACTGATCTCTAAGAGAGATCCTGATGTTTTTCTTTAAAGATTACCACCCATGTTATAGAATCCTTACCTTTGAATTTCCAACCTGTCATTCCATCCCGTGTTTAGGATTATAATAATTATTTTATATTAAAATTTTATGATAACCCATACTCTTTGTTAAAGTGTTTATGTCACTATCTTTATGTTTGTCATTTCTAGGTCCTGCAATCCAATATGCAAAACTCATAGAAGTTGTTAGCCGGCAGCCAATCAGAGTCCTGAATGGTGGATATGAATATTTTTCTGCTTGTTATCCGTTCTTTAGGACACAGAAAATATTTTACATGCCACGGGTAAGACCAGTGGGTTGCGTGGAGTCGGAATGTTGAACTAGATGATTTTGAAGCATGCGGCCTTCCCCAAAACTGTAAATCCAGTTTTCAAAAGTACAGATCACATTTATGCTTTGTAATTTTTGTATAAATATGTCATTTTTAAAGGGAGCAATGGCTTGGAAGAAAGGGAAAAATAATAATGATCACTGTGCCCTTCCACACCCACTAACAGATATTAGAGAAAACTCTCCCAGAATTCGCCTTTATTTAAGAAAAGGTATAAGGACAAGCCAGCGACTACAGGCTAATGAACTTTTTATCAGAAGTGGTAAAGCTATTGGAGAGGATTCAGAGAGACATGATCCATCTGCATTTGGAAAGGCAAGGGCTGATTAGGGATAGTCCACATGGTTTTTGTGCATGGGAATTCATGTGTCATGAATTTGACTGAGTTCGTTGAAAAGGAAACCAAGGAACCAATGAGGGCAGAGCAGTAGATGTTGCTTACAGGGGCTTTAGCATGTTTTTCTGACAAGGTCCCAGATTGTAGACTAATTGGGAGAGTGGCATCACACGGGATCCAGGTTGAACTCGCCAGCTAGACACAAAATTGGCTTGGTGGAAGGAGTCAGAGATGGTAGTGAAGGGTTGTTTTTCAGATTAGAGGACTATGACTAGTGGTGTGCCACAGGGATTGGTGAAGGGTACTTATTGTTTGTCAGATATATGAACCATTTAGATGAGAATGTGGATGGCATGATTAGTAAGATTACAATGACATTAAAATTGGTGGTGTGGTGGACAGTGAAGAAGGTTGTCTGAGATTATAATGGATCAAAAACAACTAGGAAAGTGGACTAAGGAATGGCAGACAGATGGAATTTATCTCAGGGAAGTGTGAAGTGATGCATTTTGGCAAGTTAAAGCAGGATAGGATTAATCAGCAAATGATAGAGTACTGGAGAGTATTCATAGCAGTCATAGAGTCCATTCTCACATACGGATGCGAGACGTGGACATTCACCAAGACAATGCGAAAGTCTCTAGATGGTTGCTAAACACGAATGCTCTGGATGGCTCTTGACGTGAGTTGGCAACAGCACATGACGAACGTCGAGCTCTATAACAACCTACCGATGCTCACCACTAAAATTGAGGCAAGAAGACTGCAACTAGTGGGGCACTGTCTACGCCACCCCGAGCTACCTGCCAGCCTAGTCATCACATGGGAGCCCAAGCACGGGAGGATGAACCCTGGGCACCCTCCCACGACTATGGTCAACACGCTCCTGGAAGACAGCGGCACGGCTAATGTAGATGAACTGAACACACTGATGAGGGAGAGGGAGAAGTGGAGAGTCCGTCATCATGCCCAACGCCAGCCCCCTAGGCCTGAGTCGATGTAGTAGTAGTAGTAGGAGAGTATTGTAGAACAGAGACCTAGGGGTACAAGTTTATAGTTCCCTGAAAGTGGCAGTTAAGGTAGACAAGGTGATAAAGGAAGGGTTTGGGTTTACCCTTACTGGACAGGGCATTGAATACAACAGTTGGGACATCATGTTGCAACTGTGGAAGTTGTTGGTGAGATCACACTTGGAATTTTTTGTGCAGTTTGGTCTTTATTCTGAAGGAAAGATGTGATTAAGTTGGAGAGGATGCAGGAAAGATTCATATGGTTGTAGTTTTGACTGGAGGGCTGAAGTTATAAGGAGAGGCTAGATAGGCTGCGACTGTAGGCATGACTTTATAGAGATTTTTAAAAATCATGAGGAGTATGGATAAAGTAGAAAGTGATAGTCTATTTTTCCCATGTAGGGGAGTCTAAAACTAGAGGACATAGGTTTAATGTGAGAGGGAAAAGATTTAGAGGGAACCTGAGGGGCAAGCTTTGCATGCAGAGGGTGATGAGTATACCTGAATGGAGTGAGTGCCAGAGGAAGTGGTAGAGGTGGATACAATTACAACATTTAGAAGCTATTTAGACAAGTACATAGAAGAGGTTTAGAGGGATATGGGTCACATGCAGGCAAATTGGACCAGGTCAGGAAGGCTCCTTGATTGGCATGGACAAGCTGGGCTGAAAGGCTTGTTTCTGTGCTGTATAACTCTATGACAGGGGTCCCCAACCTTTTTTGCACTGCGGACCGGTTTAATATTGACAATATTCTTGTGGACCGGCCAACTGCGGGGGTGGGGGGGGTTCAAGTAGGGTTAAACTCACCTCAACATGTCTTTTACAGTTAGGGTTGCCAACTTTCTCACTCCCAAATAAGGGACAAAAGTAGCAGTCAATTCCCGGGACACTTTACCCCATGAAAGACTACAATGACCATGAAGCCTTGCGCGGGCACCTGTGTGCACACGCGTGACGGGCGCATATTTGAAGTGTGCATGCGTGTACATGCCGATTTTTTCCCCGCAAATCGGTTTTGGCTTAATCTTCCTGACTATACTGTACATACATTATTTCTACTTTATATAGGCTGTGTATTTATCATATCATTCCTGCTTTTACTATATGTTAGTGTTATTTTAGGTTTTATGTGTTATTTGGTAGTTTTTGTTTTGGGTCTGGGAACGCTCAAAAATTTTTCCCATATAAATTAATGGTAATTGCTTCTTCGCTTTACACCATTTCGGCATGAAAGGTTTTTCATAGGAACGCTCTACCTTAGTGGGGGAGATACGGGACAAGGGCGGTCCCATATGGGACAAACCAATTTAGCCCAATATACGGGATGTCCCAGCAAATAGGGGACAGTTGGCAACCCTATGTCAACAGTGCGTGACAGGGAATGAGGAAAGATGCAGCTGACTCATATCGTTTCCTTGCGGCCCCGTACCGGTCTGCGGCCCAATGGTTGGGGACCACTGCTCTATGAGAGTAAATCTACATGGAAATCATCATAACCACTGTTTTTGCTGAGAAATTAATCAGTCTAGATATAATAGAGGGGTAAGAAGGTGTTGTGTGCCTCCAATATGTATATACGTACATTGAAGGATGTAAATATTTAAAATTATATCTAATGCATCATAAAAATTAATGTTTTATGGACTAAGTTTACAAATTATGGAAAGATAATTATAAAGGTAGATAAATTAACCTTTGGTAGATAAGCTGGTTAAAAAATTAATTATTATTTAAATAGAAATTTGAGGTAATTGAACACATAAAGCAAGATTTGTTAGAAATGGCAAGATATGTGATGCGTTATAACATTTGGGAGTTAGTAAAGACTTTGGGGTCATTAACAATTATACCTTTAAAATTATACAATTATACGATTAAAATTTCAAACCAAAACAAAAACAATGCTGGAAACGCTCAGCCATGGAAAGAGAAACAAAGACCTTTTGTAAGAACCTAGAAAAAGAGAAAACAAGTTGTGTACATACATCTACTGATGCCTCTGGACACATCTTCAGTGATGTTCCTGGAATCATCGGGTGTTTCGTGTCTTTCAACATCATACACCCTCCTCCAGGTGACCCAGCCAGGGCTGATCAGACCCCAGCTTGTGTCCAGATGGCTAGCTACTTATGACTCCATGGCTCCCCTCTTTTGAGCCACAGCTATCTTGAGGCCCTCTCTGCCGCATCGGTGGTACTGCGGATGGCTCTTCTCTTCCTCTCTCCCTCCATGCCCAAAATGCTGAAGGCTCTAACTAAAGAACGGGCTACGAATCCCTTACAACCAACCTCCACTGGGAGACACCTTGCTCTCCATCCAGCCTGCTGACAGTTGCTGACCAGTCCTGCGTACTTGGAGAGCTTCCTTTCAAAGGCCTCTTCCAAGCTATCTTCCCATGGGACTGTCAGCTCCAGCAGCACCACTTGCTTAGTAGACTCAGACACTGGGTCAATGTCTGGTTGCAGGGTGGTGGCTGCGATATGGTTGGGGAACTTCACAGCCGTTCAAGGTCCACCAACAGCTGCCAGTCCCTTGCAGAGGTCAGGATGCCTGCAAATGTCCTTTTGGTGGATATTGGCTGCTCCTCAGCTCTGACAAAGGCAATGGTTTGCTTGGAAGGTCGGGACTGCTTCGCCCACTCAACTCCTGCGCTGATGGCTTCAGCGATGGTCTTCAGGACTTGATCATGCCTCCTTCGGTACTGTCCCTCACCAAGTGCCCTTGCGCAGCTGCTGAGGATGTGCTCCAGGGTTCCTTGCCTGAAGCACAGTGGGCACGCAGATAACTCTGCCTTGCCCCATGTGTGCAGGTTTGATGGGCTTGCAAGCACATCGTACACTGCCTGGATGAGAAATTGGATGCGGTGTGGTTCGGCTTTCCAAAGATCAGCCCAGGTCACTTCCCTCTCAACCGCATTCTCCCATCTTGTCCAAGCTCCCTGTTGCTTCATTGCCACCGCCTTGCAGGTTCTCGTCTCCTCCACTACGGGGGCTCCCACCTCCTCCTGAACTAGACGGCGCCTTTCCTTCCCTCTGGTGTGCATTTGGGGAGTTGGAAACGATCCTAGCCCAGCTCGGCCTCGTGTGACCACTCCTACCAGCCTCCTGTGACGCAGCCTTGCCTCTGCCTCCTGAACAGCTTCCTCTGCCCTCCACTTCCTGCCAGTCCTCACTTGGATCCCTGCTCTAGCCACCTTCGGATTACTTGAGTCTCTATACTGTATCACTTCTCTGGCTCTTGTTACCTTGAATTCTTCCTCCAAGGCAGCGGTCCCCAACCACCAGGCCATGGACCGGTACCGGGCCCCAAAGCATGTGCTACTGGGCCGCAAGGAAACGGTATGAGTCAACTGCACCTTTCCTCATTCCCTGTCACGCACTGTTGAACTTGAACATAGGATTGCCAACTGTTCTGTATTTGCCAGGACATCCCGTATATTGGGCTAAATTGGTTTGACCCTTACGGGACCGCCCTTGTCCCGTATTTCCCCCGCTAAGGTAGAGCGTCCCTATGAAACCTTTCGTGCCGAAATGGTGTGAAGCGAAGAAGCAATTACCATTAATTTACATGGGAAAAATTTTTGTGCATTCCCAGACCCAAAAAATAACCTAACAAATCATACCAAACAACACATAAAACCGAAAATAAGTAACACTAACATATAGTAAAAGCAGGAATGATATGATAAATACACAGCCTATATAAAGTAGAAATAATGTATGTACAGTGTGGTCAGGAAGATGAAGGCAAAACTGATTTGTGTGGAAAAAAATTCGCACGTACACGAGTGGGCACATCACGTGCGCATGTCACACATACGCACACAGGTGCCCGCACAAAGCTTCATGGTCATGGTAGTCTTTCCTGGGGTAAAGTGTCCCGGGATTTGACTGCTACTTTTGTCCCTTATTTGGGAGTGAGAAAGTTGGCAACCCTAACTGTAAAAGACATGTTGAGGTGAGTTTAACCCTATTTGAGCACCACCCCACCACCAACCCCGGTCAGCCGGTCTGCAAGAATATTGTCAATGTTAAACCGGTCCGCGGTGCAAAAAAAGGTTGGGGACCCCTGCTCCAAGGATTTGAAGGGCAGTTGCAGTTTGCTGTGATGTCCACAGTGTGCGATGCTGCTCAGGCTCTTTGGCAGCCCCAGCCATCTCCTGAGGTGGTTGCTAACCCTCTTCTCTAAGGTTTCGACTGTCGAGATCGGAACTGCATAGACAAGGAGGGGCCGCAGGATTCTGGGAAGAATGCCATGCTGATACACCCAGGCTTTAAACTTCCCAGGTAGGCCAGACTTGTCCACAGATTTCAGCCAGCCATCCAACTCGGTGCAGGTTGCCTGGATGGATGTCGTGTTCCTTAAAAGGAGGAGGAGAAGGAGAAGATGGCAGCACGACGCAGCGCGCGCGGCCTCTCCGGTGAATGATATCTGTAATCCGTCAAGTAGGGTACCGTGCACAATTCTGATTTGATGGAGACAGACATGAGAGTATGGAGCACCATCTGGAGAAACTTCTGAAATGCCCGTTTCGCTGCCACTGCTACTGTGGTAACCGGAATCTCCGGAGCAGAAGGCCCCAAATCCTCGGCTTTGCTTGTTTCAGCGGCCAGGGCGAAGTCGAAGGCGCTCAGCAGAGGATGGCACTCGAGAGGCTGTATCGGAGGGACTGGTCAGAGGCTCAAAGTTTTCGGCTGGACGGACTCAGTGTCAGCTGTGGTCGGCTGCTTCCAATGCATCGGCAGTTGTCGGTGCCTGGAGGTTTATGGCAGGGAGTTTCTCCTTTCTGCCACCTGCTATCGGGGACTCGGGAGTCGATCGGGATTTGAGACTTCTTTTTACCATGCCCATGATCTGTTCTTTATCAAACTATGGTACTGCTTTGCACTGCTGTAACTATATGTTATAATTATGTGGTTCTGTCAGTGTTAGTCTTTGGTTTGTCCTGTTTTTCTGTAATATCACTCTGGAGGAACATTGTATCATTTCATAATGCATGTATGCATTTCTAAATGACAATAAACGAGGACTGAGTGTTCTCATAATCTAATCTAATAAAGAGCTGTCAAAAACCTTGCCTAAGCTCTTGACTGGCTTTTCTGTGATGGTTGGGATGGCTGTGCCTGCGATGCTGAACTGGAACTCGTTCTCCACCTTCCCTTTCCTCAGCACCATCAATCTTGATTTGGCAGGTTTGAAACGCATCCGGGCCCACTCCACCAGCTTTTCGAGCCCCTGCAGAATCCACCGGCAGCCTGGGTCTGATTCTGTGGTGACTGTGAGGTCACTGATAGGTGGTTGCAGTCGAGCAGAATTCATTCTGGGCCCTCTGCACTCTGGTTCAGCAGACTTAGTGAGCATGTTCATGACGAGGGAGAACAGTGTTGCTAAGATAGTGCACCCTGTGATGATGCCGATCTCCACCTTGTGCCAGGTTGATGTAATTACTGCTGAAGAGACCCTCATCCTGAAGTTGCTGTAATAATCAGCGATAAGGTCTCTGATTCTGCTGGGGACGTGATATTTGGTCAGTGTGAGCTGCACCAGCTTGTGTGGAATGGAGCCATATGCATTTGCCAGGTCGAGCCACAATACTGACAGGTTGCCCTTGTTCTCTCTGGCCTCCCTGATGAGCTGTGTCACCACACCGGTATGCTCCAGACAGCCCGGCATCCCTGAAATGCCACCCTTCTGGACTGATGTATCAATATAGGTGTTCTTTGCTAAGTAGGTGCACAGCCGGTTAGAAATGGCACTGAAGAAGATCTTCATCTCGACACACAGCAGGGAAATAATGCGAAACTGGTCTATCTGGGTGGCATTTTCCTCCTTTGGGATCCACACCCCTTCAGCTACTCTCCACTGTTCTGGGATCTTCCCCCTTCTCCAGAAGATTCTCAGGATCTTCCACAGATGCAGCAGAAGTTTGGAGCAGTCCTCGTACACTTTGTACAATGTGCTGCTTGGTCCTGGAGCCGAGCTTGCCCTTGCTTTGCGGACGTCCTCTCTGACTTCCTTTAGCTACAGCTCTGACATGTCAAACTGCGCATCCGGTTCAGGTGGGTCTACTAGGATGTCGCACTCTCCCAACTCCTGCTCTCTTTCAGGATCATTATGTATCTTCTTCAGATGTTGGTCTGTCTTCCTGTGAACAGGCCAGTTTCCCACTGTGCTTCTCCATCACCCCCACCCCCCCAGCAACTCTCTTGGTGAACTTGAAGGGGTTGGTGATAAAGGCAGCACGTTTTCAGGCCCTTTCACGATGCTGCCTCCGTTGCCACTCTCCCCAGCGGAGGACCCTAATCTTCTTTCATAGTATGCACATCAGCCGGGCCAAGCCAATGAGCTCCTCCTGCCTCCTTGTATTGGGGCTTCAGCGCTTTCATCTCCTGCCTGATGTCGTGGATCCTCAATGCTCTTTGGTTCTTCGAGTAAGGTGTTTTGGAGCCTTGCTTCTCCTCTTCTCCAAACCGTTCAGCTTTTAAGTTAATTTTAAGTTACAGAGAAGGTAGGGAGGGGAATATCTCTTATAGGGTGAGTCCAAATTGGGAGATAGGTTGTAGTGGTCATCTGTTTGGTGAATTAATGGGAGCGGTAAGAGACTGAGAATACAAGCAAAGAAACATATTGAAATGCAGGGCTGTAGGATATGCCCAGTTGGCCTGGCTATGCTAATAAAGAGATACAACCAAGAGTCAATATCACAGAACTGACCATCCTGCATACAGGTAGAGAAAGTGAGATACCTTGTTGGAGAATTTATATCTGGAAAGCTACAACATGCCCCTCCGTGGGATGAGGTGTTGCTTATGCTTTTTATTAGCATACAGGAAGTGGTAGACAGATCAGCTAGAATGGGTGTGGGATAAAACATTAAGATGGCAAATAGCCCAGAATTGCATCAAGGACAGAATGTATGTGATCCATAAAGTAATCACCCAATCTAAATTTAGTTTCTCCAGTTTAGAAGAGACCACATTATGGGCACAATGTAGTACACAAGGTTGGAGAAAGTGCAAGTAAGTCAATGCTTCCACGGGTGTTGTCGCACCTAGATGGTGGGAAGGTCAGGTCTGTATCTTTTGCAGTTGCATGGGTAGATGCAGTAATATGGGGATGAAAAAGTGGACCAGACAGTAGAAGAGGGAGCAATTCCTTTGAAATGCTGAAAGTGGAGGGGGAAGGGAGGGGAGAATGGTGACGGAATCTTGTTGGAGCAGGCAGAAATTGCAAAGGACGATCTGTTGAACGTGGAAACGAGTGGGGCAGAAGGTTAAGGGGATTCTTGTCTTGCTTTGTCCAGGAGGAGACGGCTATGAACTGAGGCGTGGGAGACTGATGTGATGGGGTCAAGAACCCTGTCTGCTATTGTAGATTCCACCACACCAACCCTCACATTCAACTGATCTTTTTGCAATTTCCACCAGGTCCAACTAGTTTGTCATGTGCTGATTTGGATTTATGGCCAGCACGTAACAATCATGCTTCATAAAGAAGTGATCAGTAAATTTATGACTTTATGTTCACAAACCCATGGGAGATGTCACTCACATGTGGGAAATCTCTAATCCGAGCAAGAGCTAAGAAAAGCTAGCAGTTCTGCATGGAACCTCTTGCTATTTCCTTGTAAGATCGGTTTATTAACACATGACAATTCTCTTGCAAAATGTTGCCTACAGGAGTTGGATGCCTTTGAGCCGTATCCAGTTGAGATTTTGCCAGCCAAACTTTACATGAGTGACTACAAACAATCCTGTAATGCACAAATTCGGAAAGATTTGAAGATAAAGGCATATGTCAACCTCTGTCATGATAAAGAGATATTGTGAGTAATTGAAAGGTATTCTTTATTTTCTTTGAAGATGTTCACACACTGAGGCTGACATATGGAAAGTCTATGATAACAATATGAAATGAATGAGGTTTATGTCTTGTACTGTGGATAAATTGTCACTGTAAAAAGAAACTGAGACAAGGATGCAATGATGCGGATTGAAATGCAGGAAACTTGCAGTATTTTTGAACTCATGAGCCTTCAGCTCGTCCACTACTTACACATGAGAGTCCACAGAAACCTCTTCATCCTTGCATACCTGAAATCCAAGATACAAATTTGCCAGATCCTCATCAGAGAATTGCCCTGTATGCAACATAACATTGAACTCCTCCAGCAGACAATGTGCTATCTATCAGAGTTTAATTTGACCACCGCAAGGACAAACGTCATAGATCAGGATGTTACTATACCATCATTACATGGTTATCTGCTGGTTACTTCGATTTATTCCCACATCTTTAAGCTGAGCTGGGAACTTAATTGTTGACTTTAAATTACTGCTGAATGATTAGGGGCAAAAAAAAACACAAAAGAGAATTGAGGGGAATGTGTTAGAGGGCTACCAGGAAGTAAGGAGTGAGATAATAGAATGATACCATTCATCTGCTGAAGACTGGCAATGACCTGATGGGCTGAATAGCCTCCAGGCTAGAGGTTGCATGTTGCTGCTGCTGCCTCATGGATCCATGGCCCCAGGATTAATCCTGACGCCAGGTGCTGTTTGCATGGAGTGTGACTGTTCTTCCTATGACTAAGTGGGTTTCTCGGGTGCTTTGGTTTCTTCCCACACCTCAGGTAACTAAGTGTTGAAAGAATCAAAACAGGAACTTGAACAGCCACAGGGGAAGAAGATGAAAATTGGACTGATTCGTCTGCCTTACAGGGAGCTAGTATGGGCTCAATAGGTTGAATGGCCCCCTTTTGCATTGTAATAAGTTTGTCAATATGACTAACAGAAGTCTGAATGAGAATAACAAGGAACAGATGAACACTAAGAGTACACCCTTTCTTACCCATGATATTGATATTTACTCCCAGGACAAGAATAGATTTGATTCCACAGAACTAACAACGCACTTCTAATAGAATTCTAATAAAATTTTTTAAATTAAACATATTTTGATCTAAGTATTTTGTGTAGCCTTCATAAGTATAAACATATGTTGCTTTATCCATGAATCCAATGATGTAATTAATTACAGCCATGATCCGATTAATTAGAATTGTTTTTGGAACAGAATATACTGACTTCCTGTGCATGTATATAGATAATTCTGCGTGTGTGTGTGTGTGTGTGTGTGTGTGTGTGTGTGTGTGTGTGTGTGTGTGTTTCACAATTCACAATGAGAAACGGCTGTTTCACTCTGTTTATCTTTCTTTAGCTTTGCAGAAGATCAAAATATTACAGTTTTACACATTTCTTCTTCCGATACCACTGATTTCTTCATTCACTTTCCACTGATTTGTAACTTTCTTGGTAAGTTTAATTAGTAACCCTGTTAATGTTGAATTTCTTTTGCTGCTTGTTAAGGTTGTGTGTCAATGCAAAAAATAGTTTGTACCCTTTAACTTAAATCTATTTTTATTCTTTTGATGAATGGTGAGCTCTTGCACTCTGTGTATCATGAAAAATAATAACAAACATTTGGGAAGATGCAACAAAAAAAACAGAAAAATGCTGAAAAATTACTCATTAGGTCCTGCAGCATCTCTGCAGAGAAAAAATGAGTTAGTGTTTCAATCTATGACTTTTATCATCACCTCTATTTCTCTCTTTCTTTGTAGAGCTGGCTAACCCACCAAGTATATATTTGAGCTCCTGTTTTCATTTTAGATTCGCACCATTTGCTTTGCATTATGGACGATCAATTTGTTTTTAGGCCAGTAAGTTTCACTGAGGCAATTTATCAATTTATGGTTCCTTATGCCAATTTTGCACACTGCAGAGTGAGAGTGATCAGGGCCGGGAAATAAAATGTTACCCATTTCATAAATCAAAAAATAGGTAAAGCAATCATGGCTTGGGTGTAGAAAATTCAAACATTGATTAAAATGTGGCAGCTAGTGAGATACTAATTTAATTAAGTATTACTCCAAAGAAAGAGTGTACTCGATTTAGACCCGCCTGCCTATTAATAATCATTAATTTGAATGACATACCGATTTCAACATGTTTAAACATAGTCACAAATGTGACATCACTCTTTCTCCAATGCCACTAAACCCAACCTTTACAGGCAGAGCTCTATCACAGACTTTGTTAAAGTTCAACAGAGGCTCCTGTAGAGGCTTGCCCTTGGTGACGTGGGCTCTCCTACTAAAGTCATCAAAAGCATTGATGTAATATGCCTAAAACCGGTCACTGCCTACAATGGCTGCTTTGTATTTAAAACACAGTTCTTGGGAACTATACCCAAGTTATAAATCTTCCCTTCTATACTGGCCTCTACAAATCTTGTGCATCCCATTAAGTTGAAGAAATCAGAAGCATCCAATGCGTCACTTGCTCCATCTCAGCTGATACCACAAGGTACAGCATAGCAGTTCATGTTTTATCTCTAGATCCCATTGGGTTTCTAGATGTTCTGCAATGTGAATAAATGACTTCAGGATCTACAGTCCAGGTACTCCCCTAATTAATGATGTGTGTTAATATTTTTTAAACTCTACAGCAATTGTTTTGATCATTTATAATTAAGAAATATATGCTGTTATTTAACACCTGACTTTGAGGGGTTCCAGAATCGCACTGTATTACTTTCTTGCACACAGATGAACACTTGGATAAAGGTGCTGTATGCGTAGTCTCCACTCTGGGTATAAGCCGCTGTTGCACTACAGTGATGGCCTACCTCATTCATTCTCAGAAACTTCCACTAAAGGTAAATGAGACCATTATATGAAAAAATATTGTTACGTTAGAACCAACAGCCACCCTGAGCACAATACTGCAGAATCACAGAACAACTGTTCGATTATCTGAATGAACATTTTTATTGCTGTCATTTGATGAGAGCAGAAAAATGAATACTTGCTGATTATTTAAAAAAGATAAAAATAGAAATAAGACTAATCACGTATTTCCATTCAGTTCTGATGAAGGAATATTGATCTTCCAGTAGTTGTGGTGTTATTTCAGATCTCCAGAATCTGCAGTTTGTTAATTTTCCATCACTAATGATGCCACTCTGTCAGACTGCATCATTGGAAATATTTTTCTTTCACTGACATTGGCCAATGTGAATATAAATTCATTATTGAACCCAACATTTCTGGCCAGCAGTGAAATGGACTGAATTAATAATATTTTCTATGATGAAGTGTAATTCTGCTTTTTATTTTGGAAACATTCATGAGAAATATTTATTCTGGGACAATGCCCTGAATGCTCTTTAAATGGAATCTTTTTTTTCTTTTCCACCATCCCAATGCAGGGAGTAGAAGTTTCTTCTTCCTTCCATAGGTTGAGAGTGGATTTCTATCTTCTTTCTTCTTTTACATTTATAATCCCAAATCTTTAAATGACTAAGATACCTAATATTAGGGACTTGGGACCAGCGAACCTTGATAACCTATTTTGTTTAGCTTGACAACAGCTAGCTGGCAGTGATTACTTGCAATTGTGTCCACCTCACTTCTAGTTGAGTTCTCACAGTTGACATCAGCATCAGAGCTCTTTGCAGAAGTCTGGAATCAAGCAGAACTGATCCGGCCTGAAGAATTGGCAGTTTTAATTGGTAATTAAAGAAAGATCAGAATTCAAATAAATATTTCTAAGTACTAATCAGCAAAAGGTCTGGAAAGGAGGCAGTAGCATGCATTGCTGCATCCTCCACTCTTCCCCATCCCTGAATCTCAACTAAACCCTACGTGTTTGCAAAGAGGAATATTGCACCAATCACAGCTTCCTAAATTATTTTATGAGAAATAGATAGTGTTTTGTTTTGTATGTATCTTTTTGAAAGCAGCATTTGGAGATGACTTATGTGTACCTCAATGTTCATCCCCCTCAGGTCATCTGGGCGCATGTACATAAGTGCAAAGAAACCATTCGCCCGCGTCGCGATTTTGTACTTCAGCTTTCTAAGTGGGAGGAACTTGTCTTAAAGCAAAAGATCACAGATGTCTCTGACCCTTATTACTGAACTGCTATGTAATAACTGTCAATGCAATAATTCTCCACCGTCAAAACAAGATTTGGAAATGTTTCTGCTTTTTTAAGAGATTAAATGATTTGATAGCTGGAAAGATACCTATTTATTTAAATTATCTTCATTATTTCTAATTATAATGACATTTATATAAATAAATCAATGCATCTTGAATTATAATTTACATATTTAATGTTATGGTTTAAATAGTGCTTAACTGTTATATTTCAAAGGTACATTCAATGTCAGCAGAACATGTTATACTGCAATGGGGCTGGTGGGATCTGTACAGAGTTAGCGAATATGCAAGATTTAGTTCGACCTCTGCTAGATCAATATCTTTTCATCAAAAATGGTCTAAGCTGTTAGAATGAATAAGTTGTCAAAAATACAAGGTTTGTCTACTTTTTCTGGTGTCTTTACCAGCTTTACTCCGATAGATTTTTACACAAGGTTGATTTATTTACACTTCTTATTATGAAGCACCCAGGAGGTAGAGGTACTCTCCATCGCCTACTCACCCTCTTGATCCCTCTGTGTATTTTGTCATTGAGCATGTTTGCCTTCGCTGTTACAAATTTGATTCATATCCCAAAATGTGTGCATGAATTATGTACTCATCCAATCACAGTAAGGTCATATCTGCGATGCATCAATTCCCTTCAGGCATCCGATGGACCGTACCAGAAATTGATTGAATGCTTTTATATACATTAGTTAACAAAGGCTTATTGACGGTGCTCTGAGGAATGTATCTTCAGCAGTTCCTGTCTTGGTTGAAAGCTCATACCATTGTGTTCAGCTCAGTGTGATATCCTTAGTCTTTTCTTCTTTATGTCCTTAAATGCATTGCATGGAACCAATGGTGCAACTCACTAATATAGTATTTTGAGAAAAAGCACAATGATGCCTTCTAAAAATCTCATGACCACCCATAAGTATGATGGTATAGAGTATTTATTGATTGATATTCCTCAAGACTTTATATTCCCTTCCCTTAATATTTCCTTTATGTTGACAAAGGTTTTGCTCAACCAGCATTTAAAATAAGTTGTAAGGAGTAGAAACATAGAAACATAGAAAATAGGTACAGAAGTAGGCCATTCAGCCCTTCGAGCCTGCACCGCCATTCAGTATGATCATGGCTGATCATCCAACTCAGAACCCTGTACCAACCTTCCCGCCATACCCCCGATCCCTTTAGCCACAAGGGCCATATCTAACTGCCTCTTAAATATAGCCAATGAACTGGCCTCAACTGTTTCCTGTGGCAGAGAATTCCACGGATTCACCACTCTCTCTGTGAAGAAGTTTTTCCTAATCTCGGTGCTAAAAGGCTTCCCCTTTATCCTCAAACTGTGACCCCTCGTTCTGGACTTCCCCAATATTGGGAACAATCTTCCTGCATCTAGCCTGTCCAATTCCTTTAGGATTTTATACGTTACAATAAGATCCCCCCTCAATCTTCTAAATTCCAACGAGTATAAGATAGTCGATCCAGTTTTTCATCATATGAAAGTCTTGCCATCCCAGGAATCAATCTGGTGAACCTTCTTTGTACTCCCTCTATGGCAAGGATGTCTTTCTTCAGATTAGGGGACCAAAACTGCACACAATACTCCAGGTGTGGTCTCACCAAGGCCTTGTACAACTGCAGTAGTACCTCCCTGCTCCTGTACTCGAATCCTCTCGCTATAAATGCCAGCGTACCATTCGCCTTTTTCACTGCCTGCTGTACCTGCATGCCCACTTTCAATGACTGGTGTATAATGACACCCAGATCTCGTTGCACCTCCCCTTTTCCTAATCGGCCACCATTCAGATAATAATCTGTTTTCCTGTTCTTGCCACCAAAGTGGATAACTTCACATTTATCCACCTTAAATTGCATCTGCCATGAATTTACCCACTCACCTAAGTCACCCTGCATCCTCTTAGCATCCTCCTCACAGCTAACACTGCCGCCCAGCTTCGTGTCATCCGCAAACTTGGAGATGCTACATTTAATTCCCTCATCTAAGTCATTAATATATATTGTAAACAACTGGGGTCCCAGCACTGAGCCTTGTGGTACCCCACTAGTCACTGCCTGCCATTCTGAAAAGGTCCCGTTTATTCCCATTCTTTGCTTCCTGTCTGCCAACCAATTCTCTATCCACATCAATACCTTACCCCCAATACTGTGTGCTTTAAGTTTGCACGCTAATCTCCTGTGTGGGACCTTGTCAAAAGCCTTTTGAAAATCCAAATATACCACATCCACTGGTTCTCCCCTATCCACTCTACTAGTTACATCCTCAAAAAATTCTATGAGATTCGTCAGACATGATTTTCCTTTCACAAATCCATGCTGACTTTGTCCGATCATTTCACCGCTTTCCAAATGTGCTGTTATCACATCTTTGATAACTGACTCTAGCAGTTTCCCCACCACCGATGTTAGGCTAACCGGTCTATAATTCCCCAGTTTCTCTCTCCCTCCTTTTTTAAAAAGTGGGGTTACGTTAGCCACCCTCCAATCCTCAGGAACTAATCCAGAATCTAAAGAGTTTTGAAAAATTATCACTAATGCATCCACTATTTCTTGGGCTACTTCCTTAAGCACTCTGGGATGCAGACCATCTGGCCCTGGGGATTTATCTGCCTTCAATCCCTTCAATTTACCTAACACCACTTCCCTACTAACATGTATTTCCCTTAGTTCCTCCATCTCACTGGACCCTCTGTCCCCTACTATTTCCGGAAGATTATTTATGTCCTCCTTAGTGAAGACAGAACCAAAGTAGTTATTCAATTGGTCTGCCATGTCCTTGCTCCCCATAATCAATTCACCTGTTTCTGTCTGTAGGAGACCTACATTTATCTTAACCAATCTTTTTCTTTTTCACATATCTATAAAAGCTTTTACAGTCAGATTTTATGTTCCCTGCCCGTTTTCTCTCATAATCTTTTTTCCCCTTCCTAATTAAGCTCTTTGCCCTCCTCCGCTGAATTCTGAATTTCTCCCAGTCCTCAGGTGAGCCACTTTCTCTGGCTAATTTGTATGCTTCTTCTTTGGAATTGATACTATCCCTAATTTCCCTTGTCAGCCACGAGTGCACTACTTTCCTCGATTTATTCTTTTGCCAAACTGGGATGAACAATTGTTGTAGTTCATCCATGCGATCTTTAAATGCTTGCCATTGCATATCCACCATCAACCCTTTAACTGTCATTTGCCAGTCTATCTTAGCTAATTCATATCTCATACCTTCAAAGTTACCCTTCTTTAAGTTCAGAACCTTTGTTTCTGAATTATCTATGTCACTCTCCATCTTAATGAAGAATTCCACCATATTATGGTCACTGTTACCCAAGGGGCCTCTCACGACAAGATTGCAAATTAACCCTTCCTCATTGCTCAATACCCAGTCTAGAATAGCCTGCTCTCTAGTTGGTTCCTCGACATGTTGGTTCAAAAAACCATCCCGCATACATTCCAAGAAATCCTCTTCCTCAGCACCCTTACCAATTTGGTTCACCCAATCTATATGTAGATTGAAGTCACCCATTATAACTGCTGTTCCTTTATTGCACGCATTTCTAATTTCCTGTTTAATACCATTCCCAACCTCACTGCTACTGTTAGGTGGCCTGTACACAACTCCCACCAGCGTTTTCTGCCCCTTAGTGTTATGCAGCTCTGCCCATATCAATTCCACATCCTCCCCTCTAATGTCCTTCCTTTCTATTGCGTTAATCTCCTCTCTAACCAGCAATGCTATCCCACCTCCTTTTCTTTCATGTCTATCCCTCCTGAATATTGAATATCCCTGAATGTTGATCTCCCATCCCTGGTCACCCTGGAGCCATGTCTCTGTAATCCCAACTATATCATATTCATTAATAACAATCTGCACTTTTAATTCATCCGCCTTGATTGACACACAAAGCCTTCAGGCTCGCCTTTACAGCACTCTTAGCCCTTATACAATTATGTTGAAAAGTGGCCCTTTTTGATTTTTGCCCTGGATTTGCCGGCCTGCCACTTTTACTTTTCACCTTACTACTTTTTGCTTCTACCCTCATTTTACACCCCTCTGTCTCTCTGCACTTGTTCCCATCCCCTTGTTGTGAACTAACCTCCTCTCTCCTAGTCTCTTTAATTTGATTCCCACCCCCCAACCATTCTAGTTTAAAGTCACCTCAGTAGCCCTTGCAAATCTCCCCGCCAGGATATTGGTCCCCCTAGGATTCAAATGTAACCCGTCCTTTTTGAACAGGTCACACCTGCGCCAAAAGAGGTCCCAATGATCCAAAAACTTGAATCCCTGCCCCCTGCTCCAATCCCTCAGCCACACATTTATCCTCCACTTCACTGCATCCCTACTCTCACTGTCGCGTGGCACAGGCAGTAATCCCGAGATTACTACCTTTGCGGTCCTTTTTCTCAACTCTCTTCCTAATTCCCTATATTCTCCTTTCAGGACCTCTTTCCTTTTCCTACTTATGTCATTGGTACCTATATGTACCACGACCTCTGGCTCCTCACCCTCCCACTTCAGGATATCTTGGACGCGATCAGAAATATCCCTGATTTCTGTAGGATGTTTCACCCTGAATGAACATATATGTTGTGGACTGAGGTGTGTAAGCAGCGTCAAGTCCAACAATTGCTTCTCAATGATCAATCCTGTACCCATTTCCACATGCACTTCCTTCTTCTGCCCCTCTGACTACAACCCATCAATGCAAATATCTTTCCTGGTTGTTGTCCAGTCTGTATGGATTCCTTCCCCTTATTCCCATACTGCTTCCACTGGATATTCTTGAGGCCGCCCAGGGTAAGTGATGTTAGGAGACAGCTTTAATTCATTTGTTTGTTTTTTTTTGCATTTGCACATCTTATTGTACAAGGTTCAATGTCCGTCTGGGGTATGCAGTTGCCTATTTATTAATAGCAGAAAGGATGTGTGATTAATTCACTATCTACACTGGCATTGGATTCTTGCCAGTGAACATAAAACACCACCAATAAATGCCTCTTGTGCATCGTATATCACTTTCTATTTCTGTTAGCACCCAGAATGCATACACGCCTGTTCTCACTTTGTCCTGTCTTGTAATATACTGCATTCAGACTTTAGTCTGACATAGTGACCTGAAGATAAAAGTCCCCTGAACATAGAAGTACAAGTGAACAATCCATTGAAAACAGCATCACAGGTAGACAAAGTGATGAAAAAGACTTTTAGCATTCTGGTTTTCATCAGACAGGACACTTGAGTTTAGAAGAAAAGACATTATGTTGCAGTTGTATAAGACTAGTGAGGCCACACGTGTACAGTTTGGGTCACCTTGTTAAAGGGAAGATGTAGTTAAACTGGAAAGAGTACAGAGAAGATTTATGTGGATGTGGCCAAGACCAGAGTGCCTGAGTTATAGGAGAGGTTGGCCAGGATAGGTTTTATTACATTTGTAGAGTAATAAAGCACGGAAACAGGCCCTTCAGATGAACTGGTTCACGCAAACACAGCATCTCCCTTTTAGTTTCAGTTGCCCATGTTTGACCAAAACCCTTTGTGCCCTTCCCTTCAATGTACATATGCAAAGCCTCTTAAATGTTGCATTTGTACCCTCCATTTCCTCTAGCAGTTCATTCCAAGTACTCACTGCCCTTTGTGTAGTTAAGGGGTTTCAGGTCCCTTTTAAATCTCTGCGCTCTTATTTTGTATCTGGGTCCTTAATTTTTGATTCCCAACACTGGGGAAAGGATCCACCTTTTTCATTCCTCTTATGATTTTATAAATCCTGTAAAGTCATCTCTCATTCTCCTATACTCCAAGGAATTAAGATTCATGGCCAATCTCTCCCTATAACTCAGCCCCTCTAGTCTGGGCGTCATCCTCATCAATCTCTTCTGCACCTTCTCCAGCTTGATGATGTCTTTCGTATAACAGAGTGACCAAAACTGTACACAATGCTCCAAGTGTGGTCTCACCAGCAACTTGTATAACTGCAACATGAAGTCCCAGCTCCTAAGTCCAATGCCCTGACTGAAGGCCAGGGTGTGAAGTGCCTTCTTCACCACCCTCTCTACATGTGAGGCTGCTTTCAGGGAACTGTCCAGTTGTATTCCCAGGCCCCTCTCTTCCACAAGACTTATCAGTGTCATGCCATTCCTTGTATAGGTCCTACCCTGCTTTGAATGTGGAAAATGCATTACCTCACACTTAGCTAAGTTGAAATCTGTCTGCCATTCCTCTGCCCATCTCCCTAACTAATCAAGCTCTCTTTGCAGTTCACTGTAGCCTATTTCACTATCAAACAGATCCCCTAATTCCTTGGAACATGGGAGAATGAGGAGAGACCTTTTGGAAGTGTTTAATATTATGAGAGGCATACTTCCATTAGTCTTTTCCCTGGGCATAGGTTTAGGGCAAAGAGAAAGATTTAAAACGGGCAATGTTTTCACACAGAGGGTGGTGAGTATATGGAACAAGCTGCCAGTAGAAGTGGTTGAGGTAGATATAATAGTATCATCTAAGAAGCACTTCGATAGATACATAAAGGGGTGGAAATTGAGGGATTCAGCCAAATGAATGGCCAAGTGATCACAATCCTATCTGCTTTAGTGATCACAATTCTATCTCCTTTATCATAGCATTGGAGATGGATAGGTACAGACAAGTTAGGAAAGCTTTTAATTGGAGTAAGGGGAAATATGAGGCTATCAGGCAGGAACTTGGAAGCATAAGTTCGGAACAGATGTTCTCAGGGAAATGTATGGAAGAAATGTGGCAAACGTTCAGGGGGTACTTGCATGGAGTTCTGCATAGGTACGTTCCAGAGAGACAGGGAAAGGATGGTAGGGTACAAGAACTGTGGTGTACAAAGGCTGTTGTAAATCTAGTCAAGAAGAAAAGAAGAGCTTACGAAAGTTTCAAAAAACTAGGCAATGATAGAGATCTAGAAGATTATAAGGCTAGCAGGAAGGAGCTTAAGAATGAAATGAGGCGAGCCAGAAGGGGCCATGAGAAGGCCTTGGCGGATAGGATTAAGGAAAACCCCAAGGCATTCTACCAGTACGTGAAGAGCAAGAGGATAAGATGTGAGAGAATAGGACCAATCAAGTGTGACAGTGGAAAAGTGTTTATGGGAACCGGAGGAGATAGCAGAGTTTCTTAATGAGTACTTTGCTTCAGTATTCACTACGGAAAAGGATCTTGGCGATTGTAGGGATGACGTACAGTGGACTGAAAATCATGAGCATGTAGGTATTAAGAAAGAGGATGTACTAGAGCTTTTGGAAAGCATTAAGTCAGATAAGTCACCGGGACTGGATGAGATATACCCCAGTCCTCTGTGGGAGGTGAGGGAGGAGATTGCTGAGCCTCTGGCGATGATTTTTGTATCATCAGTGGGGGCAGGAGAGGTTTCAGAGGATTGGAGGGTTGCAGATGTTGTTCCATTATTCCAGAAAGGGAGCCGAGATAGCCCAGGAAATTATAGACAAGTGAGTCATACTTCAGTGGTTGGTGAGTTGATGGAGAAGATCCTGAGAGGCAGGATTTATGAACATTTGGAGAGGCATAATATGATTAGGAATAATCAGCATGGCTTTGTCAAAGGCAGGTCGTGCCTTATGAGCCTGAATGAATTTTTTGAGGATGTGACTAAACACATTGATGAAGGTAGAGCAGTAGATGTAGTGTATATGGATTTCAGCAAGGCATTTGACAAGGTACCCCATGCAAGGCTTATTGAGAAAGTAAAGAGGCATGGGATCCAAGGGGACATTGCTTTGTGGATCCAGAACTGGCTTGCCCACAGAAGGCAAAGAGTGGTTGTAGACAGGTCATATTCTGCATGGAGGTCGGTCACCAGTGGTGTGCCTCAGGGATCTGTTCTGGGACCCCTACTCTTTGTGATTTTTATAAATGACCTGGATGAGGAAGTGGAGGGATGGGTTAGTAAATATGCTGATGACACAAAGGTTGGGGGTGTTGTGGATAGTGTGGAGGGTTGTCAGAGGTTACAACGGGACATTGATAGGATGCAAAACTGGGCTGAGAAGTGGCAGATGGAGTTCAACCCAGATAAGTGTGAGGTGGTTCATTTTGGTAGGTCAAATTTGATGGCAGAATATTGTATTAATGGTAAGACTCTTGGCAGTGTGGAGGATCAGGGGGATCTTGGGGTCTGAGTCCATAGGACACACAAAGCTGTTGCGCAGGTTGATTCTGTGGTTAAGAAAGCATATGATGCATTGGCCTTCATCAATTGTGGGATTGAGTTTAGGAGCCGAGAGGTAATGTTGCATCCATATAGGACCCTGGTCCGACCCCACTTGGAGTACTTTGCTCAGTTCTGGTCGCCTCACTATAGGAAAGATGTGGAAACCATAGAAAGGGTGCAGAGGAGACTTACAGGGATGTTGGCTGGATTGGGGAGCATACCTTATGAGAATAAGTTGAGTGAACTTGGCCTTTTCTCCTTGGAGCAACAGAGGATGAGAGGTGACCTGATAGAGGTGTATAAGATAATGAGAGGCATTGATCGTGTGGATAGTCAGAGGCTTTTCCCCAGGGCTGAAATAGCTAGCACGAGAGGGCATAGTTTTAAGGTGCTTGGAAGTAAGTACAGAGGAGATGTCAAGGTTAAATTTTTTTACTCAGAGATTGGTGAGTGCATGGTTTGGGCTGCCGGCGACAGTGGTGGAGGTGGATACGGTAGGGTCTTTTAAGAGACTCCTGGACAGTTACATGGAGCTCAGAAAAATAGAGGGCTATGGGTAACCCTAGGTAATTTCTAAGATAGGGACATGTTCGGCACAGCTTTGTGGGCTGAAGGGCCTGTATTGCGCTCACAAAATACCCTACAGATGCTGGGGTCAAAGCAACATGCACAACACACTGGAGGAACTCAGCAGGTCGGGCAGCATCCGTGGAAACGAACAGTCAATGTTTCGAGCTGAGACCCTTCGTCGTCTCAGCCTGAAACATTGTTCGTTTCCACAGATGCTGCCCGACCTGCTGAGTTCCTCCAGTGTGTTGTACTGTAGGTTTTCTATGCTTCTATGAAGGAAATTGGGACTAAATGGGTGGTCAGCATGGACCTGGGCTGAAGGGCCTGGATCAGTGTCCTATTACCTTATGATTCCCTGACTCTGTGAAGTCTCCTTTAGCACACACACAGCGTAGGAATGGCACACCAGTGGAGAAGGAACCTCCTTCTACTTCTGGCCTTTTTATTTGTGCTTTGTATTAATTTATTCCCCTGAAATGAATCATTCAAATCTTTGTAACCCCAACTGTGAAGCATAGGTGGGAATTAAATCATTATTTAATTAGTATTAATTTGAGCATGATTTTTAAATACAAGTGTGGCACGTGGCCAAGTGTTTAGGGTGTTGGACCAGCGATCTGAAGGTCGTGGGTTCGAGCCTTAACCTTGGCCAAGGCACTTAATGCTCCAGTCTACCCATCTGAGAATGGATACCGGCAAAGGTGCTTGGGGTTAACCTCACGATAGACTGGCGACCTATCTGGGGAGGGGGGAGTCTCGTACTCTCAGTCGCTTCACGCCACGGAAACTGGCATAAGCGCCGGCCTGATGGGCCACAAAGGCTCGTGACAGACTTTAATCTTAAAAAAAAATCTCCTCTTCCCCTGCACAAACTAGTAGAACCCATGTGGATTTATACCAGGATCATAAACTCTGAATCAGCTGACAGTAATTTGTGTAATCAGTTTCATATGATCACCTAATTAGCTCTGAGACAAGCTGCCTAATGCTCCAAATGTAATGATCAGTTAAGATTAGGAAGTTCTAACAGGAAAAGTTAATTTTCTAATAAAATTACTGTTTCACAAATTTCCATTCTCATCAAATTCCTGTTCTATACTTTCCCAGTGGAAAGCTGCATGCATTCTGTTCTAAGAACAAGTTACTTCATTCAATATACTGTCTTTGGGCTCAGACAAGTAACCTGGGTCCTTTAAGGTGTTTCATAGTAAATGTTAAAAATCCCATGTCATGCACGGAACAGGCAGGAGATCCTTCAGTCTGTTCAACCCCGTTACTAATATATAAAAAAATTACCTTGGAATTTCAGAATCAAGTTTAATATCACTGGCATATTTTGTGAAATAGTGAAATTTGTTGTTTTATGGCAGTACAGTGTAATATGTAAAAAACTAAATTACAATATATATTTAAATATTAAATTAAATAATTAGTGCAAAAAGCCAGCAAACGATATAATGAGGTAGTAGTGTTCATGGATTGGTTCATTGTCCATTCTGAAATCTGATGGCAGAGCAAAAGAAGCTGCCCCTAAGACATTGAGCGTGGGTCTTCAGGCTCCTCTACCTCCTCCCTGATGGGAGCAATGAAAAGTGGGCTTTTCCTGGGTGGTGGGGGTCCCTAATGATAGCTGCTGCCTTTCTGAGGCATCACTTTTTGATGTCCTCGATGCTGGGGAGGCTGGTACCCATGCTGGAGCCAGCTGAGTTTGCAACCTTCTGCAACTTTTGCTGGTCCTGTGCAGTGGCCCCTCTGTACCAGACGGTGATGCAGCCAGTTAGAATGCTCTCTGTGGTACATCTGTAGTCTTTAGTGACATGCCAAATCTCCTCATACTCCTAATGAAGTATAGCCACTGTTGTGCCTTCTTTGTAACCGGAGACTAGGCCTTCAGAGACGTTGACAATCAGAAACTTGAAACTGTTCTGCCTTTCCACTGCTGATCCGTCAATGAGGACTGGTGTGTGTTCCCCCAACTTCTCCTTCCTGAAGTCCACAATAAATTCCTTGGTCTTACTGATGTTGCGTGCAAGTTGTTGTGACACCACTCAACCAGCTGACCCATCTCACTCTTGTACACCTTGTCACCACCTGGGATTCTGCCAATAGCAGTTGTGTCATCAGCAAATTCATAGATGACATTTGAGGTGTGCCTGGAAAGAGTAAAGCAGTGAGCTAAGCACGCATCCTTGATGTGCGCCAGTGTTTGTTGTCAATGAGGAAGACATTATTTCTGAACCGCACCAACTGTGGTCACATGGTGAGGAGGTCAAGGATCCAGTGGCTGAGTGAGGTACAGACGCCCAGGGTTTTGGAGCTTGTTGAATAGGACTGAGGGTATGATTGTGTTGAACGCTGAGTTGTAATCAACAAACGGCAGTATGGTGTAGGTATAACTGTTGTCCAGGTGATCCAAAGCCGAGTGGAGAGCCTCTGAGATTGCATCTGCCGCAGACCTATTGGGGCGGTGGGCAAATTGCAGTGGGTCGAGCAGGAGGTGACCAACCTCTCAAAGCACTTAATCATGTAGATGTTAGTACCACTGGGCAATAGTTATTGAGGCAGCTCACACTGCTCTTCTTGGGTGCTGGTATGATTAATGGTCTTTCAAAGCAGGTGGGAACTTCTGACTGTCGCAGTGAGAGATTGATGATATCCTTAAACACTAATGCCTATTGGTTAGCACAGGTTTTCCAGGCATCCGGGCCTGACGCCTTAAGAAGGGTTCATTCTCTTGACATCAGCTTCTGAGACAAAGATCGCAGGGTTGCCAGATGCTGCAGGGATTTGCGCAGGTGTAGTTTTATTCTCCCCTTTTCAAGCGCGCATAAAAGGTGTTGAGCTTACTTGGGAGGGAAGCATCACAGTCATTCATAATGCTGGGTTTTGCCTGGTAGGAAGTAATGGCCAGAAATCCCTGCCAAAGCTGACCCCCATCAGCGGTCACTCTTCTGGTGCTACACGTGGTCTGTTGGTGGTAGTTGGTCAGAGATTTCCTCAAGCTGGCCTGGTTGAAATCTCCCACAATGATTGGGAAAGCATTAGGGTGCAGTGTGTCGTGACTGCTGATCACAGGGTTCAGTCCCTCCAGTACCTGCCTGATGTTGGCTAGGGTTGGAACGTACCAGGATGAAGCTGGAAAGCTCCCGCAAGAGATAAACTGGACGACACTTGACCACTAGACGTTCCAGGTCGGGTGAGCAGGATTGAGACAGAACTACCACATCTGTGCAAAACTTGTATGATGGTAGGAGGCAGAGGATAGCAATGTTTCCTCTAAGGTGTATACGCATACACATCATGCGCTACTGGTGCACAAAAAAATTTAAACAGCACAATAAAAGTTGTGGCCCTCCACCTCATTGGCATGTTAAGTATATTTTACAATCGTACACAATCACATTTCCTTTACCAATTTCTGATCCAGGCAGTGCTGACAACAAGGAGTTTGCAATAATTTGTCTGTAGATTTTAGAAGTGGCTTATTAATATTATTTTTATTGAAGAAATTATTGATTCACTATGTCGAATTTTAAAGAAGTAAGGGACGTGAAGCACAAAAGAACTGCTAGTTCATTTAAAGCAGAATGGCTTAATGAAACAGTAGAAACTGCTACACCAAAAGCTCATGAGGTCAGGAAGGTGCAGCTAAGAGAAATATTTAGGTACAATACAGAAACTGTGTGTCTTGTTGCAATGCAAAAGTTGCTGGATAATTTGCAAGTGGGAAGAAGTGGAGTGATATTTGGAAACTTGACTTATTAAAGCATCATTGAGCAAGCAAATCACACACATGACATCTCTTTTGTAATTAAGCTACAAAATCTGTGCGGTATGCAATGATCTGGATATTTTGTCAACTAACTTTGTAATTTTATAAGTTTTGTTTGATCATTTCAAACAACTTTAATAACTTGCGAAAAGATTGACATTTTTACATGCTGTTGTATAGTACAGGAGAAAAAATACTGTTTGACGTACATTATTTCATTTCTTTTAAACAATGATCAACAAACTAGACTTGGTGGTTTATTATCTTTAGAATAGCTTCAGGTTTATTTCCACTTCAAAATTCCGTGCACACATGCTGTTGTCATTGGGCAAAAAATTGCACAAAACAAGTTTTTTTGCGTACTCTGGTCATTACAAATTAGAGGGAACATTGGAGGTAGTGGTAGAAGGATAGTTTTCTCATTGGAAGTCTTTGATCAGTGGTGTTCTGATGGACTCAGCACTGGGACTCTTGTTGTTTGTTTTTATATGAGACTTCGACCGAAATGTGGAAGGTATATATGAGACTTCGATGGGAATGTGTAAGCTTTAAGATGACATGAAGATTGATGGAAGCGGTGAAGTTTGTTGAAGTCAGATGGGAAATTGGATGGAGCACTGACATTGGAATTTAATCCTGACAAGTGGAAGGTAATGCTTTTTGAGAAGTCAGATTTGGGTATGGCATACAGAGCAAATGGTAGGATGCTAAGGAATGCTGACGAACAGAGGGATCTTGGGGTCCAAATACATGGTTCCCTCAAAGTAGAAGCTTAAGGAGATAGGGTAGTAGGAAGGCGTATGGCACACATGCCTTCATAGATCAGGGCTAAGAAAATAAGAGTTGGTACATTATGTTGCAACTTTACAAAGCACTGGATAGAATGCACTTAGAGTTCCTGCTATGCACTTGGACAGGAAACATGTGATTGTACTGGAGAGGGCTCAGAAGAGATTCACTAGGAAGTTATCTGGATTGGAGGATGATGTCAAGTCAAGAGATCAAATGAACATTATTGTCAATTAACTAATACGTGTGTATAACATACAGGTATATAACCATACGTTGTGTATAGAAACAAGACAACATTTCAACAAACCAGCGTGTAAAGCACAGTAGTACATGTTACACACATAACACAGGATAGCTTAGATAGGTAAGGATAAAATCTACAGATGAATCACACATAAATAACAAACTAAAGTGCACTAATATTAAGTATTGTAAGGTATGGAACAGATTAACTAGTGACGCTTTGAATATGATATAGCTGGGAGTTCAGAAGCCTAATTACCTGGAGGAAGAAACTGTTTCTCATCCTGACTATTGTTTTTGTGCATCGTATTCTTCTGCCTGATGGTAGGAAGTCAAAGAGGATGCTGGATGGATGGATGGGATCTTTAACAGTACTGAGGGCTCTGCGTATGCAGCACTCCTGATGGATGTCCCCGAAGGATGGAAGGGAGACTCCTATGATCCTCTCAGCTGTTCTCAGAGTCCTTTGTAGGGACTTCCAGTCTGATGCTCTGACGCTCTGCTGCTCCCATACCAGATGGGGATGTCAGGGCACTTTCAATGGTGCTTCTGTAACACACAGTTAAGATTGGGGATTGGGGGTGGGTTGGTGACAGCCTTGTTTGCCTCAATCTTCTTGGGAAAGTGGTGGTGCTGATGTGCCTTCTTGTTCAAGTTTTAGTTATGGAGGGAGAGATTGGATAGCCTGAGCTTATTTTCCCTGGTGCAAAGGTGATGACAGAGGTGTAAAACCATAAGAAGCATAAATAGGCTAGATAGTCAAAATTATTTTCCTGTAGTAGGGATATCAAAACAAATAGGTTTATAGTGAGAGAAAGGGATTTTAAAGTGGATATTAAGAGCAAGTTTTTTTTTAACTCAGACTGCAGTTGATATCTGGAACTCACTGCCAGAGGAGGAGGTGGAATAAAATAAATGATTACACATACGAAACAGTTAGACAGACACTTAAATAGTGAACCTCCAAGAGGACTACAACCTTGTCGTGGTTTGGAGGCTTGTGTGCCTGGAGAGCTGTGTTAGCTGGAGTCAGGGCTTTAAACCTTGCCTCTTGGTTTGGTCACTGGTAAGAGTGATCCACTGGTCCTCCAAGTTCAGGGGTTTAACTCAGGGCTAACAACCCTGACTGGTAAAACAAAATTGTTACGGAAGCAGCAATGAAGAATCTTTCTACATCTGTATGCGATGGTATTTCTGAGTCTATCTGGGACACGCATGCCCGACAGAAATGAAAACTAAGAGGAAACTACTAGCTTGAACACTGCCAGAGATGGAGAACCTTCATAGCCGCCCTGAACGCAGTGGCGTAAAGGGCAATAGTGAAGGCGTAGAAGGATATGGAACTAGTCTGTGGGATAACTGTAGATAGGCAAAAATGTCAGCATGGACATGATGGGTGAAGGACCTGTTTCTGCGTGTGTAACTCTTGGACACTACAATAAAGCTGTTATGTGGCACTAGAAAGCCATCTGGAACTCCATGTACAACTCATCAACTGTAATGCTCCATCATCTCTGTCATCACGTCATCAACACAATTCTAGCAATTTGCCATAAACAAATTTATTCTGACTTGCTTTGTTTAATCCATTCTCCTCCAGGTGATTCTTAATCATGTCCCCGATCAAAATTTCTAAAACTTTTCCTATCACTGTCATTAAAATCTCAGGCCTGTACTTGCAGGGCTTATCCTTATTGTCCTGTTTTGGATGAGGGAATAACATTCACCATTCTCCACTCCTCTATTATGACTCGCATTCCAAAGAGCATTGAGACATTATGATCAATGCCTCTAAGGTTTCCTCGCTGACTTTCATCAGAATCTAAGATGCATCCTATCCAGTCCAGGTGACCTTCCTGCTTTTTGAACCAACTTCTCACTCACCTCCATCTTATCAATTCTTAATGCATCCAGTATTTAACTACCTCCTCTTTCGATATTAGACTGGAAGTGAAGGCAAATGCAAAGTATAAACAAGAGAAAAATCTGCAGATGCTGGAAATCCAAGTAACACACAGGAACTCAGCAGGCCAGGCAGCATCTATGGAATAGAATGTTGTTGATGTTTTGGGCCAAAACCCTTTGGCAGGACTGGAGAGAAAAAGCTGAGGAGTAGATTTAAAAGCTGGGGGAGGGGAGAGAGAACCACCAGGTGGTAGGTAAAACCTGGAGGGGGAGGGATGAAGTAAAGAGCCGGGAAGTTGATAAGTGAAAGAGACAGAAGACCATGGAAAAAAGAAAATGGGTGAGGAGCACCAGAGGGAGGTGATGGGCAGGCAAGGAGATAAGGTGAGAGAGGAAAAGGGGATGGGAAATGGTGAAGGAAGGGTACATTACCAGAAGTTAGAGAAATTGATGTTCATGCCATCAGGTTGGAAGCTACCCAAGCGGAATATAAGGTGTTATTCCTCCAACCTAAGTATGAGCTCATCACGACAGTGGAAGAGGACATGGATAGACATATCGGTATGGGAATGAGAAGAGGAAGTAAAACAGGTGGATACCAGGAGATCCCACTTTTTCCGGTGGACAGAACATACGTGCTCGGTAAATGGTCTCCCATTCTACGTCGGGTCTCACTGATATACAGGAGGCCACACCAGGAGCACCAGACGCCGTATATGACCCCAACAGACTCACAGGTGAAGTGCGCCTCACCTGGAAGAACTGTTTAGGGCCCTAAATAGTAGTGAGATAGGAGGTGTAGGGCAGACATACCCTACAAAGGTGAGGTCCTCACTGATGACAAAAAGATCTGCCTCAGAGAGAGAGAAAGTTGAAGGGGATGGTGAAGACCCAGCATAGATGAGAGCTGGGATCGGAGGGGGGAAGGGAGTTGGTTGTGTCTGAGGAGAAGGGAAGTTTGGGGTGTTCAGGGCTGGTGGGGTGAGAGGAAGATGGAATCCCATCTCTTTCACGTCCCACCTCTTGGGTCCTTGGAGACTCCATCTTCCTCTTATCCCACCATCATTGAAGGTTAGCAATCTACTTCAACCTAGTTTTAGCAGCATTATTGCACCCAGGTTACAAGGTCCATCTGGCTGTACGGTCATCAGCAACACACCCATCTATTAGTGATTTCAAATGTGTGTGAGTAACAAAGTCACAAGGTCGTGTGCAGATTGCAAAGCTAATAGTATGGAGCTAGTGAATGTGATGAAGTATGTCAGCACTCAAGAAGTGGTCTCCGGTACATTGCAAAGCCCACCTCCACGTCCATGAACACCAATGATGCACAGCCTCTTGTCCTGTCCATTCTGTTCAGACTTTTGGTCTGTGGAGTGGAGGGAGGTGACCTCAAGGGCAAAGTCCCCAGGGTATGCAAAATGTCTGGTCGCACCACATGGCACAGGAATAGGAACAAGGGATCTCAGATGCTTTTCATCATTTAAGGAGACTCCTTCTTTATTTCCCTTCTCCTTATACTTATTGGGGAACCAGAGTGTAGGAACATATGTAGGGGAGAAGGAAGAAAAAGGAGATAGTAAAGTTGTTTTCACCGTTAGTGATAAACAGAGAGTAAGAGGTGGAAAATTTCTTAAATGCATTTATTTTAATGCTAGGAGCATTGTGAAAAAGGTAGATGAGCTTACAGCATGGATTGATACCTGGAAATATGATGTTGTAGCTATTAGTGAAACATGGTTTCAGGAGGGGTGTGATTGGCAACTAAATATTCCTGGATTTCGTTACTTCAGGTGTGATAGAATTGGAGGGACAAGAGCGGGAGGTGTGGCATTGCTTGTCAGAGAAAATATTACAGCAGTGCTCTGGCAGGATAGATTAGAGGGCTCATCTAGGGAGGCTATTTGGGTGGAATTGAGGAATGGGAAAGGTGTAGTAACACTTATAAGGGTGTATTTTAGACCAGCGGTCCCGAACCACCGGGTCGTGGACCGGTACCGGGCCGCGAGGAAACGATATGATTTGGCGATAGGAGTCAGCTGCACCTTTCTTCATTCCCTGTCACACACTGTTGAGCCATTATGCAGGTGAGGTCATTACCCGCGCGTCATCCATGTCAGTGCAAGAAGAAGATCAACTCCTCAAACTTGCAAATGACGGCGGAGTGAAAAGTATGTTTGACATAACATCTCTGCTGGCATTCTGGATCAAAGTCAAGGCTAAATATCCTGAAATAGCCACAAAAGCATGAAAACGTTGCTTCCATTTCCAACATATCTCTGCAATGAATGCAACGAAAACTAAATTGTGGAATAGACTGGACATAAGGAACCCCCTTCGAGTATCACTGTGTCCCATCACCCCTCGATAGGACCATCTTGTTGCAGGAAAACAAGCCCAGGGCTCCCACTGATCCAGCGATATTGGTGCGTTGCAATGATTTTATATGTTCAAACAGGGAAAATATGTGCTGTGTGTTTAATATTCAAATGTTACTTAAAATGTTATGATGCTATTGACTTACTTATATAACCATTTAACAATTACAGCACAGAAACAGGCCATATCGGCCCTTCTAGTCCGTGCCGAACGCTACTCTCACCTAGTCCCGCCGACCTGCACTCAGCCCATAACCCTCCATTCCTTTCCTGTCCATATACCTATCCAATTTTTCTTTAAATTATAATATCGAACCGGTCTCTACCACTTCTACTAGAGTTCGTTCAATACTTACTTCAAGCTCCCCTGATAATTGACTTATCACTATATTCATGCCAGGAAAATATGCGCTGTGTGTTTAATATTAAATTTGTTAGATAAACCCTTTTAGAAATGAAATTGAGTGTATTAGCCACTTATCATCAACATTCCGGTCGTGATTAACACCCGTCCCCCCCCCAAACAGAATCGCCGCATAGGATTTGCAGAGAGGGGCAAAAAAAAAATCGGCAGGTCATGACGCGCATGCGCACTGGTGCCCGCGCAAGGCTTCATGGTCATTGTAGTCTTTCTCTGGGTAAACACAACGTATTTGACTGCTACTGTTGTCCGTTGGCAACCCTACCCCCCCCCCACCCCCCAGGTTGGCTGGTCCGCAAGAATATTGTTAATATTAAACCGATCCGCAGTGTAAAAAAGGTTGGGTACCCCTGTTATAGACCACCTAATGGGGAGCAAGAATTGGAGGAGCAAATTTGTAAGGAGATAGCAGATATTTGTAGTAAACACAAGGTTGTGGTTGTGAGAGATTTTAATTTTCCACACATAGACTGGGAAGCCCATTCTGTAAAAGGGCTGAATGGTTTGGAGTTTGTAAAATGTGTGCAGGATAGTTTTTTGCAGCAATACATAGAGGTACCAACTAGAGAAGGGGCAGTGTTGGATCTCCTGTTAGGGAATGAGATAGGTCAGGTGACAGAGATATCTGTTCGGGAGCACTTCGGGTCCAGTGATCACAATGCCATTAGTTTCAATATAATTATGGAGAAGGATAGGTCTGGACCCAGGGTTGAGATTTTTGATTGGAGAAAGGCTAACTTTAAGGAGATGTGAAAGGATTTAGGGGGAGTGGATTGGGACAATTTGTTTCATAGGAGGGATGTAATAGAGAAATAGAGGTCATTTAGAGGTGAAATTTTGAGTGTAAAGAATCTTTATGTTCCTGTTAGGTTGAAAGGAAAGGTTAAAAGTTTGAGAGAACCATGGTTTTCTAGGGATATTGGAAACTTGGTTTGGAAAAAGACAGATATCTACAATAAATATAGGCAGCATGGAGTAAATGAGGTGCTCGAGGAATATAAAGAACATAAAAAGAATCTTAAGAAAGAAATTAGAAAAGCTAAAAGAAGATACAAGGTTGCTTTGGCAAGTAAGGTGAAAATAAATCCAAAGGATTTCTACAGTTATATTAATAGCAAAAGGATAGTGAGGGATAAAATTGGTCCCTTAGAGAATCAGAGTGGACAGCTATGTGTGGAATCAAAAGAGATGGGGGAGCTTTTGAACAATTTCTTTTCTTCGGTATTTACTAAGGAGAAGGATATTGAATTGTGTAAGGTAAGGGAAACAGGTAGGGAAGTTATAGAAATTGTGATGATTAAAGATGGGGAAGTAATGGTGCTTTAAGGAATATAAAAGTGGATAAGTCTCCGGGTCCTGACAGGATATTCCCTAGGACCTTGAGGGAAGTTAGTGTAGAAATAGCAGGGGCTCTGACAAAAATATTTCAAATGTCATCAGAAATGGGGATGGTGCTGGAGGATTGGCATATTGCTCATGTTGTTCCATTCTTTAAAAATGGTTCTAAGAGTAAACCTACCAATTATCGGCCTGTAAGTTTGACGTCAGTGGTGGGTAAATTAATGGGAAGTATTCTTAGAGATGGTATATATAATTATCTGGATAGACAGGGTCTGATTAGGAACAGTCAACATGGATTTGTGCGTAGAAGGTCATGTTTGACAAATCTTACTGGATTTTTTGAAGAGGTTACTAGGAAAGTTGACGAGGGTAAAACGGTGGATGTTGTCTATATGGACTTCGGTAAGGCTTTTGACAAGGTTCCACACGGAAGGTTAGTTAGGAAGGTTCAATGGTTAGGTATTAATATTGAAGTTGTAAAATGGATTCAGCAGTGGCTGGATGGGAGACGCCAGAGAGTAGTGGTGGATAACTGTCAGATTGGAGGCCGGTGACTAGTGGTGTGCCTCAGGGATCTGTACTGGGTTCAATGTTGTTTGTCATATACATTAATGATCTGGATGATGGGGTGGTAAATTGGATTAGTAAGTATGCAGATGATACTAAGATAGGTGGCGTTGTGGATAATGAAGTTGGCTTTCAAAGCTTGCAGAGAGATTTAGGCCAGTTGGAAGAGTGGGCTGAAAGATGGCAGATGGTGTTTCATGCTGATAAATGTGAGGTGCTACATTTTGGTAGGACTAATCAAAATAGGACATACATGGTAAATGGTAGGGCATTGAAGAATGCAGTAGAACAGAGGGATCTAGGAATAATGGTGCATAGTTCCCTGAAGGTGGAATCTCATGTAGGTAGGGTGGTGAAGAAAACTGTTATGCTGGCCTTTATAAATCAGAGTATTGAGTGTCGGAGTTGGGATGTGATGTTAAAATTGTACAAGGCATTGGTGAGGCCAAATTTGGAGTATTGTGTACAGTTCTGGTCACCAAATTATAAGAAAGATGACAACAAAATTGAGAGAGTACCAAGAAGATTTACTAGAATGTTACCTGGGTTTCAGCACCTAAGTTACAGAGGAAGGTTGAACAAGTTGGGTCTTTATTCTTTGGAGCAAAGAAGGTTGAGGGGGGACTTGATAGAGGTGTTTAAAATTATGAGGGGGATAGAGAGAGTTGATGTGGATAGGCTTTTTCCATTGAGAGCAGGAGAGATTCAAACAAAAGGACATGAGCTGAGAGTTAGGGGGCAAAAGTTTAGGGGTAACACGAGGGGGATCTTCTTTACTCAGAGAGTGGTAGCTGTGTGGAACGAGCTTCCAGTAGAAGTGGTCGAGGCAGGTTCGATATTGTCATTTAAAGTAAAATTGGATAGCTATATGGACAGGAAAAGAATGGAGGGTTATGGGCTGAGTGCAGGTCGGTGGGACTAGGAGAGAGTAAGCGTTCGGCATGGACTAGAAGGGCCGAGATGGCCTGTTTCTGTGCAGTAATTGTTATATGGTTATATGGTTATTGTTAATTTATAGCTGTGACTAATCACTCCTAACCTTTGTAAATTTACCAAGCTAAGGTAAGACAAAAAATTAAGGTAGTGTTGAGATAAGTTAGTTGCACTCTGTTCTAAGTATGCTGTGCCACATTATTCAAGATGCTGTCCTTGGATTGACACAGGTTCTGTTAGATGTTTCATGGGGAACATTGATGGTCCCCTGTCACCCACTGAACAGGCAGGAGTTCCCTGAGCTATTTCACCCTAGTTACTTCATTCAAAATTGTGTTGAAGAACTTTTGAGTTTTGGCCTTACTTGTGCATATTATCTTTAACCAGAACTTGTTAATTAAATTTGTATGTTGAACAATGCATTATGTTATAAAAGGACAGGAAAATGGAGTCAACTTTGCTATCTCCAGCCCGAAAGTAGGCAAAGTAACCACCACCATATTAAGCAACCTTTGTCTGTCATCTTCTTTATTTGATATTTGATATGGTAAATAAACTCAAAGTGGACATTTTGAATACAAGATCAAACCCCAACAATAGATCAGATGGTGAGCTGAGAAGTTTAACTTGGGACAAAGAGCAGTACAGCATTGGACTGGATTCAACTCACAATGTTGTACTGATAAAAATTTTCACCCTTAAAAATATTTTATATCACTATTAACTTCTTCCCCGCGTCCTCCTGATGCAATCCATTTTCCTCCTTTATCCAGCATTTATTCTCTTATTTCCACATCTTCAGCCTTAAGTACCTTTTCACTCAGTTCAGGCTCCAGTTCAGCTGCTTGGATTGCAATAACATTCACATATTTTAACTGCATCTCCACCTAGACCCGGACATCCCCATTACCAACCCCCACTTCCTTTTCCTACCACGAGAAACAGCAGCAGCAGCTGGCCAGTCACCAGCTGGAATTATTGCCCAGCATCCCAAATCTCTCTCACTGAACATTTATGAGGCTCTTACGGGCAAGTTGGGAGCAGTTTCCGATCTAGTTTTCGCACCTTCACAGTTTATTGTATCTGGTACAAGGTCCATTATGCTGCGAGCTCACCCATTAACACTCCCTTCCTTTATCCACGCTTACTGAGTAGCTGCAAAGGCATTTGATTAGATCAAAGTGCCTTGTGCATTGTGATAGACAACATGCTGTGTACTCCGTACCCTTTCTTGCCCAAAAATATTGCTCACATGTTGAGATGACCTTTTCACTTCCACCGTCACTCCAATGCACCCATAATCGGTTTGTCACTATTGTATTTCCCCTGTATTCAGATCCTGGTCTGTCATGGTGACCTCAAGATCAAAGTTCCCCAGGACACAACCAGTGTCCTGGAATACCAACTTGTCCCAGAAATGGCTGCACCAGCTCTAGGTTTCCCTCAAAGATCAAAGAAACATTGCTTTACTTCCTTATTCCCTGTGTCTCACTCTCTCCCCACAACGCTTGACTCCCTGGTAGTTCAAATTCCAGGTGAGACAGAGATTCATGTGCACCTCTTCTAACCTTATCATTTGAATTTGGTGCCCCCAATGTGGCCTTCTCAACATTTCTGAGACCAAATGCACACTAGGAAACTACTTTGCTGCCACCATTACCATCCTGATTGTCATTCCCATTCCCACACCGACCTGTCTTTTCTCAGACTTCTCCACCACCAGGGTGAGTTACATGCAAATCAAAGGGGCAGCACCTTATATTCCACCTGGGTAGTCTACAACCCAACAATACGAGCGTTGATTTCGCTAATCTCAGGTAACTTACTTCCTCTCTGTCCCTTTTCTCTCTCTCCTCTCGGTCAACATAGTTCCTCCTTCACCAACCCTACCCACCAGCCAGCATTACCTTGTTTCTTCTCCATCTACTCCATCTTCCCATTACCCACACACTCCTTCCACTGCGTCCGCTCCCTCCACTGTTCCTACCTATCACCCCACCTCCCTTATTTTGGGAGAGGAAAGTTTCATGCTTCACTTACTCTCCTGTCAGATTTCTCTGCAGCCTCAATCTATCACCTTCCACTCTTCCCTCCTCACCTGCATCCACCTATCACTTTCCAGCAATTGTTCCACCCCTTTCCCTCGCTCCTTGCACTGGCTATCTCCTTTCTATCTTAAAGATCTTCCAGTCTCTACCTGAAAGGCCGACTGTTCGTTTCACTCCGTGGATGACCCACTGAACCTCTTCAGCAGTTTTCCTGTTCCAGATTCTAGCATCTGCAGTCTCCAGTAGTTCAACTGTCAGTCAATCTCTGCCTTGTACATATTCAATGACCTCCCCCTCGGGTCTCCAGAAAAGTGAATTCCAAAGATTCAACATCCTCACAGAAGAAATTCCTCTTCACCTCCATCTTAAAAAGGTGATTCAACAGTGTATCTGTATGTTGTAGGTAATCTCACTCACAGACATCGTTTTAGAACCCACCCTCAGAATCAGATCCGTTTCTAAATGTCCACCACCACAGAGCTCCAAATATTCCAACCGTACCACCCTTACAGGCCTTCTTTTGTTAGCTCAGTCTCCTATCAGAACTCCAACTTTGTCTTTATTCCTCTGTTATATACCAACTTCTCTGAGCTTCCTCCTCTGATGTGCCTATAGTCTCCAACAAACAGTCACTCTTCCACTCTCTTCCGCCCATTTAAAGCTCCCGTGTAACCTTGTGGTTAGCAAAACTGAGCAACTACTATCCCCTACTATCAACATCCTGGAGGGGGTGGTTACCATTGACAGGAAACTGAACTGCTCTAGCCATATAAACACTGTGGCTACCAGAGCAGGTCAAAGGCTAGGAATCCTGCGACGTGTAACTCACCTCCTGACTCCCCAAAGCCTGTCCACCATCTACCGGGCATATAATGGAATACTCGCCACCTGGCTGGATGAGTGCAGCTCCATCAACACTCAAGAAGTTTGACACCATCCAGTACAAGGCAGCCCTTTCCACAAACATCCAATCCCTCCACCATCAATGAACAGTTTCAGCAGTGTGCACTATCTACAAGATGCACTGCTACAACACACCAAACTTCCTAAGGCAGCACCTTCCAGACCCAAGACCACTACCATCTAGAAGGATGAGAACAGCAGATAGCTGGGAACACCACCACTTGGAAATCCCTCTCTGAGTCTCACATCCTGACTTGGAAACATATTGCCATTCCTTCATTGTTGCTGGGTTAGGAATTCCCTCGCTAACAGCACTGTGGGTGTACCTACATGTCAGGGACTGCAGTGGCCCAAGAAGGCAGCTCATCACCACCTTCTCAAGGGCAACTTTTTTTTTAAGGCATCCATTAGTCTCGTGAGACCACGGATTTGCACCTTGGAAGGTTTCCAGGGCGCAGGCCTGGGCAAGGTTGTATGGAAGACTGGCAGTTGCCCATGCTGCAAGTCTCCCCTCTTCACGCCACTGATGTTGTCCAAGGGAAGGGCACTAGGACCGATACAGCTTGGCACTGGTGTCGATGCAGGGCAATGTGTGGTTAAGTGCCTTGCTCAAGGACACAACACGCTGCCTCAGCCAAGGCTCGAACTAGTGACCTTCAAATCACTAGACAAATGCCTTAACCACTTGGCCACGCGTCAAGGGCAACTAGGGATGGGCCATAAATGTTGGCTTAGCTGGTGACGCCCACATCCCGTAAATGAATAAGTAAAAAGCAAGAGCTGCAAGAGAGTAAAGTCAAGCAGATGGTACATGGGGGATGCTCCTCCGTGGGGTCTTTCACCACGTGCATCAATGCCACTAACACTGCTTGCTGTCAGCAGAGGTGAGTAGATTCTTTCAACACCAACCATCTCTTCTCAATGACCATAGACCCTACATCCATTTCTGTGATCTCTCAGACACGGCAGCACCGAGCTCAGTCTACTGACTCTTGGTGGGGTGGAGATGCTTCTCTACCAAAGGAGGTGTAAGGCGCTCCTTCCCTCTGTGGGCCTGCAGGTCACCCTTGGGTAAGGTGTGGCACCAGCTTAGACCCCCGATCAGGGTCACGCGAAGCCATGGGAGCAGGTGATGGATGGTTGTACGAGCAGCCGGTGCACATCATAAGCCCTTATTATGCGACCACTGATGACAGGCAGACAAGCTGTGAGGAGTTCTGATAATGGCTGGGGTCACTTTTCTTGTAAAGACACTGCCCAGAAGGAAGCAGTGGCAAACCAGTTCTGTGGAAAAATTTGCCAAAAACAATACCTGGTGGCCACAGCTCCGGGCCTCCCTCTCCTCCATCTGCAGTGGATTTCCCTGATACTTAATCCTCCACCAGATCCACGCTTTCAGCTGCTGGTTCTTCACCTTCCTTGTGTCCAGGAAGGATTGGAAAATCGCCTGTCTCCAGACTGCAGGTCATGCTGTCTCCAAATCTGGTTGCCTTGAAAGCCCCAGACTGGGATAACTGATACCTCCTGCTTGGACCCAGATTCCATTGGACACCCTCTGGTTAAGAATCTCTCTGAATTAATTCTGGGCCCTGACAGCTCTGGACACCTCCGTACCAGAGACACTACCATCGGCAACACAGGTTCCAACGATCCCCGGCGGACTCAGAACCTGCGTTCCACCACCGTCAGCGCTGGTTCCTATGACCCCGGACACCTTCAGACTGCTAATTGCTCAACTCCTCGCTCTGGATCCAGCCTGGAACGTGTTGGCCAGCACCTCCAGCCCAATACTCCACATGCTGCTGCTGGGTTCCCAGTCTCCCCTTTCCCCACCAACACACTGCAATCCTGTGTCTCTCGGGCCCAGGAGGTTCCGTCTTCCTCCCACTTTACCTTCCCTGAACACTGCAACCCTCCTCTCTCCCCAGACACTATGAACCTTCTTCCCCCCTCAGATCCCAGCTTTTATCCAGGCCAGGTCCTCACAGTTCCCTCTGACATTTTCCTCTCTGAGGCAGAACGTTCTGTCCTCTGTAAGGGCCTCACCTTTGTCCTCAATCACCTGCACCTCAGTGAGTTCCATGCCTGCCATGATGCTGAGCTCTTCTTCTGTCACCTCTGTCTCTGTGCCTAATTTGTCAAGGACTCTCCACCCTGCACTGATCCCTTCTCCCATTTTCAATCCTCCTCCTCCTCTTTCTGGACACCCCACTCTGGTCTTCTACCTACTCTGGATAATTTTCTTTCTAACTGCCAACGAGACATCAACCATAAGAACGTAAGAACATTTTAAAAAAGGAACAGGAGTAGGCCATCTGGCCTGTCGAGCCTGCTCTGCCATTCAATAAGATCATGGCTGATCTGACTATGGACTTAACTCCACCTACCTGCCTTTTCCCCATAACCCTTAATTCCCCTCCTATGCAAAAATCTATCCAACCTTGTCTTAAATATATTTACTGAGGTAGCCTCCACTGCTTCATTGGGCAGAGAATTCCATAGATTCAGCACTCTCTGGGAAATGCAGTTCTTCCTCATCTCCATCCTAACTCTACTGTCCCGAACCTTGAGGCTGTGTCCCCTAGTTCTAGTCTCACCTACCGGTGGAAACAACTTTCCTCCCTCTATCTTATCTATTCCTTTCATAAATGTATATGTTTCCGTAGATCTCCTCTCATTCTTCTGAATTCCAGCAAGTACAGTCCCAGGTGACTCAATCTCTCCTCATAGGTTAACCCCCTCATCTCTGGAATCAACCTGATGAACCTCCTCTGTACCGCCTCCAAAGCCAGTATATCCTTCCTCAAGTAAGGAGACCAGAACTGCACGTGGAACTCCAGGTCCGGTCTCACCAGTACCCTGTACAGTTGCAGTATAACCTCCCTGCTCTTAAATTCAATCCCTCTGGCAATGAAGGCCAACATTCCATTTGCCTTCTTGATAGCCTGCTGCACCTGCAAACCAACCTTTTGTGATTCATGCACAAGCACTCCCAAGTCCCTCTGCAGAGAAGCATGCTGCAATTTTTTACTATTTAAATAATAATCTGATCTTCCATGTTTCCTTCCAAAGCAGGTAACCTCACATTTACCAACATTGTACTCCATCTGCCAGACTCTTGCCCACTCACTTAACCTATCTATATCTCTATGAAGATCGCCCTATCCTCAGTTTGCTTTTCCACTCAATTTAGTATCATCAGCAAACTTAGATACATTACATTCGGCCCCCTCTTCCAGATCATTAATGTATATTGTGAACAACTGCGGGCCCAGCACCAACCCCTGCGGCAGCCCACTCACCACTGATTGCCAACCAGAGTAACACCCATGTATCCCAACTCTCTGCTCTCTATTAGTTAACCAATCCTCTATCCATGCTAATACATCACCCCCAATTCTATGGATAAGTCTTTCATGCAGCACCTTATTGAACGCCTTCTGGAAATCCAAGTAAATAACGTCCATCTGTTCCCCTCTATCCACTGTGCTCATTATATCTTCAAAGAACTCCAGTAAATTTGTTGAACAGGATCTGCCTTTGCTGAATCCATGCTGCATCTGCCTGATGGACCCATTTCTTTGCAGATGCCTCACTATTTCCCCTTTAATGACAGCTTCAAGCATTTTCCCAACTACAGATATTAAACGAGCTGGCCAGAGTACAGAGAATTTTGGTAAATTATCACCAAAGCCTCTACTATAACTTCTGCCATTTGTTTCAGTACCCTGGGATGCGTTCCATCAGGACAAGGAAACTTATTTATCTTCAGGCCCACAAGTTTGCTTAGTACTACCGCTTTAGTGATAGCCATTGTATCGAGGTCCTCACCTCCCTTTGCATCCGTAACATCTCTCTTTGGCATGTTAGACATGTCCTCCATCGTGAAGACCAACACAAAATAGTCATCCAAAGCCTCTGTCATTTCCTCATTACCCAATATCAATTCCCCTTTCTCCTCCTCCAAGGGACCTACATTCACTTTAGCCACCCTTTCCACTTCACATAATTATAAAAGCTCTTCTATCTGTTTTTATATTTTGTGCTAATTTATTTTCATAATCTATCTTCCCTTTCCTTATTGCTCGCTTAGTGGTTCTTTGTTGCTTTTTAAAGTTTTCCCAGTCTTCCAGTTTCCCACAACCCTTGGCGAATTTATATGGACGAGCTTTTAGTTTTATGCTTTATCTTATTTCCTTAGTTAAGCAAGGCTGGCTCTCCCCACCCTTACTGTCCTTGCTTTTAACTGGAATATACTTTTGTTGAGCACCGTGAAAAATCTGTTTGAAAGTCTTCCACTGTTCCTCAACCATCCCACCATATGGCTTGTGTTCCCAGTCTACACGAGCCAAATCCTCCCTCGTCCCATTGTAGTCTCCATTGTTTAGGCATAATACACTGGTTTTAGGTCGAACTATTGCAGCCTCCATTTGTATGAGAAACTCAATCATACTGTGATCACTCTTTCCAAGAGGATCCGTAACTACAAGATCACTAATTTTACCTGTCTCATTGCACAAGACCAGATCTAAGATAACACATTCCCTTGTAGGTTCAGTAACATGCTGTTCAAGAAAGCCATCATGGATGCATTCTATGAAGTCCTCCTCAAGACTGCCTTGAACAACTTGATTCACTCAATCTATGTGCAAGTTAAAGTCCCCCATGATAACTGTTTTTCCATTCTTACATGCCTCAGATATTTCTCTGTTTATTGCCTGTGCCACTGTAATGTTATTATTTGCTGGCCGATAACAACTCTCACCAGTGATTTTTCCCTTTACTATTCCTAATCTCTACCCAGATGGATTCAACATTCTACTCCTTAGATCTTATATTGTCTCTCACTATCACCCTGATCTCATCTTTACTTAAAAGCACTACCCCACCTCCCTTACCTTTCTGCCTATCCTTCCATATTATCTGATATCCTTGGATGTTTAATTCCCAATCCTCTCTACCCTGCAACCACGTCTCTGTAGTGACCATTAAATCATACACCTTTGTATCATTTTGTGCCACAAGTTCACTGGCCTTGTTTTGGATACCACAGGCATTCAAATAAAGTGCCCTTACACTCAACTTTACCACTCCTCTCTCCAGTTCAAACCTCACTCCCTCTGAACACGCTGTTCCTCACTCTCGCCACACCAATCCTAACCTTACCATCAAACTCACAGATAAGGGGGGTGCAGTAGTAGTCTGGCGGACTGACCACTACCTTGCTGAGGCCAGGCAGCAACTCTCAGACACCTCCTCTTGCTTACCCCTCGAACAGGACCCCACCAAAGAGCATCAGGCCATTGTCTTCTGCACCATCACAGACCATATCGACTTCGGGGATCTCCCATACATTGCCACCAATCTCATAGTTCCCTTACCCTGTACCTCCCGTTTCTGTCTCCTACACAAGATCTGCAAACCTGACTGTCCAGGTAAACCCATTGTTTCTGCCTGGTCCTGCCCCACTGAACCTGTGTCTGCATACCTTGACTCCATTTTATCCCCCTTGGTTCAGTCCCTTCCTACCTACATCAGTGACACGTCACACAGTCTCAGTCTCTTTAATGACTTTAAGTTTCCTGGCCCCAAGTGTCTCATTTTTACTATGTATGTCCAGTCCCTATACACTTCTATCCCCCATCGGGAGGGCCCTAAAGCTCTCTGCTTCTTTCTGGACAACAGACCCAACCAGTTCCCCTCCACCACCACTCTCCTCTTCACCTTCAAACCAAAGTGCAGCCATGGGCACTTGCATGCCTGCCTTTTCCTTATCTACATGGAGCTGGTCATGTTCCGAGCCTACATTGGTATCACTTCCCAACTCTTCCTACACTACATCGATGACTGCGTTAGTGCTGTTTCCTGCACCTATGCTGAGCTCGCCGATTTCATCAACTTTGCCTCCAACTTCCACCCTGCCCTCGAACTTGCTTGGTCCATTTCTGACACCTCCTTCCCCTTTCTCGATCTCTCTGTCTCCATCTCTAGAGACAGTCTACCTGCTGATATCTTTTATAAACCCACTGATTCTCACAGCTATCTTGACTATACCTCTTCCCACCATCAGTTGTAAAAATGTCATCCGCTTTTCTTAGTTCCTCTGTCTCCACTGCATCTGCTCTCAAGATGAAGATTTCATTCAGAAACACTGAGATGTCCTCCTCTTTCAAAGAAAGGGTCTTCCGTTCGTAAATGATCATCGCTGCCTTCACCCACATCTCTTCCATTTTCACACATCTGCCCTCACCCCACCCATCTGCTGCCACACCCAAAATAGGGGTTCCCCTTGTCCTCACCTAACACCCCACAAATCTCTACATCCAGCACATAATTCTCCATATCTTCTGCCATCTCCAACGGGATCCCACCTCCAAGCATATTTTGCCTCCCTGCCCCTCCACATGGCACTTTCCACAGGGATCGCCCCCAACGCCACTCCCTTGTCCACTCGTTTCTCCCCACTGATCTCCCTCCTGGCACTTATCCTTGCAAGCAGAACAAGTGCCACAGCTTCCCCTACACCTCCACCCTCACTACCATTCAGGGCCCCAAACAGTCCTTCAAGGTGAGGCGACACTTCACCTGTGGGTCATATACTGTGTTTGGGGCTCCTGGTGTGTCCTCCTGTATATCAGTGAGACCCGGTGTAGATTCGGAGACTGCTTCATGGAGCCCTTTACTCCTTCCAACTTCCCAATGACCACCCATTTCAGCTCTACTTTCCACTTCCATTCCGACATGTCAGTCCACGACCTCCTCTACTGCGATGAGGCCACATTCAGGATGGAGGAGCAACACCTTATATTCCCTCTGGGTAGCTCTCCAACCTGATGGCATGAACATCGATTTCTCAAGCTTCTGTTAATATCCCCCCTTCTCTCCTTCATCATTCCCCATTCCTGTTCCCTCTCACACCTTCTCTTCTTGCCTGCCCATCACCTCTCTCTGGTGCTCCTCCCACTTCCCTTTCTTCCAAGTTATTCTGTCCTCTCCTATCAGAATCCCCCTTATCTCTTAAACCAATCAACTTCCCAGCTCTTTATCTCACCCCCTCCCGTTTCACCTATCACCTGCCATCTTGTACTTCTCCCTCCCCTCCCCCCCTTCTTACTCTGACTTCTTCATCCTTCCTTTCCAGTTCTGATGAAGGGCCTCAGCCCAAAACGTCAACTGCTTACTCTTTTCCATAGATGCTGCCTGGCCTGCTGAGTTCCTGCAGCATTTTGTGCGTGTTGCTTTGTTATCCATTCTGATCTTTGTAGCTGCAAATTTAACCAAGTGATTTGGAGGGAAGAGCTTTCATTAATAGCCTTTCATAACCTCAAACGTCATCGACTGTGTACTTTTGAAGTTTATACTCCCGTAAGCAAATCAGTTTTAATGATGTCGTTTGATTGATAAATGTTTGCCATGGTTTTATGACAGTTGCATTTCTCTTCTGTTGGACAATGACATTGCATCTTTTCCTGCTTGATGAGAGAACCTATAGATCTCAGGTTTAACATCTGAATTTTGTCAGTGATAATAGCAACACTCACTCAACACTGCGTTAGAATTTGTGACCAGACCTCTGGAGCTGGCTTGAATCCATGGCCTGACTTGCAACTGAGAACGCCAGCACTTTTTAACGCTGACCTCTGAAGGCACAGATTTCTATAATTTACATCCGATAAGTATTTACAAAAGATACTTGACAAAGGTTTTTTTTTGCCACTAGGTTCGGAAACAGGATCTTTGGTTACTTGTTATGACTCAAGTCTACTTTTTTTGTGAATCAAAACTAAGAAGTGATGGTTCTTCCTAGGATCATGTTGCTGAAGTCTATCCTGATTTTTCGTTGAAGGTTGCCCTCTGCTACTTTATAAATAACAAGTTACAGTCACAGCTGCTGTCTTGTGACCTTTGGTCACAGTGTGTACAACTCCCCACTCACAAGCTGCATCACAACCTGAGATTCAGTGTTGGTCAGAGTAAATGGGAAAGGAGACGTCAAGTACTTCAAGGACAAAGACCAAGACATCATGAACGAAAAAACAGACAACAACCAATTAATCCCGTAGCCCGCAGGTCCCCAGAACTGAGGCCGGAGTCGGAGGCGAGTGAGTCCATCGCTCCGTCCGCCACAACAGACAGGAGCTCCCAGTAGCCACTCACTTCAACTCTGCTTCCCACTCCCATTCAGATATGTCCATACATGGCCTCTTCTACTGCCATGATGAGGCTAAACTCAGGTTGGAGGAGCAACACCTCATATACCGTCTAGGTAGTCTCCAGCCCCTTGGTATGAACATAGAATTCTCCAACTTCCGGTAATTCCCTCCCTCTCCCTTCCCCTATCCCAATGTCACTCTGCCCCCTCCCTCAGCTGCCTATCACCTCCCTCATGGTTCCGCCTCCTTCTACTACCCACTGTGTTTTCCCCTATTCCTTCTTCACCTTTCCTGCCTATCACCTCCCTGCTTCCCTTCCCCACCCCTTTATCTTTCCCCTTACTGGTTTTTCACCTGGAACCTACCGGCCTTCTCCTTCCCATCCTCCCCCCACCTTCTTTATCGGGCCTCTGCCCCTTCCCCCTATGGTCCTGACGAAGGGTTCCGGCCTGAAATGTTGACTGATCATTTCCACGGATGCTGCCCGACGTGCTGAGCTCCTCCAGCGTGTTGTGAGTGTAACCAATTAATCCCAGTGACCTTCATCAAGGGAACCCTGCTTCAAACCTGAGTCTTTGAAGAGAGAGAAGGAATAGAACAGAAGGAGGGAGGAACGCCAAGGAATGAAAAAGCTATGCCGGAAAACAGCTGTGGGTCCTGTGGATTTGTCATGGGCTAGAACACCACTGGCACAATACCCTTCGCAGTGTTAACATCGGCCCTGACTAGTGCAACTGCTTAATAAATCAAAGGGGAGACGATGGGTGATAAAGTTTATCCTCCTCAGCACTTACGCTACAATTATATTTCAGTTGTTGGACAAATGAGTAATTCTCTGCAAAAACAAGGTTTCTATTTATGTTGGCTGCTGCATTCTGCGGGACCTTACTGTGACAGAGGCCGGTGCTGCTCTCCAGTTAAAACAGCAAGCTGCGTGAAGGACAAGGGGAAAGAACAGGGAGGGTAGACAGTAACATGTGTACACTGCCTGGTTCCCCATTCACCAACAGTTCCTATTTCCGATCATCAGCAACACGCAAAGTGAAAGTGGTACAGGACTGCAGTCAAAACAACGTACCAAACGACATTGAAACTCAACTGTCTTGTGTGCCTCCTGCTGTGACTCTGAGTGGTTACAGTCTGGATAGTGACTCTCACTGGCCGGAGGCTACAGATGCTTTAAATAAGATTTTATTCCCTGGGGGGCAGGAGAAGGAGGGGAGATCCTAAAGAGTTTTACAAAATTATGAGGGGTAGAGTGAACGTGTGCAGTCTTTTTCCCGTCAGTTGGGTGGGACTACAACTGGGGGCTGTAGATATACAATGAAAGATGAAACGTTTACGAGGAAGCTGGAGGGGGACTACTTCCCTCAGAGTGTGGAACGAGCTGCCACTGGAAGTGGTAGAGGCATGATTAATTGTAACATTCAAGGTACATGGATGAGAGAGCTGCAGGTCGATGGGACTAAGCCGAAATTCGGGCCGTGAGAGAGGTATGTTCCAGCTGCAGGTCAATGGGACTAAGCTGAGATTCATGCTGGCATGAACTAGATGGAGCGAAGGGTCTGCTTCTGTGCTATGGTGCTCTGTGTCTCTGCGAGACTTCGCTTTTTATCTTCATCACACTGCCAGACATGGATCGGTAACTTCCTGCTCCAACACACAAGTTATTCGTACCTATGGTGAATTGTTCGCGTTTTGCTCCAGACCCTTATGATCACCACCTGACAATTGGAGTTTAGGTCCCCCTGGGTTATGGCATAAGATACCTGCGGCCCTGCAGGCGCTGGCACACCCATCCCCCCGATCCCCCAAGTGCTCGGTTTTAGGTATAACCTGGGCTGGACCGGTAGCTGTCAGCCAGGTTGGAAGAGAAGGTCTGTGCATCGCCCCGGGTCTCACTGTATCTTCTGGCCCTTCTACACTGTGCAATGTGTGGCTGTGTGCTGATGTGTTCCACTGACGGCCCCTCCATGTGGCATAGGAAGGGGTTTTCTTGCTATTTTTATCATTGCAGGTGAGAGAAAAGACTTGCATTACACCCACCCCCGGGGACCCACATGGACAGTGGAGGACGAAAAGAGCAGGAGAAAGAGCAGGCATTGCCGTCCTGACAAAGACCAAAGAGGCTGAATCAGAAAGGCGTATTCCACGTAGACAGGTAACAGCAATGGAGGGTTGCAGGCAGAGGAGGATGTGAGGAAGGTGATAAAACACTTCCCTGCAGAGGGAGGTCAAGTGAGATTCCTCCCCGAAGACACAGAGGATGATGACAATTGGGAGCATATATTGGGAATAATTTTTTTTTTTGTTTTTTGCTTACTTATCAGGATCTGGCATTGAGCAGCCTCACTGTCCTTGGTGGTAGTGATCCCACTTTCCTGAACTCTGCAGTCCTTCCAATGAAAGTGGCATCACGATGTCGGGAGTTCCAAAGTTTGCTTGACCTGCTGAGCATTTCCAATATTCTGGGTCTTTATCTCAAACCCTCAGCACCTGCAGTTTGTTTTGTTCTTTGAGAGCACTGTTTGATTAAGTAACAGAACTCTGACAACAGGGTAAATGTCACTCTCTTTCACAGGCAGGGGGTTCTGGCATGGAATTTGTTCACTGACGTTGCCAAGGACTGGAGACGGTAAGGATGGATATCCCATCAACAGATGAGGAGTTCTCACTGAGAGTTGTCAACCTCAAACGCAAACATTTTCACTTCCCACAGACGTGTGCTGAGCTTGTATTTCCAGCTTTTTCACTGAGGCCTCAGCAGGGGAGAGGATGAGCAGCTGCAAGTTCCTAGGCTCAGAGGATCTATCCTAGGCATTGTAAACTCTCCAGCTGCATTACAATCATGGCAGACCAATTGAATAACTACTTTGGTACTGTCTTCACTTAGGAGGACATAAATAATCTTCCAGAAATAGTAGGGGACAGAGGGTCCAGTGAGATGGAGGAACTGAGGGAAGTACATGTTAGTAGGGAAGTGGTGTTAGGTAAATTGAAGGGATTGAAGGCAGATAAATCCCCAGGGCCAGATGGTCTGCATCCCAGAGTGCTTAAGGAAGTAGCCCAAGAAATAGTGGATGCATTAGTGATAATTTTTCAAAACTCTTTAGATTCTGGACTAGTTCCTGAGGATTGGAGGGTGGCTAATGTAACCCCACTTTTAAAAAAAGGAGGGAGAGAGAAACCAGGGAATTATAGATCGGTTAGCCTAACGTCGGTGGTGGGGCAAATGCTAGAGTTAGTAATCAAAGATGTGATAACAGCACATTTGGAAAGCGGTGAAATCATCGGACAAAGTCAGCATGGATTTGTGAAAGGAAAATCATGTCTGACGAATCTCATAGAATTTTTTGAGGATGTAACTAGTAGAGTGAATATGGGAGAACCAGTGGACGTGGTATATTTGCATTTTCAGAAAGCTTTTGACAAGGTCCCACACAGGAGATTAGTGTGCAAACTTAAAGCATACGGTATTAGGGGTAAGGTATTGATGTGGATGGAGAATTGGTTAGCAGACAGGAAGCAAAGAGTGGGAATAAACGGGACCTTTTCAGAATGGCAGGCAGTGACTAGTGGGGTACCACAAGGCTCAGTGCTGGGACCCCAGTTGCTTACAATATATATTAATGACTTAGATGAGGGAATTAAATGCAGCATCTCCAAGTTTGCGGATGACACAAAGCTGGGTGGCAGTGTTAGCTGTGAGGAGGGTGCTAAGAGGATGCAGGGTGACTTGGATAGGTTAGGTGAGTGGGAAAATTCATGGCAGATGCAATTTAATGTGGATAAATGTGAGGTTATCCACTTTGGTGGCAAAAACAGGAAAACAGATTATTATCTGAATGGTGGCCAATTAGGAAAAGGGAAGGTGCAACGAGATCTGGGTGTTATTATACACCAGTCATTGAAAGTGGGCATGCAGGTACAGCAGGCGGTGAAAAAGGCGAATGGTATGCTGGCATTCATAGCAAGAGGATTCGAGTACAGGAGCAGGGAGGTACTACTGCAGTTGTACAAGGCCTTGGTGAGACCATACCTGGAGTATTGTGTGCAGTTTTGATCCCCTAATCTGAGGAAAGACATCCTTGCCATAGAGGGAGTACAAAGAAGGTTCACCAGATTGATTCCTGGGATGGCAGGACTTTCATATGATGAAAGACTGGATAAACTAGGCTTATATTCTTTGGAATTTAGAAGATTGAGGGGGGATCTTATTGAAACGTATAAAATCCTAAAGGGATTGGACAGGCTAGATGCAGGAATATTGTTCCCGATGTTGGGGAAGTCCAGAACGAGGGGTCACAGTTTGAGGATAAAGGGGAAACCTATTAGGACCGAGATGAGGAAAGACTTCTTCACACAGAGAGTGGTGAATCTGTGGAATTCTCTGCCACAGGAAACAGTTGAGGCCAGTTCATTGGCTATATTTAAGAGGGAGTTAGATATGGCCCTTGTGGCTAAAGGGATCAGGGGGTATGGAGGGAAGGCTGGTACAGGGTTCTGAGTTGGATGATCAGCCATGATCATACTGAATGGCGGTGCAGGCTCGAAGGGCCGAATGGCCTACTCCTGTACCTATTTTCTATGTTTCTATGTTTCTATGGAGACGGCATGCTGGTGGCTGTACTTCATCAGGAGCTTGAGGAAATTCGGGTGTGTCACCAAAGGTCTGATTGCAGACTTCAGAAAGGGTAAGAGGAGGGAACACACATTTCTGGTTTAAGATGGCTCACTGGTAGTTCAAAAGGCAAGAACTACAACTAAAAACATTACTAATAACACCTTTTCTGGAGTAAATTGTGGTAAACTACCACAGCAAAAACAATGAAGAGGCAAATGAAGGTGGAACAAGTTGAAGGATGCCGATGCGTTGCAAAATTGACACGATGGAGTTGGGGTGAGCGATTCAGAGTGGAGGAGTCGAGGTAGGGGAGTTGCGATGCCCATCCAACTAACCCAAGTGCAAGGCTGGATCACTCTAAGCACTGAGCTGATTTGGAGGGGTTGAGAACGGTTTTGGGCTGGGCAGCATTGTCTAGGCCAGGAGCGTTTCGCTGCAGCGGGGACAGGGTCCTAATGTGAGGCACAATCCACTTTTTTGGACAATTTAAATGCTGGTCCAGGTAGACTAGAAAGGCAGGGTGTTGGGGCCAGAGGCAAGAGTCGGGACGATTTTGCTCACACTCCTGCAATATTCACTCCTCTCTCCATGATGCTGAGGCTGTGAAACTGCCCCAGCTGCTGTGCTTAATGTCAGCAAGCTTCGAGGTGATTTGCCCAGCCAATGTGATGAACTGAATACCGAGGCTTTGGGCCTACTGGACTCACTGAGGGTTGTCAACCTCAAACGCAAACATTTTCACTACCAAGGCTTTGGGCCTTTGGACTCCTGGAGATTTGGATCTAATGACTCTATTTGTTTCGGAGTGCTGCGCTGGCTTTTATTGTGTGCATGATTTGTGATTGTTTTTCTTTCTCTGTCCATTTGGTGTTGGTCTGTTTTTATTATTGGGTTCTTTTGGGTTTCTTGCTTTGTGGTTGCCTGTAAGCAAACAAATCTCAAGGTTCTATAATTTATACATTCTTTGATAAGAAATGTACTTTGAATCTTTGAATCTTCATATAGGGATCAGAAGTGGAAAGAGTGAGCAATTTCAAATTGCTGGGCGTCAATATCTCTGAGGATCTGTCCTGGTCCCAACATATCAATGCAGTTACACAGAAAGCACAGCAGCAGATATATTTCGTTAGGAGTTTGAGGAGCTTTGGTATGTCACCAAAGACACTCGCAAATTTCAACTGATGTACTGTGGAGAGCATTCTAACTGGCTGCATCACTGCCTGGTACGGTGGGGCCAGGGCGGGGGGGCAGGGCGGGGAGTGGTGGTGCTACTGCACAGGTTAAAAATAAGCTTCAGGAAGTTGTAAACTTAATCAGCTCCATCATGAGCACTAGCCTCTGTAGTATCCAGGACAACTTCAAGGAGCAATGCATCAAAATGGCAGCATCCATCATTAAGGAGCCCCACCATCCAGGACATGCCCTCTTCTCATTACTACAAGGGTATAGGAGCCTGGAGACCCACAGTCAGTGTTCTCGGATCAGCTTCATCTCTGCTGGCATCAGATTTCTGAATGCTTCATGAACCCACAAACACTACTGATCTGTTCCTCCTCTGCACCGTTTGTTTATTTCTCTACTGCAGCTTGTAGTAATTTTTATGTACTGTACAGCAGTGCTGCCACAAAACAACAAATCCCACAATATATGTCAGTGATAATAAGCTTGATTTGGATTCTGATTCTGCTTTTATTTTAGATTTTCTTTTCAATATCTTTATTAATTTTCTATATAGGAGAATACAGAGTTCAAGAAAAAAGAAATATGTCAAATACATTACACTGAATCACACAAACACATTTCCAGCATAAGGCCATAAGACTTAGGAGCAGAGTTAGGCCATTCAGCCCATCGAGTCTGCTTCACAATTCAATCATGGCTGATTTACTATCCCTCTCAGCCCCATTCTCCAGCCTTTTCCCCGTCATCTTTGACATCCTTAATATCAACTATCACTCTCTGCTTTAAATATGCCCAATGACTCGGCCTCCACAGCCATCTGTCGCAAAGAATTCCACAGATTCACCACCCTCTGGCTAAAGAAATTCCTTCTCATCTCTGTTCTAAAGGGACATCCTTCTATTTTTGAGTCTGTGTTCTCTAGTCTTCGACTCCCCCCACTATAGGAAACATCCTCTCCACGTTCACTCTGTCCGGGCCTTTCAATATTCAATAGGTTTCAATGAGTTCCGCCCTCATTCTTCTAAACACTAGTGAGTACAGGCCCAGAGACATCAAATGCTCCTCATACATTAACCCTCTCATTCCCAGGATCATTCTCGTGAACCTCCTCTGGACTCTCTCCAATGCCAGCACATCTTTTCTTAGATAAGGGGCCCATAACTGCTCACAATACTCCAAGTGTAGTCTGACCAGTGCCTTATACAGCTTCAGTTTTACATCTTGCTTTTATATTCTAGTCCTATTGAAATGGATGCTAATATTGCATTTACCTTCCTTACCAGACTCAATCTGCAAGTTACCTTTTGGTAATCCTACACTATCAGTCCTTTAAATCAGCCAGCAGCTTTGAATGCAACATTATCTGGAACAAAATGACTCAACTTCTCATGCAATGTTCTCCAGGAATTGCAAACCTTTTTGAGTACATACATCCAAATTGGTGATAGTCTAAAAAATTCTCACAAATCATGGTAACTTTCAGCAGAGATTATCATTTATTAATTAATAATAATAATTATGAGCCTTTTTACAGAAAAAAGGGTGAGTCCTGTTGCTTATTTACAGGTATTCATTGTTTTAATAATAATATAAGTTTTTTTTGGTCTTGCTCATTTTTATCACAAAGCAATTTATGAACGGTTTCATAATGTGGCTTTGCAGAGGAAGTCCTGCACTCCCCTGTTTCAGAACATGGATGCATGATGCTTTATCACGATCTTTAATCATGCTAAATCTTTCAACTCCACCGCTCTTGAAAATTTCTGCTGCTTCTCCCATTATTTGAACGTTTTTGTTTCTTTGCTAGTGTATCTGACATTCCGAATAAGTTGTAAAGGGTAAATGCAATTTAAAAAATATCTCACTCACGAACTTAAACAACAGTTTTACTCATATAAATAAAATACGTTTATTGCAAAAAAAATGAATGGTGGCATTAAACTACATAGAGTATACTGTTGTGATCACTGAATGTATGATTCAAATTCATTTATTATCACATGTATATCAAAACATACAGTGAAATGCATTGTTTGCTTTCACAACCAATACTACCTTAAGGATGTGCTAGGGGCAAAATAGCACGCCCACAATACTTGGCAGAACAACACCGAACACAACAAGCAACAAAACGACAACATCCAAACATGTCCCTTTCCTCCCTCCCGCCCACACACCTATTCACATATGCAGACAGACCTCTGTGATGGTACTCACTTCCTGGGCCATGGGACCTTATGTTTTTGCCAAGTTCATTTTTCATCTGTCAAGATCAAACAGTGTAAGTTAAACTTCCAACCCTACCCTTTGTTCAGCATTGGGTCATAAATGGGAGCCAAACTTCAATTTTTAAAATGTAAAATAATAAGCAGTAATCAGTTTGAAGTCTGAAAACACATATTTGCAAGCTCTGTATATAGCAGGTGCATTGTTTGTAGAAAGTAGGATGCTGGTCACTGAAAATAAATGAATTGTGTTTTAAACTACTTTGTTATCAGGAAGTATCTTCTTTTTGGTAGGGAGTGGCTCAAATAGTGGGCATTGGCAGCTAAACTCAACATGGAACGAAGGGCCACAGTTTGAGGATAGAGGGGAAGCCTTTTAGGACCGAGATTAGGAAAAACTTCTTCACACAGAGAGTGGTGAATCTGTGGAATTCTCTGCCACAGGAAACAGTTGAGGCCAGTTCATTGGCTATATTTAAGAGGGAGTTAGATATGGCCCTTGTGGCTACGGGGGTCAGGGGGTATGGAGGGAAGGCTGGGGCGGGGTTCTGAGTTGGATGATCAGCCATGATCATAATAAATGGTGGTGCAGGCTCGAAGGACCGAATGGCCTACTCCTGCACCTATTTTCTATGTTTCTACGTTTCTATGGAGAATAAACAGGGAAGAGAGTTAGTCTTTGAAAATTAGATATTTACAGTATAACCTCCCTTTTCTGAGAGTACCTGTGGCTATTGATGTTCGATAGGGCTTATGATCTTCATTTGAGTTTAGAAGTTCATGGTCAGCAAACCCTATACCATTATTTCCTCCAACCACAGGACGGGCTTCTCGGCCTCCAGTGGACTCACAGACTTGCGAACAGCAGGCCCCCCACTTCCTGATGGACTCTCAGATGGGTGGACCCAGGGCTTTGGCCATCGTGCTTTGACTTCTGGGCTTCTAATCAGTCTTTGGGTTTCAATCTTCGGTATTGACACCAGGACTATCTGATAACAGAATACAAACTCCAGACCTGCCGACTCGCTTACCTGAGGGCACCGACCCTCATGTCTCCTGCTCGCACGGACTTCCAATCCTGGGGGGACTTGCTGACCCAGTGGGCCACCAACCTCGTCCTCATGGGTGCTCGTCCACAGCGCTTGCCAGCTTGACATCCATGGATGTCTTTCATTGCATGTCCACGCTGCTGGTCTTCGAGCACGGTGTGGAGGTCTAGACTCCAAATTTCCTTTGTGACCTGTCCAGTCCCTGACCTTTGAGCACGGAGTGGAGGTCTAGACTCCAGCTGACCTCTAACTCCCCCACGTCCTTGTCCCTAACCATAGCTTAATCCCTAACTCCCCACACTGTTCCAGAAAACCATCCACTTAAACTTTAAAAAAGCCACAGCCACAATGGAGACTGTAGCTCTCTGGCATCTTATCCAATGCACATTCATAAACAACAGAATGAAGCACATAAGCAGAGCGAAGACAATGCCAATGTATATATACTTACCGCAACTCACAGGGGTTTTATTGTTATGCATTGCAATGTACTGCTACCACAAAGTTAACAAATTTCATGACATATACCGGTGAAATTAAACCTGATTCTGATTCTGAAAATAAAAATAAAAATAAACATGAAAATAAAAGACAAAAAAGAAGTTAGTTAAAAGCAAGGTTAAATAAATAGGTTTTGAGCTGGATTTTAAAAGTGTCATCTGAGTCTGCATTGCTCATATTTTTAGGTATTGAATTCCACCGTTTAGGAGTACCAATGTAGAAACACCTTGGAGTAAAAGTCCATAGGTCTCTGAAGTGGCAACACACGTGAACAGGTTAGTGAAAAAGGCGTCGGGCACGTTTGCCCTTATAGGTTGAGGCATTGGGTTACAAGAGTTGGACATCATGTCAGAATGGAACATAACAGTGACTGGAGTATTGACTACCGTGATGGCTACCAAACCAGAGGAAGCAAGTACAAGCAATAGAAAGCAAAGAGATTTACTGGAATTGTCTGGAATGGAGAGTTGTAGTTTTAAGGAGATATTGGCAAGGCTGGATTTATTCTCACTAGATCACAGGAAGCAGAGGTTTACATAATTATAAAGAGCTTAGGAAAGATAGAAAGTCCCTACTGAGGCAGTGATGTCTAAAACCGGAGGACATAGGAGATCTGAGCGATATGCTTTTCCTACAGATAGTCGTGAATATTTGGAACAAACTGCAAGAGGAGATGGTGGAAGGAGATATTTCATATCTCAAAAGACATTTGGATAGGTACGTGGATAGGAAAGAAACAGAAGCCAGGGAGGCCAGGGGCCCTAACAGCTAATGACCAAGTCTCCTTTGCAGTGCAAGCAATGTCCTCTTAAAGTGTCAAGTGGAAACTCAGACTGCTAAAATGTAAGCTCAGACAACTGCCTTCGCTATTATGGATTACAGTGTGCAAAGGATCTCACGGGAGCTCAGCAATTTTTTTCTCTGATGTACAGCAGTGAGACACCATTACAGACAAGCTGCAGTGGTTTCTTGGAGCACAGAGCTGTCATTCTGTTTCAGGAACACAACATTCACAATCCCACCCTCCCTCTACGCATTCAGTCTGCTGGCACCCACTCTGCAATGGTCTGCTCCAAAGACAAGTCATCTAACCCACCTTCATTCCTCTCCATTAAACGAGAGAAGCCCTCTACCAGCAGTCAATAATTCCCGAGAGAGAACTTCAGAGAAAGATCATCATCATCATCATCAGGTGCCATGCCCAGTTTGAGCTTTGACTGCCATGGCCCGCACACTCCTGTTTCGGGTCAAGTGGATCAATTCATTTGTATTCACTTCCAGTTCTCTGGCTGCTGTCTCCATCACCATTTGTCATTGTCTTCTTCTTGCTTTCTTCCCTTCAGTCTTTACCATAATTACCATGCATTCTAACTCCTCTTTCCTGATTACATGTCCAATGAAGTTACGTTGCCTTTTCATGATCTCATATATTATTTCTCTTTTTGTGTTTGCTCTGTTCATGACATCCTCATTAGAGATTCATTTCATCCATGATATTCTTTGCATCCTCCTCAAAAACCACATCTCTGCTGCTTCAATTCATTTCCTCATGTTACTAGATATTGTCCAACATTCTGAGCCATATAACATAACGTTTCAGCACTCTGAGGTGGGTTGTCATGCCTAGTTTAGTACTGGTCAGTTTACTCTTCATTCTCATAAAGGTGTCTTTTGCATCCCTATTCTTCTTTTGATGTCCATGTCGCACCTGCCATCTGATGTCACCCAGCTTCCTAAGTAGCAGAAGTTCTGTACTTCAGAGAAAGATACGTTGAGGATAATACTCAAGGTGTGCACGTTGACTTTTCTATGTAAATCTCTCTTCATATAATTTGGCTTGGAATGTTTATTTATTTTTTTATTGAGACCAAGTGCAATGGTTTAGGATTGTTGGTTTATGGGATCTGGGACTGCACTCAGATGAAATCTTTGAGGACAGGCAGAAAGGACTTGCCCAACTCACCTCTGCCTATTTACTGAAGGCGCGTGAGGCTTCACAATGGCCATGTTGTTTATCATACAGCGAATTACCAGAGTTAAGCAGAGCAGAATTCGTCCATTGGTTCAGGTGTAAAGCTGGATTTCAGCATTACCAATGGTATCATGAAGTTCATATGGAGATATAGCTTTCAAATTGAATTGAATTGACTTTATTACTTACATCCTTCATATATATGAGTAAAAATCTTTACGTTACATCTCCGTCTAAATGTGCAATGTGCAATTTATAATAATTTGTAATAAGTAGTATGTACAACAGGATAGTCAATATGAGTTGTGTCAGCATGAGTTAATCAGTCTGATGGCCTGGTGGAAGAAGCTGTCCCGGAGCTTGTTGGCCCTGGCTTTTATGCTGCGTTACCATTTCCCGGATGGTAGCAGCTGGAACAGTTTGTGTTTGGGGTGACTCATGTCCCTAATGATCCTCCGGGCCCTTTTTGCACACCTGCCTTTGTAAATGTCCTGAATAGTGGGAAGTTCACATCTACAGATGTGCTGGGCTGTCCGCACCACTCTCTGCAGAATCCTGCGATTGAGGGAAGTACAGTTCCCATACCAGGCAGTGATGCAGCCAGTCAGGATGCTCTCAATTGTGTCCCTGTACAAAGTCCTTAGGATTTGGGGGCCCATACCAAACTTCCTCAACTGTCTGAGGTGAAAAAGGTGTTGTGCCTTTTTCACTACACATCTGGTTTGTACAGACCATGTGAGATCCTTGGTGATGTGTGTGCCGAGGAACTTAAAGCTGTTCACCCTCTCAACCCCAGATCCATTGATGTCAATAGGGGTTAGCCTGTCTCCATTCCTCCTGTAGTCCACAACCAGCTCCTTTGTTTTTGTGACATTGAGGGAGAGGTTGTTTTCTTGACACCACTGTGTCAGGGTGATGATTTCTTCTCTGTAGGCTGCCCCATTATTAGTTGAGATTAAGTCTATCAGTGTGGTGTCATCGGCAAATATAATTAGCAGATTGGAGCTGTGGGTGGCGACACAGTCATGGGTATACAGAGAGTAAAGGAGGGGGTTTAGTGCACAGCCTTGAGGAGCACCTGTGTAGAGGTTCAGAGGGGCAGTGGTGAGGGAGCCCACTCTTACCACCTGCCGGCAATCTGACAGGAAGTCCATGGATCCAGCTGCACAGGCAGGGTGTAGGTTTTCATTGTGCGTATTCTGCTAATGAGAGTAGGTGCCAGAGACACAAAGCCAGACGTTGCTGTTTAATTGTGACTTTTTGGTTGTTGCTATGGTTAAATGCAGCTATCCACTACAGTACTCAGCTGGGGTTAATGTAGCATGGCTACAGCCAGAAGCCATGACTTGGCGAATGTTGAGGGTACAGAATCTCTTTTGTCACAGTTAGAGGACAATGGATATGCAGGACCTCCATACTGGTGTGCACTCAATGGCACCCTGCAATATAGGGAACTTGGGTGCTGTCTCCACCTGCTGGCCCTTCACTGAAGTGAATTCAGTACACCTGGCGATCTTGACTGAGATTCACAGTTACTTCTACTTACCTAAAGGAAGTCAAACTCTCTGAGTTCACTTCGTGGCCACCTTTGCAATGTCTTCTTTTCCCCACGGATGATATAATTGAAGCAGGGTGCAAGATTTGAGGCATTTCATTCCTGTTCTTGGGCGAGTTTAGGGAGGGTGAAACACTCCAGTCTTAGGCGAATACGGTCTCCCAGCGAATATCTTCTCTCCTTACGCTTTCCTTCCAATGCTTATCTTGCTCAATGTGCACTTTTGCTAATTCTTCTGCTCATGTATAATTCAACAGAATTGACATGTTAAGCATTCATGACTAGGAATAACTGCTTTATGCAAAAGTCTAGTCATATATTTTCTTTTGTGTTATGATATCACTGCCTATAGACCTCTGGGGTTTTAAATAATGAGAAAGCACTACATTCTGTAGAATGGCATATGATTGTCACATACAGGGATCGATTTTTTAAAAATTCATTTATTATGTGGATTGTATTTTCTTGCTGTAACCTTGTGGGTATGCAGTGTTCCTTGGATTGGTTGCCTTTTATGTCCACTTGTTTGTCTTTGGATAGCTCCAGGTTTTCACTTTGTTTTGCAGATGTCTCAGATGGGATCAGGGGGGATTGTTAAACTCTCTTTGTATTTATCACTTTTATTCAGTTTGGGGTAATTGAATTAACATGCTGTCTTCAATGTCATGTGTTGTAGTTGTTGTTTCCGGGACAGTCTGGAAACTGGGGCTGTCTGATTGGTCCTGAATTTCTACGCGTTCCACAGTGTATTTCAGGGGGGCATTCCAACCCCTCTTTGCCCAGTCATTGTGGATCCTTGTCTGATGAAACTCCGTGTATAACAAGTGGTTTCAGTTCTTCAGGATTCTGTACAGCTTTCCTGAGTTCTTGTTAGTTTTGCTGGTTGATTTCTGTAATAAACCTGGTGTTTTGTTTGAATTGCAGAAGCCTCTGTGATTCATGGACTTGAGTTCACAAATGACCCTGAAAATAGTAGCACGGTGGCCATTGGGCTAAGGAGCTGGGCACATGATGTTGCAGTAGTCTGTATTTGGAGTACTAGGTACAGTTTTGGCCACTCTATTAAAGGAAAGACTTGGGTAAACTAGAGAGTGCGCAGAAAAGAGTTGAGGATGTTACCAGGAATAGAGGGCCTGAGTCGTTGGGCGAGGTTGGCCAAGCTAGGCTGTTATTCTTTAGAATATTGGAGAATGAGAGGCGACCTTAGAGAAATGGTTAACATTATGAGCAGCATAGATATGGTGGACAACAACAGTCCAGCACAGGAGGGGTCCAAAAATAGGGGCATAGATTTAGGGTGAAAGGGGAATGATTTAAAAATGAATCTAAGGGACAACTTTTTCATGCAGAGGGTGGTAATTATATGGAATGCCATACCGGAGGAGGTGGTTGAGGTAAGTAGAGTAGTATCATTTAAGAAGCACTTGGATAGGTACGTGGAGAGGAGGGGCTTGAAAGGAAATGGGCCTAACACAGGAAATTGGGACTAGTTAGGAGGACAATAGCATGGACATTGGGCTGAAGGGCCTCTACCCATGCTGTATTGCTCTATGACTCTAATAGCCAACTAGTTCTGTACGCTGCGGCCTATTCTGATTCACAAGAATCTTTTTTACTTTCTAATGGAACTAATTTTATTTAAGCAAATGCTTCCATGACCACTCTCATTTAACAGCATAAATGGTGATAAAGTTAATCTGGGCTGGGGAGATGCACCGGGTCTTGCTGGTTAGTGAACTGTTACAGAACACTGAAAGGATGATATGCAGATTTATTTGCAGGACGTGTGTCCATATGGAGGGACAGGGAGAGAAGGAGAGGGAGAGTGGGGGGGGGGGTGGGAAAGAGAGAGAGAGAGAGAGAGAGATTGACATTTTTCTCCTCATCTATCAGATCCACTATTTTCCTCACTCTCGCTGGTTTTGCTGTGCATTTTCTAGTGTTTTTATTTCAACAAAAGAAATCAAAAACCAGGGGCATGGCTGCCTGGCTCAACCCCCCCCCCCCAACCAAACCCCTGATATTCTAGATTGCAGTTCCGTATGTTCTCCTAACCTTTGGTTTTCTGTACCTACCCTTTGCACCTTAGAGACCCTTTTACATGGACTCCAAACGTCAAGTAATCTCCACAGATCGTAGTTACTCACTATTTTGAAAAACATACTTGGGCCTACCTTTTGCTGGTTTTAAGAATAGTTAACTCACGCTCACCTGGTCCAAAGTCCATTTGCCAAAGGTTGTTGGCAACACAGTTTGAGCTTGTACTACAGTCTCAATAATTCCACTCCAAACAGGCAGAAACAATTTAGGCCTGGTACATTCCAAAGGTTATTTTTTTTTAAAGTACAAAATAATAATCATTGACAAATCTCTCTTGCCCTGAAAAGAGAAAGGTTTGAGATATCTCACACCAAGATAAAGCAAATTAAGCATTTAGAAGGCATGAATTTTGATGCTTATTTCCTTCCTTTATTGTATTTATATAAGCAGAGGGTAGTGGTCAATTTATCTTCACCTAATTTGATCACACACGATATGACACAATACTATTTTTTCCATATCTTCAGTAGCTTTGGCTAACAGAAGTCATTGCAGGTTCAAATGACAAGAATTAATGCACGCACAGTAGAAGTGGGTTTCTAAAATTCCCTGAATATACTGTGTAGCTCCAATTTTTAAGACTATTCCCTAATTCCTGGACTTCCCAACCAAGAAGCAATTTCTAATAAACAGAAGAGATTCTGAAGATCCAGAGATCTCTGGATTTCCAGAAATCAGAGATTCTGGAAATCCAGAGCAACACACACAAAATGCTGGAGGAACTCAGCAGTTCAGACAGCATCTATGGAAATGAATGAACAGTCGACGTTTTGGGACACTTCATTAGGATCGGAAAGGAAGGAGGAAGAAGGCAGAATAAGGTCGGGTGAGGGGAAGGAGTACAAGCTGGTAGGTGAAGCCAGGTGGATGTGGCAGGGGTGATGTAATAAGAAGCTTAGAGGGGATAGGTGGAAAAGGTAAATGGCTGAAGAAGAAGGCATCTGATAGGATTGGAGAGTGGACTGTAGGAGAAAGGGAAAGAGGAGGGGCACCAGGGTGAGGTGATAGGCAGATGAGGAGAAGAGAAGAGGTTAGAGGGGAGCCAGACTAGGGAATTGAAGAAGGGAGAGGGAAGGAGAAAAACTATTGGGCATTAGAAAAATCAATGCTCATGCCATCATGTTGGGGCTACCCAGATGGAATATGAGGTACACACACAAAATGCTGGAGGAACTGAGCAGGCCAGGCAGCATCTATGGAAAAGAGTACAATCCACGTTTTGGGCCGAAACCTTTCGGCAGGAACATGAAGTGCTGCTCTTTGAGCCTGGTAGCTTTCACTGTCTTTTTATGTCTTCTTCCCAATGGGCGGGAAGATGGGGTGGTAAGTGTTAGAGCAATTTTTGGGTTTAGCACATCTAGCAAATAACTTCAGCCACCAATCTTCAAATCTGAATGTAGATTGTAGGCTTAATTTAAAATGCAGCCTGAACAATAGGTTCCTAAAAGCCTTCAATCACAGACCAGACAGTGTTGTTTATAATTCATTTAGATGTCTGTGGCATGGGTGCGAATCGGAAGGTGTGAAGTTTGTGTGTAGATTCAAAGAAAGCATTGTGGATGTATTGTATTGTAAATTTGATGTTTAGCACATAAGATATCAGGTAGCATTGGGCCAGACAGACCTTTCCACCTAAAGCATCTCAGTATGATGCCTGCTGTATCTTGTTTTGTTGAATAAAGAGGCTGCTTCAAAGCTACCAAACAACAGGAATTCTGCAGATGCTGGAAATTCAAGCAACACACATCAAAGTTGCTGGTGAACGCAGCAGGCCAGGCAGCATCTCTAGGAAGAGGTACAGTCGACGTTTCAGGCCGAGACCCTTCGTCAGGACTAACTGAAGGAAGAGTTAGTAAGAGATTTGAAAGTGGGAGGGGGAGGGGGCGATCCAAAATGATAGGAGAAGACAGGAGGGGGAGGGATGGAGCCAAGAGTTGGACAGGTGATAGGCAAAAGGGATACGAGAGGATCATGGGACAGGAGGTCCGGGGAGAAAGAAAAGGGGCGGGGGAACCAGAAGATGGGCAAGGAGTATAGTCAGAGGGACAGAGGGAGAAAAAAGAGAGTGAGAGAAAGAATGTGTGTATAAAAATAAATAACAGATGGGGTACGAGGGGGAGGTGGGGCATTAGCGGAAGTTTGAGAAGTCAATGTTCATGCCATCAAGTTGGAGGCTACCCAGACGGAATATAAGGTGTTGTTCCTTCAACCTGAGTGTGGCTTCATCTTTACATTAGAGGAGGCTGTGGATAGACATGTCAGAATGGGAATGGGATGTGGAATTAAAATGTGCGGCCACTGGGAGATCCTGCTTTCTCTGGCGGACAGAGTGTCTTACTATCTCTTACTAACTCTTCCTTCAGTTAGTCCTGACAAAGGGTCTCAGCCTGAAACGTTGACTGTACCACTTCCTAGATACGCTGCCTGGCCTGCTGCGTTCAAAGCTACCAGTCCCTTTCTCCAGTGACTTAATTCACATAACATTTGGTGTCAGGAATGGGATAACATTTTGACCCATCGGGTGGCTAGTGATCTAAGCAGTCTAAGTGGATATATATTTTTAAAATTAGCACACTTGGATCTGTTCAGGTTGGTGGTACATGGAAACACGAGGTATCACGAACATGGAGAGCTGAACTGTTAGATATAAAAGTAGTGCATGCATGTGTGTTATGAAAGAGACGGAACTTTGCATGTTAATTTGGTGAGGTGGAGCCACCAGTTGCAAAAGGTAGTTATTGAAGGTTCAGGACTCCAAAGGGGGCATGTACACTCATTCCAGGAGCCTTGAGTACAATGTAATACACCAACTGCTCAATAAATTAGTCTTGTGCTTTGTGTTGTGTTTTTAATTTATCAGCAGTATTTGAATAATATTGTATATCTATTGTTTAAGAATTGTTTGTTTACATAACTCATTATGGATTATCTGTAATGAGCACGTAAACGGCACACTGTACATCATTACGCCACCACACCAGAAGTGTGCACCTCACTAAAGTAAAAACGAAGTGGACACGCATATCCTGGTTCCCTGTTTTTCTTTCGATTAGTTTCTGCATACAAAACTTAACAGTGGTGATGAATAAGATTTAAAATGAACCCGAGATGACAACCTACTCGTCGATGTGCAGTGAGGTGCTTGAGTTAAAAAAATGCAGCATGATTTTTTTTCCTTCAGAAGGGGAGAAGATAATCAAGTTAGAAATAAAATCCAGCACGTATTCTTCTTTGGAAGAGGAGAAGATGGTCGAATTAAAAAAAGGCAGAAAATGGATGAAATTCACAGGTTCATAAACAGTGATACTGGATGATAGTAATCATAAATTTAAAAAAGCAGAAATGGTTAGCTACATTGGAAAGATAGACATTGGAAAGATTGCACAACAGGTAACCAACTGTGTGATGTATACTGAACGAATTGAGCAGTAATTTAAAGCAAATGGAATAGCCAATGAGAAACAAATGCTGGTTTTACAGAGTGCATTTGGTGGAAAGGCATACATTTTGTTACTGGTGAGGATGACAAGGAATATCTCCAAAATCTCAAGACAGTGTTTAAAAGATTAGAAGATTATGGACTCAAAGCACAATGCAACTCATGTGAATTCTTTAAACCAGGCATCACTTTAGCTGGTTTGGCACAACGTTATGGGCTGAATGGCCTGTTCTTGACCTGTATTTTTCTATGTTCTTACTGTGGTCACACCATTGACGCACAAGTATTATACAAGTGTGCTGAGAAAATTCAAGCAGTGCTGGATTCTGCAAGGCCAAAGGCTGTGTCACAGTTGTGGTCTTTCTTAGGATTTGTCAATTCCAGTCACAATTTCCTACCAAACCTGGCTACTGTGCTCCACCCTTTGAACTCATATCATCTGCAGCTCAAGATCAGTAAGGCAAAGGAGATGGTGATGGACTTTAGGAATACTAAGCCTGCACTGTTTGCTGTTGCTATTGATGGTGAGGACCTACAAGTACCTGGGGGTGTACCTGGATGACAGACTTGAGTGGAGCACCAACACAGAGAACAATACAGAGCACCAATACAGGTACAAGAAGAGCCAGAGTCACTTCTACTTCCTGAGGATTCTGAGGACCTATAGAGTTTGCAGGCCTCTCCTTCACGTTCTACCACTCTGTTGTTGCCAGTACAATCTTCTATGCAGTGGTGTGCTGGGGCAATGGCATCAACACGGGTGATGCCAAAAGGCTCAATAAGCTGATTAGAAAGTCTAGCTCTGTTATAGGAGTCAAACTGGACATACTGGAGGCTGTGGTAGAACAAAGGACCCTACAGAAAATCCTGGCAATTCTGAACAATGTTTCTCACCCCCTGCATGCCACCTTGGCTGAATAGAGGAGCACTATTAATGATAGATTAAGGCAATTGTGCTGCCCCAAAGAGCGCTGTGTCTTACCCTCGGCCATTAGGCTCTATAATGAGTCAACCTATAGCCAGGGAAGTGATAACCCCCTCCTGTCAGGCTGTTTCTGGTAACTTATTTTTTTATTCTCTCTTACTTCTCTTCTAATATTTGTATATTTGTATACCTGTGCACTTGTAACGCTGCTGTAACACTGTTAATTTCCTTTAGAATAAATATAGTATCTACCTATTTATCAATAGCCTTTGCACCACCTTCCCTTACCATTACGGAGAAAAAAATACGCGCTGATTGTAAAAGAGGCCTTGAGACTGGTTTTGGGTGTAAAATGTTTCAGCCAGTAATTGGAAGGGGGGAGAGTTTACTCCCATTGCTGATGATCAACTACCAGTGTCCATGCTCACTCCATGGAAGGTGTTTCACGAACAGCAGCAGCACGGATGCAGAGATGAGCTAAGTTTCTTGGAGGACACAAACTGAAGATCGAATTCGAGAGGATAACTAAACATGGAAATGTTGATGGATTGTCCCGTTTACCCTTGAATAGGAGATAACTGAAAAATTTACAAAAGAGGACACTCCTCTTGACATATTTCCCCTAATGCAAATTGAAAGTATCCCTCTTTCGGCAGGAGATCCAAAGGGAAACCAGAAAAGACCCCACACTGTCTCAGGTCCACATGGCCACCAAAAACGGGTGGAATGTAGAGCAGAATTCCCAGCTCCCCCATTTTAATCAGCACCAGGATTAACTTGCCCTTGAAGGGGGTTGCCTTATTTGGGGACTGAGAGTTGGCCATGTGTTGGAGGAGCTACATGCTGGTCATAGAGGTATGGTCAAACTGAAAGGGCTGGCTCAAAGCTTTGTCTGGTGGCCTGGGATAGACAAGCAGTTTGCCATACATATTTCAGGATGCCAGCATATACAGAAGATGGCAAGAGTAGTGTCTCTCCATCCCTGGGAATGGACTGCAATGCTCTGGTAGAGGATTCGTGTGGATTTTGCTGGACCATTCATGGGTACAAGTATTTTGGTAGTAGTGGATGCAGCTACCAAATGGCCAGAAATATTCCCAATAGCCTCCACTACAGCCTCACACACTGTTGATGTGTGGAGAAACCAGTGACGAGCGACCTCGACGAGGGTCATTAGGACCCAAGAGCTGGAGTATCCAACACAACCATCGAGACGCGGTACGAAACTGGAACAAGAACAAGACATTAGATGATACCTCTAGTTGAGTTTATGATTGAGCACTGAACCTCTGTTCAGGTGCTCCTTAAACTGAAATCCTGGTGCCAAAACAAGGCAGGCAGTTAGCAGGACAGTCCTGATGTCATTTTCAGGCACCCAGCACCTTTCCTCAGGTCCAAATCCTTCCATGAGGAACTGCAGAACACCCCAAACAGTTCATGAGTTCAAAATTCTTCTTACTGTGAAGACCTGTTCCCCATCGATAAACCTGGGTGGCAGTAGGGCTGATGGTGGTGGGGCTAAGGTGCTGGTGTTCACAGGTTTTAATCGGGAGATGTGGAAGGTGGGATTGATCTTCAGGGTCTTGGAGAACTGGAAGGTGTAAACCATCAGGTTTACTTTCTTGAGAGCTTCAAAGGGTCCAATAAACTTACACACCAACTTTCTAGACTCCACCCAGAGAGGCAAATCCTGAGTAGACTGCCAGACCTGTTACCCAGGCTGCAAAGCAGGTCCCTGACTTCTCCTTCAGTTAGCCTTGGTTTCTGCCGTCTGGGTAGAGGCTAGCAAAATCTCTCATGCCCTAGTCCATTTCTGCCTGCAGCATTTGACGAGATTTTCAGCTGTGGGAACCCCTTCCTCGGCCTCTTGCTCCAGACAGAGTGGTGGAGAACACCCAAATTGACATTCAAACAGTGACATCCCATGCACCGAGTGCTGTGAGGTGTTGTGGGTGACCTCTGCCCACATCAAATGGATGCAGCACTTGTCAGGTCCTTGAGGGCAGGCACCAAAGATTGTTCCAAATCTTGGTTGATTTGCCCCATCTGGTCTCTGGACTCTGGGTGAAACCCTGAGAAGAGTCTCACTGTTGCCCCAATCAGCTTACAGAATGCCCTCCAGAAACATGATGGGAACTGTGGACCACAAACCATAAGACCATAAGACAAAGGAGCAGAAGTAGGCCATTCAGCCCATCGAGTCTTCTCCGCCATTTTATCATGAGCTGATCCATTCTCCTATTTAGTCCCACTCCCCCGCCTTCTCACCATAACCTTTGATGCCCTGGCTACTCAGATACCTATCAATCTCTGCCTTAAATACACCCAATGACTTGGCCATGACAATCTCCATCGGAAATCTGTTGACCCTAAGGACCTGGTCCAGGAGTGAACTCACATGCAGTGGTGCGGGCACTTGACAGTTGTTGTTGGGAACTTACCGAGAGAGCAGGGTGACGAACCAAAGTGCTTGACATCCACAAGCCTTCAGTTCTTAAGATCGACTAAGAGTCCCTGGACACACAGGAAATCTGCACGGAGCAGAGGTCTAGCTACATTAACCAGGACGAAGTCCCATCTGCAACGTCACTCACTGAAGCAGAGTGTCACCCATTATGTCCTGTAAGTCTGGATCCTGCAGCCCCCAGCGAGGTTTCATCTCTCTCTGCCTTCTCATCAATAGGTGATGCTGGCAGCAGACTCACTCGAGCACCCGTGTCACACAGGAAGCGTTGCCCTGAAAGGGTGTCCGTAATGAACAGTAGACAACCCTGGCAGCTGGAACCCACTGTGTTCACAGACCTCTGATGTCCTGATACGCTGGCACTGTTGAAGCTGCAAGACAGTCGGCACTTCATAGCACTCATACGAAAGCGAGAACGGTAAAAACACAGACCCAGGATCATCTGATTTGCAGCCGCAGGCGTCCTTATGTCAGAGGACTTGCTGATCAGACTTATTGAGGTGGAGAAAGGAGGAGGAACATTGGAGCACTGCCTGGCTGAGTGTAGACTATAATTTTAGCAAGCTCCCTGTAGTTCTTCATGGGCTCAAGGGCTCTGCAAACTTGATCAGGCATTTGTTGCATTAAGAGTTCATTATAAATAAAACAAGGATGGTGATTTCCAGGAGAGACAGCATGTGGTCCATTAACTCCAACAGCTTATGATGGCCAAGTCCAGGTAAGGACAGCAATGTTTTGCTCCCAAAACCCTGTCAGTTTCAAAGCAACTGTGATGGCCAACATGTTCAATAACTCTGGAATCATCCTAGACCATCGGGGTCACCAATGTAGATTTGAGCAAATAAAATGGCGTGAGGCGTTTTATATTTAATGAAACCCATACCACATTTTATTAAATTCCAAAACCTAAACACAAAAGCGCAGTAAAAATCTTTACATACTAACACTGTCAGACCAACCTCTTAAAGTGAAACCCCAACTCAGTGTTGGTAGGTGTGAATTATGTACATTTCTCCCAATTACCTTACCTTACAGAATCCTTTTTGGGCTGCCTCCAATGCTGCTGTGTCCCTTCTTGGGTAAGGGACGCAAAGGTGTATGTCATTAGAAATGTCGAGCTGTGAGGGAAATGCAAAAGAATTTGTTGATCTAATTTGAGGGTGTACAAAACTATTCACTTTAGTAAATTCTTGGGACAAATAAAAAAGTGGAAAATTTTTCTGGTGAGGAACTAGTCGTCAGAGGGTTTTTAAAAATGCAAACACAAGGAAATCTGCAGATGCTGGAATTTCAAGCAACATACATAAAAATTGTTGGTGAACGCAGCAGGCCAGGCAGCATCTATAGGAAGAGGTACAGTCGACATTTCGGGCCGAGACCCTTCGTCAGGACTAACTGAAAGAAGAGATAGTAAGAGATTTGAAAGTGGGAGGGGGAGGGGGAGATCCGAAATGATAGGAGAAGACAGGAGGGGGAGGGATGGAGCCAAGAGCTGGACAGGTGATTGGCAAAAGGGATACGAGGCTGGAGAAGGGAGAGAATCATGGGACGGGAGGTCTAGGGAGAAAGAAAGGGAGAGGGGAGCCCAGAGGATGGGCATGGAGTTATTGTGAGAGGGACAGAGGGAGAAAAAAGAGAGAGAAAATAAATAAATAATTAAATAGATAGATAGATAAATAAATAAATAAGGGATGGGGTACGAAGGGGAAGTGGGGCATTAACGGAAGCTAGAGAAGTCAAAGTTCATGCCATCAGGTTGGAGGCTACCCAGACGGAATATAAGGTGTTGTTCCTCCAACCTGAGTGTGGCTTCATCTTGACAGTAGAGGAGGCCGTGGATAGACATATCAGAATGGGAATGGGATGTGGAATTAAAATGTGTGGCCACTGGGAAATCCTGCTTTCTCTGGCGGACAGAGCATACTTTCCAGCTTTCCAGCTCTTGGCTCCATCCCTCCCCCTCCTGTCTTCTCCTATCATTTTAGATCTACCCTCCCCCTCCCACTTCCAAATCTCTTACTACCTCTTCTTTCAGTTAGTCCTGACGAAGGGTCTTGGCCCAAAACGTCGATCGTACTTCTTCCTATAGATGCTGCCTGGCATTCACCAGCATTTTTTATCTGTGTTGTCAGAGGGTTTTGTGTGGTTCTGTACTTAAATCTCAACTTTACCATGCAGCTGGACCATTCATTCAGAAGCTAATTATATATATTAGCCATTGTGGCAGATTGATGAATAGGGAACAAAACATTGTGCTCAGAGTGTATCACATTAACGGACAGGTTTAGAAATGGCAAGGATCTTATCAGAACGTAAAGAGACACGTGAACCTATTCATGAGGAATAAAACAATGTGCACCCAACCAGTAAGTAGTTGTTCAAACAGTATTCATAAAACATCCAGTCCAAACTTTCGTTTACATTTTGCTTCGGTATAAATTGAAAATGACATGTAAACCATTGTAAAGTGTTTTTCTTATATTTCTGAGGTACTGTGGTAGTTATAACATAGCACCCAATAACAGATTTTTCTTAAACTCCAGGACAAAGTTCACATTCCAGGTGCAATTTACCTGTCGTTGAAATTTGATTCTCATTGTGTGTCTGAAGATGGATGTGATGAGTTACTGATGTCCAGCAGTAGTGACTACAAACAAGATCGACACATATTCAGTGGACCATCACATAAGTGGATTGTCTTTGATATTCCAGGTAGAAATTTCATTCTGTCTGTTGTTCATGTTTTGAAGTCTGTATGCCCTCGTCAAATGCAGAACGTAGTGCTATTTTGTAATTGAATATGCCAGCTGGATATTTCTGACAGCCAGGCCAGTGCTTTTCATCATTATGATCAAAAAGATAGCATCCTGATCCGAAAGTAATATTTTGTTTGCAATCAACAACTTCGGGCAAAATAATTTTACAGGCAGTGATTAATTTTTACATAATTATTCTGTAAGATTGCTTGGATGAATGTTTTACAGTTTACCATTTCTTTTAATCTTTGCACAAATTGAGAAAGCTCTGTCATCTTTGACTTGCAGCTTCCATGTATTAATCCTGACGGAGGTGTAAAATCTCATTGACACTCGCCATTTACAGAGCTGTGTCTCTGGTATCAGAGCAGACGGGAGAATTTCAGCAGAGAGAAATGGGCGCCACAGTAGTGGAGCAGTTAGCACGACACTTTTATAGCTGAGGGGGTCAGAGTTTGGAGTTAAATCCAAGCATCGTCTGTATGAAGTGTGTACGTCCTTCCCATGAAGGTAGCAGTTACTGCAAAGAGGTGCCGGTTAGTAGGTAAATTGTCCCATGATTAAGCTGGGGTTAGATCAGGGCTTGCTGGGCTGCAGGCTCAAAGGGTCAGGAGGGCCTAATCCATGCTGTGTCTCAATAAATAATGTATTTTTGTGAATTATCCAAAGGTTGCCACAGCAATTGGAACTATTTGCATGTGTAGTACTCCTTCAAAATAATTTACAGTATTTGGAGTTTTGAAAGGCTAGAAGAACAACTTGAATTTACATATGTTAAATCTCTTAACAGCTCCAGACCCAAATGGTTGAGGTATAGAATGAGTTAAGTTGCCTATTGAAAGGTCAGTTGAAGGTCCATCGGTAAATGGAGATGAAAGAGTCTGCAGATACTGGAAATCTGAGATAAAAACAGAAAATACCAGAAACACTCAGCTGGTCAGGCTACAACTGTAGAAAGAGAAATTGTTATTGTTCCTTGTGTAGGATTTCAAAAAGAAAGGAAAGTTAATTTGAGGAGGCAAAGATAATGGGGTGGGGGTGATGAATAGAACAAAGGTTGAGACGGATGACAATTAAATGGCAGTTAACATGAGATTAAGTGTAATGTGTACATAGAGCAGGCCAGAGAGAAAAAAAATTGAGCAAATATGATGTCTGCTAGAAATGGAGTCAGACAAATGGGTGATTTACCTAAAGTTGGGGAATGTGATATCAAGTCTTAAGGCCACAACGTGTGCAAAGATGAGGTGTTGTACCAATGTAATGGTTCAGGGGGCTGTCGTCAGAAAGGTCATGTGGGAGTGGCATGGTGAATTCCAGAGGAAGGCAGTAGAGGCTCGAGGCCTCCCTTGCAGACTGTGCGGGCTCCCTGCGATGTGGTTATCTGATCCACGTTTAACTGCACCATTGAAGAGGAGGCCAAACTGACACACGATTGGAAGAAGTTGAAATGAATCACTGCTTCATCTGGAAAGACTGTTTGGATCCCTGGGAGATGTGAAGGGAAGAGCTGAAAAGATGTGTGACATATCCTGTGATCGCATGGAATGTTCATCAGGGAGGCCGTGGTTGGCTGGGCCAGAAAAGCAGACCAGGGAGTTGTGAAAGGAATTTGAAATGCTGGAAGCGAAGGGGAAGCGAATGTGGTGTAATTTTGTGGGTGCTAGTGGAAATTATAAAGGATAATCTGTTAAATATGGAGAGCTGAAGACCAAGGAAACTTTGTTCTTGTTATGTCCAGGAGGAGGGGTGAGAGCAGAGGAGTGGGAAATAGATGTGATGGACTGAAGGATTGATGTTGGAATTCCAATTAGAATTTAATTGTGAGCTATTTTACCAGTGTTTTCCTTGGCAGATGTATACTTTGTTGAGTTAAATCATTGAACTAAATGCAATGGGTGAACACTCCTAAACTAGTCATGTGCACTTCTCCCAGCCAGCTATGTCTGTATTAGGGGTGAGGGTGTTCATAGTGACATCTCTGAACGCTTCACTCTGAGGGAGAACAGAACAGGGAAAAGAAATTGACTTTGGAAAGAAGCAGCAGAGGAAATATATTCATATTATTTTTCTTATGAAAGAAAAGGGGGCCATTTGCATCATGAAATCTGTGCTGGCTCTCAGAGTATTCCTGTCAGTACCATTTTCATATTATGGCTTGTTGTCCTGCACATCAGAATAAATAACTTCTCCACTCACTCAAGGCTCTTCGCTAAGTAACACTACTGACAAATTACCATTGCCTCCTTTAAAAAAACTATTTTTTAAAGTGCATTCTTGGTATTTGGTCTGTTTTGTAGAAAAAGCCCACAATATCCTCTAGAGTATTTCTGAACGCAAAACGTCAATCACGTTGCTGTGGATTCAGGCCAGATCACAACTGCCTTAGTGGGAATTGTTAAACTGGGAATTATTAACCTAGATCTTTGGATTTCACATCCGGTGATATAATTAAATTGTAGTTACATTTTCTTCTGCAAGTAAAAAAAAACACAGCTGTCTTTTGAAACTTAGCTCCCTTTAAAACTGCATCTTAACTTAGCTCCGAGCTAAATTGTATCTACAAGAAAGATGCAGAGGGCAGCAGGTGTGTTACCTCACCTGTGCTACCTCACAGTTCCCATAGACACTTGGTATTTCTTCCTGTGACTAGGTGCTCTAGTTTCCTCTCATGTTCTGATGGTGTACAGACTGGTTGACTAATTAGCTACGAACAATTGACCCCGGGGTGGGGGGGGGGATGTTAAGGAGCATAGAGAGAAGTGTGTTGTTAGGAAATAAGTGGGTGTGACATTATGGGGATTGCTCTGAATCAGCACAGATTCAACTGGCTGAATGCCCTGGAACTATTTATTAATACATTTTTCCTTTCTGCAATAATAGTTCGTATTTTGTAATCATTTTCCTATCCATGTTCCTTCTAGGTGATACACTGTATTACAGGTTTGATACAGTGTATTACAGGTTTACATCTGACCTAGACGCCAGTGACTGGGGTTTTAAATTCACAGTGACAGGAGGCCACCGTGGGCGATTCCTGACTGGTGAGTCACAAAGGTGGGATGGATGGGAGGCGGGTGGAGATGGTGGAGTAAGTTAACTCCTCATCTATTTTGCTTTACTTCCCTTCAGTATTTTATTGTCTCCTTTCACACATTTCTTTTTTTGATCTGCTGGCATTCGCACTCCTCTGCATCCTCCTGTCTCATTCACTTTAAGTGACATTTTCCTTGTGACAGTTAGAAGTAGTTGTGTGCCTTCCAAAGATCAACAGACTACACAATAGAACCACACATTTCAGCACCTGCACTAGAATTATACAATAAAACTACAATTTCAGTACCTGCACTAGAACTACACAATAAAACTACACATTTCAGCACCTGCTCTAGAATTATACAATAAAACTACAATTTCAGCACCTGCACTAGAACTACACAATAAAACTACACATTTCAGCACCTGCTCTAGAATTATACAATAAAACTACAATTTCAGTACCTGCACTAGAACTACACAATAAAACTACACATTTCAGTACCTGCACTAGAACTACACAATAAAACTACACTTATCAGTACCTGCACTAGAACTACACAATAAAACTACAATTTCAGTACCTGCACTAGAACTACACAATAAAACTACACTTTTCAGTACCTGCACTAGAACTACACAATAAAACTACACATTTCAGTACCTGCTCTAGAACTACGCAATAGAACCACACATTTCAGCACCTGCACTAGAATTACACAACAACAGAACTATATATGGTTCAGAACCTGCACTAGAACTGCTTCTAGTGATATCTTGATTAACTTGATTAAAAGCAAGTTAATCATTTGCTTTCCTTTACCAGCTGTAATGCGCTACTTACTCCCGATGGTTCTAAGACGATAGCGTGGCCTGGATGGTGTGGGTCTTTGACGATAAATGCTGTTTTCTTATGCAGTGCTCCATATAAATATATTCAGTGTTCAGGAAGAGCTTAGCCTGTGATGGACTGGGCTGCATCCACCGCTTTCTGTAGCCTTTTCCGTTCTTGGGTGTTGGTGTTTCCATACCAGGCAACCTTCATAATATGTTAAAATTGTTGCAAACGGCCACATTGTATTTCAAACTTAAAATTGGTCAGTATTTGGAGGTGGGAGGTTGACCAGTAACTTCTGTCAGCTGCGAAACGAGACCATTGATTCCATTGACCTCAAGACCATTGGTTAACTTGAGTTGTGTGACATTGGGGAACTTATTTGGTCTGTTGCTTTCTGCTAAGATCAGGATATTTGACTTTGGTTCTTTCATCTTCCTTCACATCCAGCAAGCTGTGGCTCTTGACAAGAGAAGTTTATATTCATCAATCTATAGCAAAGCAGTTTATCTGACAAATGAAATTTTTATATGGATAGCTCATTCTCCTGATTCATGTACTGACTTCAGTTTTTATCCTACGCCTTGCCTTCAGCCTTCTGTGTCTCTGTGAGAGCTTGCAAGCAGAGATCTTGTTCATAGATTCTGGCTGACTCTCCATTGTGTTGAGTTACAATTCCCGGCAAAGGCGGTAACACGGGCTGAGAGCTTATAATGGGATTTGAGATGCAGGTCCCATTATTTAGCTGGCTGGGAATGGGATTTGAGAGGCAAGTCTCATTGTTCAACTGGTTTGGAACAGAATTTGAGATGCAATCCTCATTGTTTAGATATAGTGCACAATTTGAAATTATATAAACAAGACATTTCAAAGAGCCTCCTTGGATCTATCTGCTCTGATTTTAAAAGGGACAAGCGGTCTATCTTTTGAGTGCCATCGCAGTTCTTCATGCAAAGATAGATCAAGTGCAAGTAATTCATCTTCCTCTTGCTTTGGATGCATTTTATTCTACAAAACTCTGTGGATTTGTAATGCTGAGGTTTTGGAACCACTTTTATAGAAAAGGTGATGAAAACCATTGATTGTGTTATCTGTTTCATCCCTGGGGTTGCTGCAACACGTACCCCACCCTTGGTTCCTGCACCTCACTGTGAAGGAAGTATAAGGTAACACAGATTTAAACTTGCTTGGGCTAATGGGATGGAGGATCTGGAACTTGTGTACTTTAAGGGAAGGTGACTGCATCACTGTATCTGCAAGAGTAAAACATAAATGTGGAATCTTCAAAATGGGATTTCCCTCACTCGGGTCTCTCTGAGATTAAATAATACGTTACAATCCATTCATTGATGTTTTGTGATGTGTGCATATTTGAAGCCATTTCTTTAAAAAGTAGCTTTTAATAAAGTAATTCAGTTAGCCTAAATCTAGTCACCTTACCTACATAGTTATAGTATGGCCAAAGATATGTAAATTTCTCCAGGATATTGCTGAGAATTTTAATAAATTAATATTTTAAAAATCTGATGCTGGAAATCTGAAATAAAACCTGATGAGTTTGAGTACAGAGAGGAAATTAAGAACCTGGTGGCATGGTGCAAAGACAATAACCTATCCCTCAGTGTCAGCAAGACGAAGGAATTGGTTGTTGACTTCAGGAGTAGCGGACCGCACGACCCAATTTACATCGGTGGTGTGCAAGTGGAACAGGTCAAGAGCTTTAAGTTCCCTAGGGTCAATATCACAAATGACTTCACTTGGTCCAACAAAGCAGAGTTCACTGCCAAGAAGGCCCACCAGCACCTTTACTTCCTGAGAAAACTAAAGAAATTTGGCCTGTCCCCTAAAACCCTCACTAATTTTTATAGATGCACCATAGAAAGCATTCTTCTAGGGTGCATCACAACCTGGTATGGAAGTTGTCCTGTCCAAGTCCAAAAGAAGCTGCAGAAGATCGTGAACACGGCGCAGCACATCACACAAACCAATCTTCCGTCCGTGGACTCACTTTACACCACACACTGTCAGACCAGTGCTGCCAGGATAATCAAGGACACAACCCACTCAGCCAACACACTTTTTGTCCCTCTTCCCTCCGGGAGAAGGCTCAGGAGCCTGAAGACTTGTATGGCCAGATTTGGGAACAGCTTCTTTCCAACTGTGATATGACTGCTGAACGGATCCTGACCCGGATCTGGGCCGTACCCTCCAAATATCCGGACCTGCCTCTCGGTTTTTTTGCACTACCTTACTTCCCATTTTTCTATTTTCTATTTATGATTTATAATTTAATTTTTTAATATTTACTAATTTTTACTATTTTTAATATTTCATATTTGTAATCCAGGGAGCGGGAAGCACAGAATCAAATATCGCTGTGATGATTGTACGTTCTAGTATCAGTTGTTTGGTGACAATAAAGTATAAAGTATAAGTATAAAAACAGAAAATGCTGGAATCAGTCAGCATTAGTGGAGAGAGAAACAGTTAGTGCTTCAGATTAGAGTCCTTTCCCAAGATCTTCTGGTTGTTGTGGACAAGTACTTCTCGTGACTGACCATTCTGGTCAGCTAGAATGTTAATGCCATCAATCAAGTTTGGGAAGGATATGGGTTTGTGGCATGATTGTATCGGTGTTCATTTAGCACTGGAGTTAGTGTTGAAACCTACTTGATGTGACAGCAGAGATGCTTGTGTCTTATCATTCTGCACTGCATGAATTCTTCTCAGGTATGTGAGGAGCACGGCCTTTCTGTGCAGTACCTTTCTATAATTCTATAAATATACTCTCAAATTATCTGCCCCAGTGGTATTAAATACCAGGAGTGATTCCTTCTTTGGTTTACCTTCTCATTCATGGCATATGGGTGATGAAGCAAGTCCTGTATATGCTGCCCATTCCCGTATGCGGAATAGGTGGTGTCACCTCCCTGAAGTGTTGCATTCCAGGTGGTGAAAATATTCCCATGGTGTGTTAGGTTTACAAAGACAGGGGTATTGTACTGGGCAGATAAGGAACCTGGGTCATTGCCTGTGTGAACGTAAACCAGCAGGAATCAATGAGTGGGAAAATAGACATATTTATATTGTTTGATTAAGCATTCTTTGTTTACACAATTCATTACAGATTATATGCAAGTTCATGAACAGCATATGTCATTACACCACATCATAAGTGTGCCCCTCCCTAAAGTAAAAGCGAAGTAGACATGCATTTCTTGGTTCTGCTGTTTTTCTTTCAATTATTTTGTGGTGTTACTAAACATAACACTTGGCACAATGGAATTGCCTTCCTTTTGCTGACTCAAAGTACTCTTCAAAACACAAAAATAGTTTTGGGAGGTGCAGGTACAGTATAAACAAGTAAAAAAAAATGCAACACTGCTTGGAAGAACAAGGACTACATTTAAGTTATTTTGCTAACCAGCACAAACATAAATAATTTAAAAGAAATGCCTACACCAGCTTGCAAGCATCCAACCCATGTGAAAAGTTCATTTTTAAACTCCCATCTTACTCATTTGGGAAATCTCTTCTGGGTAATAACATTCCTATTACAATGTGTCACACAGGTGAGAAACTGCTAGAAAGTTCAGCAGCTTAATGAACAAGGAGGCAATTAAAAGAGAGAGAGAATACGGCGTGAGCTGAGACACGAGCTGGGAAGTCACCATGGTAACAGCTCAGAGCGGTTGAGCTAACGGACGCTGGAATTTTGGATGGATTATAAAAAGTTGATCCTTCAGTCTGATAACGGCAGAGGAGACACGACACGAGAGAACTGCGGAAGCTACCTGAGAAACCACTGGTGGAGATTAAGACCACCACGAGGGTGGAGGCCATGGACCGATTAATTTTGACCCATGCTTACCAGTGTGGGTAAGAGCTTGCCTGTGGGGGTCTGCTGTTCCTGAACCGATGCCGTGGGTTCGTAGACCGTTCCCTAGAAGGGACTCTGTCCATCTGTGTCTGTGTGGGGGTCACACGAATTGACTCTGAAGACTTCGGAAGCAAGAACAACTAAAGCTGCCAACTTGAACATCAACTCAATTAACTCTCTCTCTCCATCAATTCCAATTGGACGCAACACAAAGTGAACTGAACTGCTTAAACTTACCTGACACCGTAAGACTGATATCTACCTCCTGGACTATTATTTTTGTATCCACACACACATTTACAGATATGGATATATGTTTATAACCTGTATTGTATTATTCAGTTTAATGATTAGTGTGCAAACACAGGAGATTAGTGTGCAAACTTAAAGCACACGGTATTGGGGGTAAGGTATTGGTGTGGGTGGAGAATTGGTTAGCAGACAGGAAGCAAAGAGTGGGAATAAACGGGACCTTTTCAGAATGGCAGGCGGTGACTAGTGGGGTACCGCAAGGCTCAGTGCTGGGACCCCAGTTGTTTACAATATATATTAATGACTTGGATGAGGGAATTAAATGCAGCATCTCCAAGTTTGCGGATGACACAAAGCTGGGTGGCAGTGTTAGCAGTGAGGAGGATGCTAAGAGGATGCAGGGTGACTTGGATAGGTTGGGTGAGTGGGCAAACTCATGGCAGATGCAATTTAATGTGGATAAATGTGAAGTTATCCACTTTGGTGGCAAAAATAGGAAAACAGATTATTATCTGAATGGTGGCCGATTAGGAAAAGGGGAGGTGCAACGAGACCTGGGTGTCATTATACACCAGTCATTGAAAGTGGGCATGCAGGTACAGCAGGCGGTGAAAAAGGCGAACGGTATGCTGGCATTTATAGCGAGAGGATTCGAGTACAGGAGCAGGGAGGTACTACTGCAGTTGTACAAGGCCTTGGTGAGACCACACCTGGAGTATTGTGTGCAGTTTTGGTCCCCTAATCTGAGGAAAGACATCTTTGCCATAGAGGGAGTACAAAGAAGGTTCACCAGATTGATTCCTGGGATGGCAGGTCTTTCATATGAAGAAAGACTGGATGAACTGGGCTTGTACTCGTTGGAATTTAGAAGATTAAGGGGGGATCTGATTGAAACGTATAAGATCCTAAAAGGATTGGACAGGCTAGATGCGGGAAGATTGTTCCCGATGTTGGGGAGGTCCAGAACGAGGGGTCACAGTTTGAGGATAGAGGGGAAGCCTTTTAGGACCGAGATTAGGAAAAACTTCACACAGAGAGTGGTGAATCTGTGGAATTCTCTGCCACAGCAAACTGTTGAGGCCAGTTCATTAGCTATGTTTAAAAGGAAGTTAGATATGGCCCTTGTGGCTACAGGGGTCAGGGGGTATGGAGGGAAGGCTGGGTTCTGAGTTGGATGATCAGCCATGATCATAATAAATGGCGGTGCAGGCTCGAAGGGCCGAATGGCCTACTCTTGCACCTATTTTCTATGTTTCTATGTTTCTATGATATTAATTCGTAGTAGTAATAAATATAGTCTTATGATAAACCAGATTCCAAGTGTGTTCCATTTCTGCTGGTCCTTTTCAACCCGTCACGGGGTTCGTGACAAATGCAGAACTGGAGATAACACGGAGACGCTCACATCTATTACATGGTACATGCATTACTTACAGAAAACTCATTACATCAAAATTCCAAATTTATATCTCTTTATTGTTCAAAAATGTTGAATCTTGTACAACTTCCAACAGGCTTTAAAATTAAGGAATTTCAACAATCAAAATGACAATATTTTCTGGTGCAGATAAAGTGGTGGATAACCAAAACCCATTCAATCAGCAGAACTTGCTTTCATTTCTCTCATGAATCAGTGAAACAAACATTTTTGTTTCAGAAAAATGAGCAGTTTGATGAAGATTTATCTTTTAATAAAGATAGAGATTATTTTAATTCTACTTCTGACTCAGTTTAATGAAATAATGTATCCAATGCCATTACATTCACACTTGTTTAAAAATTATGTTCAATAAAAACAAAAATATTTGCTTTAAACATTTAAGTTATACATTCAATGAGATATGCATTTCCCCTGTAAATATACCTTGATCACTGGGTTACAATATAAAGCTACATTTTCTAACTGATTTTTTTTTTGAAAATCACATCACCAATTATGCTTTTGCAATAAAACAACTGAGTTATTACAAATGAAGTAGGGGAAAATTAAAAGCCCAGTTAAAATATTGCATTTTTAATGCAGCGAGAAAAATGTTAATAGTTTTTTCACCTTCTATTTAATTACTTAAGTTTTATGCTCTTTCATGGTTATTTTTAAAAACACAATGGCATCCTTTGAAAGACAAATCACAACAGATCCTGAAAATTTTTAAAAGAAAATGATCAATGTAACAAGTCTATGAAGATTCCATGACAAGTTTAATTAAGAGCAGTTACAATCCAATTTATTAATTCTGGAAGAAACTGAATTGAAAGAAAATATCAGCATGAAATACAAACAGGGAAGAAGATGGACAGTATTCTTTCAATTTCTGCCTGATTTTACATGAGTAAAAATGCAAGTAGCAATGCAATAAATAATGCCACACAAAACCACTGCAGGTAATGTCAATTTTTGTGTCAGCAAGGAGCAAATATTTCCATAGACTGCCAAATCAGAATGGCAACATCTTTGTATTGAATGTTGTGACTTCAGGAAACAGCACAGCTTTGTGGACTGGGAAACGTGCTCCACAGCATTGTAGGGTGACACTTAGCATGACATGAAGCCTGTGTTTTGGTGAAAGCCATCAAATTGGTGAAATCACTGACATGGTCAGATCAAAAAAAGAAATCAGCTCGTATTATGTTCTTCTATAAAATGGATAGGGACTGCAGAATTATGCATTGCAATATTCTTTCCCTTTTAAAGGGATATATTTGGACCTACAGAATCAAGGTGCTATTTTCCATTCCATATAAAAACAGCACAATTCTTCAGCTTCCATTCCTCAGTGTGCAAATGAAATCAATGTCCAAGGCACTTCAGGTAATATTAAAAATTCAGCAAATTTTGGGAGAAATTAAGATCAACATCCTTCCCACCCCAAAACATTCCGTCTACTTCTCCCACAAAGATATGCTTTTAAAAATAAAGCACTATCAGAATCTTTTGTCATTTCAGAGACAAAAATTGCCACTGAAGTAATGCTGGAGCTGGAAGAGCATATGCTTGGCAGAACCATAATAATTTTTCCAGATGCGCCAATTTGCAAAAATGAAGAGGTAAAGCAAATCTAAAAAAACCTTGCACTTCTTAGAAGAACGAGGGTAAAAGTGTTCTGAAAACCCATGCATCTGCAAACGGATTGAGTTATTTCCTAAAATTTTCTGTTGCCTTTCCGTTAGAATTTAAAAATTCCTATTTGTGGAGAAGCCGAAACTCAAGGTAATCATCAGTAGTTTGTCTATAATAGGTGATTATTTTGACATCACTGTTTAATAATAATACTTTGCAATCTTGTTTCTGTAAAGCTAAAAAAGCAGAGATAATCCAAATGTAAAAAATATAATTTGACATCAAGTATAAAATTATGTAAATCTGCAATTAGTGATTTACCCTAGTTGTAAAAGGTACAGCGATTGACAAAAGTCAATTACTGCCAAGAATTAAGACTTAATTCTATCAAAATAGTTTTCACATAAATTATTTTTGCACAAATAAACTAGATATTTAAATAATCTGGGACCAATCTCATTCAAAGGTGAATGAATATCCTGTTAACATATCAAATTATCCATATACAGTTGCAGAAGAGGAGAAGCCTTGGGAAAATTCCAGCTCCATTCCTATTATGAAGCTTTTACGAATAGTCACTTCAAATATTATACAGCACCCATCAGAACCTCAGTACATCTCTCAGCAGCATCAAGTCAATTTCAACACCATAAGAGTGGGCTGGTTTCTTTGTGCTTAAGATATTTGGAGAACCATCTTCACAGTGGCAAAATACTGGTCTACCAAAAATTCATGCAATCAAATCAAATTCACTTAATAGTTAAGGCAGGAAGAGAAAGTGAGGGGTTGATATAGTGAGAGGTTAGGGTTGAAAGGAAAATGTGAAGTAGGAAACTTTAAGATAAAAATGCCTTGCAGAACTACAGAGAAGTTCAAAAAGCATTTATGGAAGAGATGATTACATGTTGCACTTCTTCCCATGAAATTAAACCATTGTACCAAAATGTAATAAAAACAGGCCTTGTGGCACAAAATTAATTTCCTCCATTTTAGAGTAACAGGGAGATATTTCATCACCCAAGTGGAAAGCCTCTAGTTAGTAGAATACTTACTGGAGACTAATACAGTATACATCTCCTTTTGATGTATGCTTCAGAAGTGGCTGGTATAGAGTGTCAAATTTTGAAACATTCAAAAGTGGCCTAGGCACGATATGATCCGCCAAAAATTTTGATCAATGTAAACCCAATAACTATTATGCCTCCTCACTTATTGTTTTCAAGATACAAATAGCACAATCTCAAGTAAATGGATAGCCAGGCATCTATGATTAAAACAAAGGCTGAATTACAGAACAGATTTAAATAAATGGGATGAATTTGAAGGAGATAAACAAAGAAAATTTTGTCCTGAGAAAGGCGGAAACAGTAAACATCATCCATGCAGATGGACAGAAGCTACAACACATCAGAACACCCCCATGTACAGTACAAATAATAGTTGAAGAGGTTTAAGGATTGATTATATTATTATTCTATAATATTTACATGTTGCAAACCTAACCAGCAAAAAAACAGATAAAACTACTTTAAGGCACTATCGTTGCCAAAATTTTTGAATAAAATTAAATACAAACATTTTATCTGATGTAAATTTTTTTGAGGTGTGGGCAAAAAGGAAGGAATTGAAAATTAAAGATTTAAAAAAGGGAAAAGATATTGGCTTACATTAAATTCAGAAGATGATAGGGTATGATTGCAAACTGAAGGAAACCAGCATCTGAACCAAGCTGGCATGCATTTGAACTACCATTACTAGTTAATCTTTACCGATTTTACAGAGCACAATTTCCAGTATTTGAACTTCAGCCTTATTAATACGCATGTAAACTTCTAGCTGCAATATTGCACTGGAGATAAATGCAAAGTTAAAGATCAAATTAAATTTAAAGGACAAATTTTGTTAATTTTTAAAATTGTGTAATTCTACTGATCTTTAGGCATACTTAGTCTACATTGTGCATAAAAACTGGAAAATTCTGATTGCACAGGACTGTATAAAATGATATGTATTTGTGTAGCTGTACATGAAGTTTAGCTTTAAGGTTTGAGGTATAATAAAAAAGATGGTGCATCCTATCAATCCAGTAATAACATACATGTGTGTGTAATTGCTGAGTATGGGTTTTGCCATGCATATAGTTTTGTGCAAATGGTAACACAGACAAGTATGGTATCTTGTTACTCAAGTGGCCTTTGGCTTACTCTTTAAGATTGGTAGCATTATAGAGCTTAGTTTCAGCTAGAACAAATCTAACCATCTATTTGTATTATAAAAATAAACATGATAATGTGAAGTATTAATGATCTTTCTTGTTCATTTTAACGCATTTACATCTTTGCTTTGTAATTTTCTCAATCATCGGCTTCCATTACATGGAGCCACCCTGCCTCCTCGCACTAACCATGAGTGAAATCAAATCCACTATTTCTAAATTGTCTTCAGTTGTTATGTTAGACATTGAATGCCCAATCCACAGGCTCACAGTACCAATTCCCTCAGAAAGGACCTGCCCACATTTAATAATCGCTTCTTCTTACCCTGCCTCCAGCAGCATACACTCATGTTCTGTCAGAATCAAATGGCATGCAAAACAATGAACGCCCACAATAACTGTCCCTCTAGTTTTAGGGATTAATGATATCCTAAGAAAGCTCAAACATATAATTTCATTGAGTGGCACAAGGCTTAACGTGATTACTTGGGGTTTTAAGCTTTTCTTTCTAAGCACATTTCCTTAATTTATACCCTATTTTTAATAAAGTACGCTGTTGCAACTTAGTAGGGTATTGTTAAACAAAGCCAAGGTATAAGGGCATTTCTCTGTACGATCATAAGATATAGGAGCAGAATTAGGCCATTTGACCTATCGAGTCTGCTCTGCCATTTCATCATGGCTGATCCAATTTTCCTCTCAGCGCCAATCTCCTGCCTCGCTCCCGTATCCCTCCATGCCCTGACCAATCAAAAATCTATCAACCTCTGCCTTAAATATACATAAAAACGGCCATCACAGCAGCCTCTGGCAATTATTTCCACAGATTCACTTTCTGTACAATTAAAAGGTGTTTTCAATGAATGAAGTAGCAAAGTATTAACAGTCTTACTATAGGAGAGGTAGACTGATAGGTTTAAGTCAGCAGGATGGAATCTGGGTTGTGAAAATGCACTTCTCCAATCAATTTGATATAGTTTAATAGTAGCTGTGGTTACTCAAGATCTGAAGACATGCACAGCCCGTATGACAAACTGTCGACAAATTGGGCATTCATTCATACGCTTTCCACACTTAGTACACGTCACCATATGGCCACACTCAAGCAGCACACAGTCAATTGGAGAGTCCATGCATATCTTACAGAGGTTCTCTTCAAGAGCTGATGTTCCTGTACCACCTAGAGAAAACAGCATCAATGAAAAGTACCTTAACTGTGCATCATGGTATAATCATATATCAGAGAGAAAACTGGCAGTTTATATCAAAACAAACAGCATAAGCTTCTATGGATATTAACAAAAATGGCTTTCATTCATTGGAGTTTAGAAGAAAGAGTTATTGAACTATATCAAATCCTAGGAGGGCACAAAGGTAACATACATAAAATGCTGGAGGAACTCAACCAGCCAGGGTACATCCATGGAAAAGAATATAGTGCCTCCAGCATTTTGTGTGTGTTGCTTGGATTTCCAACATCTGCAGATTTTCTCCTGTTTGTGATTATACATTGAGGTGTTTCCGTTAGTGGAAGAATCTTGAATGCTGGAAGTAAGTGGGAGGGGGGCATAGTTACAGGAGCACTCATTTAAAACTGAGACACCTCCTGGCAGAACTGGAATGTTCTATCCGTGAGAGTTATGGAGCCTGGATTAATGGAGGTATTTCAGGAAGAGATAGATCAGTTTTTGAAAGGTCAGAAAACTGAGGGCTATGTGGAACTGGCATAGACAATGAATTGAAGCTCAAGGAAGATTAGCCACAACTATATTGAATGGCAGGACAGGCTTGAGAGCCAGATGGCCTACTCCTGCTCCTAATGTTCTTGTGCTCCTGTGCTCAAAAGCAAGCAGTTAAGGTCCAGAATAGAACTGTCAATTATAGTGGCTTAATTAAGAATGAAACTCTTATTTTAGTATGCAATTCCCATTCCTTTAACATTAACACAGAGCGAGTATACGGGAAGTGCAAATAATCATACCCCACACATGTAACTCAAGCCAAGGGTATTGTCAAATTTGGATCTTGGCTAGTAAAGAAATCTCCATTTTGAGTTTTAAATTGGCTAAACTAATATGATAAGAATTTGATTCCTTAATACTATGCAGCAATCCCCAGGTGAAATTAGTTTGAATCCCAAGTGTGAAAACAGAGGGAAGAAGGGAAAGTCAAGCAATGTCTATTTACACAAAAGGTAATACAGGATGGTAGGATAGGAGAGGTGCTACATCTGCTACAATTTGTGGCCTGATCATGCCCAGCTAAATCTATAAGTATTTGCAAAATGAACTTCACTTCAGAGCTGTTATCTGAGGAGCAGCAGTTTGTTAACTTAGCATGTCCTGGCACTACATATGTACCTTCACTCAACTGCCAAGCATAAACAGTTAGAAATGGAGAATTTATACTGGGAATTTTTTTCCAAGGTTGCCCATGGATACCCATTAAACAAGTCAGGGGATCTATTGACCTGTGACAAATCCAGAAGTGTTTTTCAACAAATATTGAATAAAAATGTGGGAAATAATCAACTGTTCAGCACTAATATCTCTTACTGGCTAAATATTGTGCTCCCAAGTAAAATTATAGCGTAAACTACAACAGATTACTAAGTGCTATTTTAAGTTTTGTTTTACATCTTCCATAATTCTGAAAGATTTACTGCTTGTCTACTGAGTCCTTATGGGTGGAGCTGAGAAACAGGAAAGGTATGGCCACATTAGTGGGATTGTATTACAGACCACCCAATAGTCAACGAGACTTGGAAGAGCAAATCTGCAGAGAGATAGCAGGCAACTGCAGGAAACATAAAGTTGTGGCGGTAGGGGATTTTAATTTTCCATACATTGATTGGGACTCCCATACTGTTAGGGGTCTAGATGGTTTAGAGTTTGTAAAATGTGTTCAGGAAAGTTTTCTAAATCAATATATAGAGGGACCAACTAGAGGGGATGCAATATTGGATCTCCTGTTAGGAAACAAGTTAGGACAAGTGACGGAAGTCTGTGTAGGGGAGCACTTTGATTCCAGTGATCATAACACCATTAGTTTCAATTTGATCATGGACAAGGATAGATCTGGTCCTAGGGTTGAGGTTCTGAACTGGAATAAGGCCAAATTTGAAGAAATGAGAAAGGATCTAAAAAGCGTGGATTGGGACAGGTTGTTCTCTGGCAAAGATGTGATTGGTAGGTGGGAAGCCTTCAAAGGGGTAATTTTGAGAGTGCAGAGTTTGTATGTTCCTGTCAGGATTAAAGGCAAATTGAATAGGAATAAGGAACCTTGGTTCTCAAGGGATATTGCAACTCTGATAAAGAAGAAGAGGGAGTTGTATGAAATGTATAGGAAACAGGGAGTAAATCAGGTGCTTGAGTATAAGAAGTGCAAGAAAATACTTAAGAAAGTAATCAGGAGGGCTAAAAGAAGACATGAGGTTGCCTTGGCAGTCAGCGTGAAAGATAATCCAAAGAGCTTTTACAGGTATATTAAGAGCAAAAGGATTGTAAGGGATAAAATTGGTCCTCTTGAAGATCAGAGTGGTCAGCTATGTGCGGAACCAAAGGAAATGGGGGAGATCTTAAATAGGTTTTTTGCATCTGTATTTACTAAGGAAACTGGCATGAAGTCTTTGGAATTGAGGGAATCAAGTAGTGAGATCGTGGAAACTGTACAGATTGAAAAGGAGGAGGTGCTTGCTGTCTTGAGGAAAATTAAAGTGGATAAATCCCCGGGACCTGACAAAGTGTTCCCTCGGACCTTGAAGAAGACTAGTGTTGAAATTGCGGGAGCCCTGGCAGAAATATTTAAAATGTCGCTGTCTATGGGTGAGGTGCCGGAGGATTGGAGAGTGGCTCATGGTTTTCCGTTGTTTGAAAAAGGATCGAAAAGTAATCCAGGAAATTATAGGCCGGTGAGTTTAACATTGGTAGTAGGTAAGTTATTGGAGGGAGTACTAAGAGACAGAATCTACAAGCATTTGGATAGACAGGGACTTATTAGGGAGAGTCAACATGGCTTTGTGCATGATACGTCATGTTTGACTAATCTATTGGAGTTTTTCGAGAAGGTTACCAGGAAAGTGGATGAAGGGAAGGCAGTGGATATTGTCTACATGGACTTCAGTAAGGCCTTTGACAAGGTCCCGCATGGGAGGTTAGTTAGGAAAATTCAGTCGTTAGGTATACATGGAGAGGTGGTAAATTGGATTAGACATTGGCTCAATGGAAGAAGCCAAAGAGTGGTGGTAGAGAATTGCTTCTCTGAGTGGGGGCCTGTGACTAGTGGTGTGCCACAGGGATCAGTGCTGGGTCCATTGTTATTTGTCATCTATATCAATGATCTGGATGATAATGTGGTAAATTGGATCAGCAAATTTGCTGATGATACAAAGATTGGAGGTGTAGTAGACAGTGAGGAAGATTTTCAGAGCCTGCAGAGGGACTTTGACCAGATGGAAAAATGGGCTGAAAAATGGCAGATGGAGCTTAATACTGACAAGTGTGAGGTATTGCATGTTGGAAGGACAAACCGACGTAGAACATACAGGGTTAATGGTAAGGCACTGAGGAGTGCAGTAGAACTGAGGGATCTGGGAATACAGATACAAAATTCCCTAAAAGTGGCGTCACAAGTAGATAGGGTCGTAAAGAGAGCTTTTGGTACATTGGCCTTTATTAATCAAAGTATTGAGTATAAGAGCTGGAATGTTATGATGAGGTTGTATAAGGCATTGGTGAGGCCGAATCTGGAGTATTGTGTTCAGTTTTGGTCACCAAATTACAGGAAGGATATAAATAAGGTTGAAAGAGTGCAGAGAAGGTTTACAAGGATGTTGCCGGGACTTGAGAAACTCAGTTACAGAGAAAGGTTGAATAGGTTAGGACTTTATTCCCTGGAGCGTAGAAGAATGAGGGGAGATTTGATAGAGGTATATAAAATTATGACGGGTATAGATAGAGTGAATGCAAGCAGGCTTTTTCCACTGAGGCAAGAGGAGAAAAAAAACCAGAGGACATGGGTTAAGGGTGAGGGGGGAAAAGTTTAAAGGGAACATTAGGGGGGGCTTCTTCACACAGAGAGTGGTGGGAGTATGGAATGAGCTGCCAGATGAGGTGGTAAATGCGGGTTCTTTTTTGACATTTAAGAATGAATTGGACAGATACATGGATGGGAGGTGTATGGAGGGATATGGTCTGTGTGTAGGTCAGTGGGACTAGGCAGAAAATGGTTCGGCACAGCCAAGAAGGGCCAAAAGGCCTGTTTCTGTGCTGTAGTTTCTATGGTTCTATGGTTAAGTACTGCAGTAAAATGAAAGAGGATGAAGGGCAATGTGGGTAAAGGAGGCAAACAGGAGGAATTCTGCAGATGCTGGAAATTCAAGCAACGCACATCAAAGTTGCTGGTGAATGCAGCAGGCCAGGCAGCATCTCTAGGAAGAGGTACAGTCAACATTTCAGGCCGAGACCCATCGTCAGGACGAACTGAAAGAAGAGCTAGTAAGAGATTTGAAAGTGGGAGGGGGAGAGGGAGATCCAAAATGATAGGAGAAGTCCTTACTCTTAATAATTTCTCCTTTGGCTCCTCCCACTTCCTCCAAACCAAAGGTGTAGCTATGGGCACCCGTATGGGCCCCAGTTATGCCTGCCTTTTTGTTGGCTTTGTGGAACAATCTATGTTCCAAACTATTCTGGTATCCGCCCCCCACTTTTTCTTCGCTACATCGACGACTGCATTGGCGCTGCTTCCTGCACGCATGCTGATCTCGTTGACTTCATTAACTTTGCCTCCAACTTCCACCCTGCCCTCAAGTTTACCTGGTCCATTTCCGACACCTCCCTCCCCTTTCAAGATCTTTCTGTCTCTATCTCTGGAGACAACTTATCTACTGGTGTCTGCTATAAGCCTACTGACTCTCACAGCTATCTGGCCTATTCCTCTTCTCACCCTGTCTCTTGCAAAAATGCCATCCCCTTCTCGCAATTCCTTCGTCTCCGCCGCATCTGCTCTCAGGATGAGGCTTTTCATTCCAGGACAAAGGAGATGTCCTTTTTTAAAGAAAGGGGCTTTCCTTCCTCCACCATCAACTCTGCTCTTAAACGCATCTCCCCCATTTCACGCACATTTGCTCTCACTCCATCCTCCCGCCACCCTACTAGGAATAGGGTTCCCCTTGTCCTCACCTACCACCCCACCAGCCTCCGGGTCCAACATATTATTCTCCGTAACTTCCGCCACCTCCAACAGGATCCCACATCTCCCCCCCCCCCGCTTTCCACAGGGATCGCTCCCTACGCAACTCCCTTGTCCATTCGTCCCCCAACCATCCCTCCCCACCGATCTCCCTCCTGTCACTTATCCTTGTAAGCGGAACAAGTGCTACACATGCCCTTATACTCCTCCCTTACCACCATTCAGGGCCCCAGAGAGCCCTTCCAGGTGAGGCAGCTGGGGTGATATACTGCATCCGGTGCTCCCGATGTGGCCTTCTATATTTTGGCGAGACCCGACGCAGACTGGGAGATCGTTTCGCTGAACATCTACGCTCTATCCGCCAGAGAAAGCAGGATCTCCCAGTGGTCACACATTTTAATTCCACGTCCCATTCTGATACGTCTATCCACGGCCTCTACTGTAAAGATGAAGCCACACTCAGGTTGGAGGAACAACACCTTATATTCCGTCTGGGTAGCCTCCAGCCTGATGGCATGAACATTGACTTCTCAAACTTCCGCTAATGCCCCACCTCCCCCTCGTACCCCATCCGTTATTTATTTATATACATACATTCTTTCTCTCTCTCCTTTTTCTCCCTGTCCCTCTCACTATACCCCTTGCCCATCCTCTGGGTTCCCCCCCCCTTTTCTTTCTCCCTGGGCCTCCTGTCCCATGATCCTCTCATATCCCTTTTGCCAATCACCTGTCCAGCTCTCGGCTCCATCCCTCCCCCTCCTGTCTTCTCCTATCATTTTGGATCTCACCCTCCCACTTTCAAATCTCTTACTAGTTCTTCTTTCAGTTAGTCCTGACGAAGGGTCTCGGCCCAAAACGTCGACAGATACCTGCTGAATTCACCAGCAACTTTGTTGTGTGTTGGGTGGGTAAAGGAGGCTTGGATGATTATAATCAATGAACTAATTGATTTAAATTATATGTTTCTGTGTTCTAAATATGAAACAATACCGTGTAACATAGAACATAATAAAAATGTTACTATTTCTTAAAGTGAAAATATGAAGAATCTTACCATCTTGAGATTTGAATTCCAAAGCTACAAAAAGAAATTAAGAAAGTACTTAGTAAACAATGACATTAAGTACCAAGTTGAATTATATAATTCTCTAAATAAATTTCTCCTACCCTGATTCAGAAGGTCTTTTTGGTCATTGTACAATCTTGTCACTCTCTCCATTAACTCCCATTTTTCACAACATCCTTTATAATTTACAAAGTTTCGTGCCAGTATTTCTTTCAACTGGCGCACGGAGAGAGCTTCAATGTCTTCCACACAAGTCAAGTCTGATAAAGAAGCTCTGTGCCGGCCTTGTACAGTTACTTCCTCTGAATCAGACTAGAGTAAAGCCAAACAAAAACTGAGCGATTAAAGATAGACAGACATGTAATAACTAAACAATGATTCAGAACAATTCTATAGCAAATTCTCCAAACTCAACCAAACAGATAAGGAAATTAGCAATGAAATTAAACTTGAGAATGTTAATGAAATTAGCAAAAATATGAACTTTTTCCCAAGCTGCTTAATCCTTTCCTTCATCAATGAGAGGAATGTAGATATTGCAACCAGATGACTTGTGTTAAACTCTCCACTTTAGTCTGATACATTCATTTATACAAAGTACCCAGGAAGAGCAACACTTGTTTATACGTAAGATACTTTTTACAATTTGGCACGAAGGTTTGTAAATAACTTAGCTACTGGGCCTCTAGATGAACAGAGTTCAACTGTGATTTAGGATGGCAGTCCTTTGGCCACAGGTTGAATGCAGCTGAGGTCGACTCAGACAATGTTCTTCCATGTGACAAGCAGCAGGGAAAGTTTCTATTATTACTGCAGGCTGATTTTTCCTGTCCTTGAAAATTGTCACCACTGCAGCATCTCAGATTTCTTTGCCATATCCTTTCCAGATGTGGCAGAGGTTATGGATTGCTAATTGAAGTTCCTTACCATCAAGTTTTGGAACTTTAGCAAGGGCTGCTTTTCCTCTCTTTCTATCACAACTATTGAAAAGGACAAACTGAATTTAAATATTCTAATATGTGACAATACTGATTGATTCATTAACACTAATGTTAAACTTTGGTCACTAACAACCAGTTTCAAACATCCAAGCTCTTAACTTCCTCCATACTTAGTCATGTCTACTATGAAGTGGCACTGCCCCAGAATGCCATGGTTTTATCTTTTTTACAGATAATTTCAACCATGGCACAGCTACATTCTTTAATACTCAAAAATAACATTTAAAAAAAATCAGCCCAACTAATTTGTTAAATTTCAGAGTGCCAAAATGGCAGTTGGAAATTAGCTTTTATGATTTAAAAAAAATATTATGCAGATTTATATCTGAGTGATAGAATCTGACACACAAATTAAAATAAAATGATTGGTTTGTTAGGAAAGAAAACATTACATAAAAGGTAAAAGGGAACTTAAGGAACAAGCTACAGAGCTTTTATTTATAAATTTTATTTGTCTAGTGTAATTATAAAAGCATTTAACACAGAAGCCAAAATCTTTTTAAATATTTTGGCTTTTAAATATTTTTGCTCAAGAGAGTGGTTACTTTTGAAGGGATGAAATTATTTAATATTAACTTGAGCAAAATTAATTAGACCACAATAAAAACAGACTAATTTTCTGTGAAAATATGGTCAATGTACCTTTAACATATCACTGATCCCTTTGCAAAACAATTAATGTGACTGCTAATCCATTTTGTAGAATCTTAGGAAGCTATGCTGGTGGAACTTTGGGTAAATATTTAACTTACCCCATTCTCTTCAGCTTGTGCCAAAGTCTCATTCTGATTGTCTGCAGTCGCTTCTGCATTCGCCTATATATGCACAAACCAAATTTAATACTTCATATACATTATTCAGATCTCAGCAAAACAAGCATTAAAGCTCAAAATGGAAATACCAGATCACAAGATTTCGCTTTTTCAATTTTTTCTGCAACTAGTACAAAAATTGTTATCCTTGTTCTGCTTCTGTCAATTGTCTCATAAGATGTTATCAAAAGAAAACGTACCAGGTTTGCTTCCTGAGAATGTCTTGGGCTATTTGGGTTGGCTGCTCCATATGGTGGGGGAGCATCATGTGAGGTAGAAGCTGCTGTTACCGTGTGCGTGTTTGATATGAAGGTCTGCTGCTCAGACATATCCATTCTATAAAGAGGAATGTGCATCTGACCAGTTGGCACAGACTGAGGATTCTGTCCCATGACCAAGTCTACGAGATCTGATTTTTCGCGGCACATCTCCATTGAAATTTCATGTAGTTGCAGGTAGTCACGTAATTCTTTTACTTTCAATTTCATCAGTTCTCCCCGGTGGAAGTCCGTAGTACGAAATCGCTGACAAATATGGCATATTTTTGGGCTGTTTTCAGAGTGGATTGAACAGGATGTACAAAAATTCTTCTTACAATCCACACATACGTGCTGAAAAACAGGAAGTATTATTGGCAGCGTGCAATATTTAACACAGTAACTTAATTAATGAGCAGATTCGAGATTATTGCAGTTTCTTCTGAGATGGTTTTCCCCTACCCCAGATAAAAAGTTTTAAAATGCATCAAATCAACGTTGCCTCAAATTTTCCCATGATCACATACTACATAGCTGACCTCCTACATGCTCATAATAAAATAGATGAAATCTTGTTTTTGATCAGATTTCGGAGCAGAAATCGGCAATTTACCCCATTGAGTCAGCTCTATCATTCCATCATGGCTGATTTATTATCCTTTTCAACCCTATTCTCAGCCTTTGATGCCCTGATAAATCAAGAACCGATCAATCTCCACCTTAAATATACCCAATGACTTGGCCTCCATAGACGTCTGTGGCAATGAATTCCCTCTGGTCTTGAACTTCCCCACTATAGGAAGCATCCCCTCCACGTTGACTCCATCCAGATCTTCCAATATTCAATAGGAGAAGAATGAGATCTCCTCCCCCTCATTTTTTCTAAACTCCAGAGAGTACAGGACAAGAGCCATCAAATGTTCTTCAAATGTTAACTCTTCCATTCCTGGGATCATTCTTGTGAACCTCCTCTGTACTCTCCCCATTGCCAGCACATCCTTTTATTAGATTAGTCCAAAACTGCTGACAATACTCCAAGTGCGGCCTAACCAGTGCCTTAAAAAACCTCAGCATTACCTCCCTGCTTTTGTATTTTAGTTATTTTGTAAGCCTGTGGGGGAAAGACTTCTATGTTTATAGAAGAATCATCATCTATCATTTACCAATGTAAATGACAGTTTCAGAGACAAAAAAGTGCTAAATTCAACTATTATGACTTCACCAGGATAAATACTTTTGAATTCAACAAACTGTGATTTAAGTTATTAAATAACTATCCAGTCATCTAAACTGCTGTCAACTCTGGGAATATTAACCTTTCGTTAAAAAAAATTCCCACACTTGGCTTCAAGCGGCTATCAACAGGAGGCATTCCAAGAGATCTGAGGCATGGCTGACCACAAGACATCGATGACTGTTTATTATAGACTTCACATTTGGGGAACGATGCCCCAAACCTCACTAACAAATCTACAACATTCCAATAACATTTTTCTAGAATATTAACATTCACCATCCTTTTCACATTATACAAAACACCCACACATACAATTTTATTGTCCTCACTCTTTCTCATTTAGATACAAGAGGGTGTAGCTATCAAAGGTCAACTTTTAATGGCCATTTAAATGCACTATTGAGAACTGTGGTATTCACAGTTTATGGAGCTGTACAGCACAGAACAGGGCCCAATGGCCACCACATCCATGATGATATTTTTGAACATCTACACTAATCACATTTGCTTGCATTAGGACCCTTGTGTTTTGCTGGTTTAGGTGAGGTCCCAAAGGACTGAAGAATAACCAAGGTTGTTCCTTTGTGTAAATTACAGGCTGGTGAGCCTCACATCTGTGGTACAGAAACTATTGGAGAATATTCTTAGGGATGGAATCAACCCTCATCTGGAAAAGCATAGATTTATTAGGGCTAATCAGCATGGCTGTGAATAGGGGAAGGCACACCCTACAAATTTTAAGTGTTTTTTTTTGAGGTGGTGAGGCAATCTTGAATTCATTTAGCTAGCTCACTTTGAATCCCATGCACCTTAACCTTCTCAAACAACTCAGTTAATCAGTGTGACAGGATTTCTCCTGCACAAAGCCATGCAGACTAATATTAATCAGCTCCCATTTTTCCAAATACACAAAATATTCTCCTTTCAACTTTTCTACCGTAATTTCCTTACCACTGACGCAAGACTCACTGGCCTGTAATTGTCTAGCTTATCCCTGCTGCCATCCTTAAATTAAAAGATTAGCTATCCTCCAGACTTTTGAGGCCAATGAAGATATTAATATCTCTGTCAGGGCCCCAACAATGTCTTCCTGTGCTTCCAATATCATTAAGGTAGATCTCATCCATACTTGGGGATTTATCAAACCTTATGCCAAACAACACTTCCTCCTTCTTAATACCCCATTTTCATGCTGTCAACAAATCCCTCCCTGATCTTATTATCCTCCATGTCTTCCCCCTTGGATGAGAAATTTTATTTAGGACCTCACCCAGGTTCCCTGACTCCACACAGATCATTCTTTTGGACTGAAAGAGAAAGACGTGGGATCTTACAGGATATCGGCTTTAATTTTTTTTCTAATGATGCCAAAAATAATGGCCCTGAAGATCATATATGATATGGATGATTATGGTCCCTATATTTACATGACACCAATGAGGGCAATTTTAAAATAAGAGACTGAGTGTGTCATTTTAAACACATGACGCAACAAGTATTCTGCTGCCTTTAATATTACAACTCTGAATCAGGTGGAAACCTATTTAAGTAGCACACAGCAAAGCTTTCCTGATTGAATAGGAACAGCAAACAATTTACAGCTTTGGTTTCTCTTTCCTTGCCGAGGTACCAAGAATATCTAGTTCTTATTTGGACAGAAATCCAAAATAACAAGTGCTATTGATAAAGTAAAGATGAGAAGTAAAAAAAGTATGAAGAGAAGAAAGAAAAAGCAACAGTGGCAGAGGGAAAATGAAAACGGTAGAGTTTAGTCCTGCTTTCACAAGATTTCAATGCACTTGAAAGCAAATAAAGAATCTTGAAGCATGGTTACTGTAATAATGAAGCAAATGTGGCAGTAACTTACACAAACATTCCCGTAGCAGCCAAATGACAATATATTTAGTGATGTTGATTGAGAAATTAATATTGGTAACTCTATACTTTAAATAGTATAAGGGGATTTTTTACAACCACCTCAGTGCACAGGGGTCCATAGTTTAATGTTGTATCTGAAACGTGGCACCTTCAAAGATGCAAGGGTCCTGGTAATACACTAGTCAGCCTGGATTCGAATCACAAGATATTGGTGGGCATGTGCAGGTGCAGGAATCCTCTTTTCACCCTCATTCTTTTGAGGTGAATATCTTTTGTTCTTTGGTTATGTCATATTCTCACATTGTTAAACACTGCATACAGTACATAGGAAATAAAAGAAAACTGATACCTTTTTATAAATAAAGCTTTCAAACAGAATGACTCAACTGATCTAAAAGAATTTTTTAAAACTAAACTTCAGACTGGAATAACAGGTTTCATTATGATAAAGTACACATATTCATCTGAAACAAACTAAGATTCATAGGTGTGTCTTAGATTATTTCACTGCTAATAAACATCTTCTTGAAGGTCAACGTCATCTTTAATCAAATATTACTGAGGCTTCATTTGGCACATAAATGAGAGAACACTAACTAGTTTTCACTCAAGATTAGAAAAGCAAAATGTCTCAAGTTTTTTTTTGACAAGTAGCTTTACAGTAACTGACAAGTTTTTTGACAAGTAGTTTAAACACTTCAGGAGTAAAATTATAACTAAACAGATGAATAAATTATTTTTGCTGGAAAAGATTGACACCTTGATTTTTTTTTCCGGAAACAGCAGTCAGTATTTCCCTCAAAAGATTCAAACTCCAGTGCAAATTATTAAAATAGTTAATAATACTTCAGTAAGCTTTCCAAAGTAATATAAAAGCTAGGCTCATTCTCATGAGCTAAGTAAACATAATATACAACAGATTCAAAAGTATCATGGCCCTGCACACAGTCTCAGGAATTAAGTTAAAGCAACAGTGGAGACATTAATATGTCTTAAGATCCCAATGAAGTGAGGAAACTTAAATAGTTAACAATTCCCCACCAAGCACACTTACTTTTAATCCCCAGCAATCAAATATTGATGTTGAAATCAGCACAGTACGTACAACTTTTGCAACATACTTCAGCAAGAGTTTGGACCAATAGTTTGACATAGAAAACAGGCCCTTCATTGCATGCCAATCTTTCTGCCTGTCTGCACTAATTCCATCTAGATATACATAGATAGATACTTCATTAATCCCCAAAGGAAATTACAGCATCACAGTAGCATTACAAGTGCAAAGATATACAATTAGAAGAGACGCAAGAAAGAATAAAAAATTAAGTTACCTTAGTCGAACAAGAGGGCATCATAGGTTGAATCATTTTAGAGCCCAATGGTCTAGGATAAGGATAACTTCATGTCCCTTTGGAACATCGCAATTGTCTGAGTCTATTACTAAAAGTGCCGGCTGGTGGCGTAGTGACATCAGTGCTGGACTGTGGGGTGGAGGTTCCGAAGTTCAAATCCAGCCAGCTTCCCACCGGCATGCTTTCCATCCATGCGGGGTTAAGAGCTGGTGACCTCTTTGAAAAAAAAACTCACCCGACAGAAGGCAATGGCAAACCACTACTGTAACTTGCCTCGTATGCGAATTCCAACTACGTCAGAACGGCGTGGGAGGAAGTTGTCCACTACCCGGAAAAATTCCGGATGCGACCTACATTAAAATTATTACTAAAAGTGCTCCTCTGTTCAGCCAAAGTGGCATGCAGAGGGTGAGAAACATTGTCCAGAATTGCCAGGATTTTCTGTAGGGTCCTTTGTTCTACCACAGCCTCCAGTGTGTCCAGTTTGACTCCTATAACAGAGCCAGCCTTTCTAATCAGCTTATTGAGCCTGATGGCATCACCCATGTTGATGCCATTGCCCTAGCACACCCCCACATAGAAGATTGTACTGGCAACCAGAGACTGGTAGAACATGCAAAGGAGAGGCCTGCATACTGCAAAGGACTTCAGTCTCCTCAGGAAGTAGAGGTGACTCTGGCCCTTCTTGTACACAGCCTCTGTGTTGGCGCTCCACTTAAGTCTGTCATCCAGGTGCACCCCCAGGTAGTTGTAGGTCATCACCACATCCACACCATCAAAAATAGTAACAGGGAGCATTGCAGGCTTAGTCTTCCTAAAGTCCACCACCATCCCTCTTGTCTTACTTATGTAGAGTTGCAGATGATTCAGCTTGTACCATTTGACAAAGTCCTCCACCAGGGCCCTGTATTCATCCTCCCGTGCGTCTTTTCTTTATAAACCCAACTATTGCTGAGTCATCAGAGAATTTCTGCAGATGACACGACTCAGTGTTGTATCTAAAATCTGAGATATACAGGGTAAACAGGAAGGGAGCCAATACAGTCCCCTGTGGGGCCCCAGTGCTGCTTATAGCAATGTCTGATACAGTTCTGAAGATGCACAAACTGTGGTCTGCCAGTAGGTAGTCCATTATCCAGAATACAATGGAAGTGCTGACATGCATTGAATGGAGCTTTTCCCCAAGCAATGAGGGCTGTATGAGAAATCAAAAAACATGATCCTCACAGTGCTGCTCTGCTTATCCAAATGGGAGTAGGCTCTGTTCAGCAGGTACATCGTCAACCTCAATGTACTCCTGGTAGGCAAATTGCAGGGGATCCAGGGTTGATCTGACCAGGGGTCGGAAGTGAGCCATGGCCAGCCTCTCTAGGGTCTTCAGGATGTGTGAGGTCAGGGTCACAGGACAGTAATCATTCAAGACTTTTGGTTGGCCCTTCTTGGGTACTGGGACCACCCACGTTGTTTTACACACAGTCGGGACCCTTTCTAGGGTGAGACTCAGATTGAAAATGTGCTGGACAACTCCACACAGCTGCTCAGCACACTCCTTCAGATCTTGTGGTTCATACCATCCAGTCCCAATGCTTTGCCGTGTCTGAGTTTACCCAGGGCACTTCTCACCTGCTCAGTAGTGAAGGGAGTTGGTGGAAGATAGGGGCTGAGGGAGGTGAAGATCTCATTAGAATCATATCCATCTACATCTTGCCTATTTAAGTACCCATCCATGGCTCTTAGAGCAACCTGTGTTTGAGCTCACTAGAGAAAAGGCAATACTGAATTGGCTGTTGTGTGATGAACCAGATTAGAGTAAGGAGCTTCAAGTAAAGTAACCTTTAGGAGGCAGTGATCATAACATGATAGAATTCACCCTGCAGTTTGAGAGGGAGAAACTAAAATCATATGTATTAGCATTATAGTAGAATAAAGTGAACTACGGAGGCATAAGAGAGGAATTGGCTGAAGTCGGTTGAAAGGGGACACTAGCAGAGATGATGGCAGAACAGCAATGGCTGGAGTTTCTGGGAATAATTCTGCTATGGCGAACAGAAGGCAACCAATGTCTATTGATTGGCTGTCAACCAATCCCAGGCTGACTTTCTCTGATTGATCATCGCTCTTGACAACTTCTCGACTATTCTTTGTGACCTTCAAGTCATCATGGTCTGTTGCACAGTTGTCTTTTGGTGGTATGGTTTGCTGAGTAATGGTTATTCTGTGTTCCAGCTTTGTTCTGTCTCCTGGTTCAGAGTCTCATCAGCAAATGAACACAATAAATTTGGAAGGTGCAGTATCAATTCATCTAGAAGTAGTAGAGGTATTCTAAAGGGAGAGCGTAGTATTCTAAAGACACATATGGCTGACAAGGGAAATCAAAGACAGCATAAAAGCAAAAGATACATGCAAAAGTTAGTGGAAAGCTAGAGGACTGGGCAAGTTATAAAAACCAAAACAGGCAACTAAAAAGCAATATGGAGAGAAAAGATAAGAAAATAAACTAGCCAATAATATAAAAGAGAATGCAATACTTTTTTTCCCCAAATATCTGAAGAGTAAAAAAAGAGGCAAGACTGTTTGAAAATGACACTGGACAGATAATAGGGAACAAATAAATGGTGACCCAGCAATAAGTATTTTGCATCAGTCTTCACTGCGGAAGGCAATTCGATGTGTCAGAGGGGAAATGAGTATAGTTGCTTCTATAGTCAATAAGAAGGTGCTTAAGAAGCTGAAATGACTGAAGGTAGGTAGGTAGGTTACCTAGACTAGATGGATTACACCCCAGGGATCTGAAAGAGGTAGCTGAAGAGACTGTGGAAGCACCAGTAGTCACCTTTCAAAAACACTAGATTCTGGATTGGCTCCAGAGGACTGGAAAATCGCAAGTGTCACTCTACTCTTAGAAAGGAGGGAGGAAAAAGAAAGGGAATTTAGGCCAGTTAGTTTGACTTCAGTGGTTGGGAAATGTTAAGAGTCTATTAGGATAGGGTTTTGGGGTACTTATAGGCACACACTAAAATAGACCAAAGTCAGCATGGTTTCCTTAAGGAGAAATAGTGCTTCACAAATCTGCTGGAATTCTTTGAGGAAATAACAGACAGAATGGACAACGAAGAGTTAGTGAAGGTTGTTGATTTGGATTATTTGACGAAGTTCCACATGTAAGGCTATGAAACGATATAAGAGCCCATGGTATAAACAGGAAAAATATTAAGATGGGCAAAAGATTGGCAGAAGGCAATACTGGGAATAAAGGTTTCCTTCTCTGGATGGCTATCAGAGATTAATGGTGTTCTGCGGGAATCGGTGTTGGGTCTGCTACTTTTCACATTACATGTTAATAATCTGAATGACAGAATTGCGGCTAGGTTTGCGTATACAAAGATAGGTGGAAGGGCAGGTTGATTTGAGCAAACGGAATGTGCAGAAAAACTTGGACATTAGGAGTATGGGCAAAGAAGTGGTAGATGTATGGACTTTGGTAGAAGGAATAAAAGCACAGATTTATTTCAAAATGAGCAAATTAAGAAATTGGAGGTGCAAGGGGACTTGGGAGTCCTTGTGCAGGATTCCCTAAAAGTTAACTTGCAGCTCGAGTTGGTGGTAAGGAAGTCAGATGCAATTTTAGCACTCCTTTTGAGAGGATGAGAATATAAAAGCAAGGATATAATGCTGAGGCTCTAAGGCATTGGTCAGTCCACCTTTGGAGACTGAACAGTTTTGGGCCTCATATCTAGGAAAAGATGTGCTGGAGTTGGAGAGTGTCCAGAAGAGGTTTATGAGAATGATCTCAGGAATGAATGGGTTAACAAATAAGTGCTTGATGGCTCTGAGCGTGTACTCTCTGGAGATTAGATGAATGAGGGAGATATTTTAAACCTACTGAATATTGAAAGGCCTAGATAAAGTGTATTTGAATCTAGGACCAGAGGGCACAGCCTCAGATTAGAAAAATATCCCTTTAGAACAGAGATAAGGAAGAATTTCTTCAGCCTGAGGGTGGTGATTCTGTGAAATTCATTGCTACAGACAGCTGTGGATGTCAAGTAACTGGGTATATTTAAAGTGGATGTTAATAAGTTCAGAGCAGCAGTCTCGATGGGCTGAACGGCCTAATTCTGCTCCAATGTTTTAAATACCTCTTAAACAGAGTAATCATATCCTATTCGACCACCTCCTCTGGCAATGATTCTCAGACATCACTGTACAAAAATTGTCCCTTAAGGTCCTAGGTAAAATCTCCCACTATTCACTTCATATCCTTGCCCTCTTGTTTTTGATACCCCTTCTATGGGAAAGAGATTCTAGCTACCTATCCTTTCTATACCATTTACAGTTTTATTCACTTCTATCAGGTCACCACTCATCCTTTTCACTCCAGGGGAAACAGCTATGGATGCTGCCTGATCTGCAGATTTCCTTCACCATTTTGTCCAAGTCTACCAAGCCTGCAAGACCTAGACAAGAGTAAATACAGTTTTACATATGTCACTGCCACAGTACATCCTAGATATTTTCTGGTTTTACAGGATCACTCACTCAGAAGTACAGAAGTCCATCAATATGCAGTTATTACTGAACCAAGAACATTTGCACTGGACAACAGCTTTATTCCTAAGCTTACACTGCATAGTGAACCTGCCACTAGGACATGACTTGTTGGCTGTCCGTCCCTTTGATAGCTCTAAGATTGGATGCGTCAGCACAGAGAATGGGATTGTGGGGTAGAATTTGTTTAATTCACAAGAGAGACAAAGTAAAAGGGAATGCTTATATTATTGAGAGGAGGGCTCAAAGTAGAAACTAGAAAAGATTGCAGAGAGTGCCATGTCAGATAGTACCACTGAGCCAGACTAGGCAATGCTTAACATAGAGTTGACTGAGAAGAAACAACCCGTTGTCCTTTAGAATTAAAGGTTGCTTCAACAACCATCAATATATATTCTTCTTTTCCAATATTTTTTATTGATTTCTATATAGAATACAGAGTCTAAGAGAATACATATTATAAAACAAAAGACAAACTATAATAATACCAGATACAGTATATTGAATCACATTAACAAACTCCTTACTCTATATTCATATAGATTAGATTGATTTGTGTATTAGAATATAAACAATTTTATTTAAAAAAAAGGTCAACACCCACTACCAAAGTCGAAGCTGTTTGGGGAAAAAAAAGAAAAAAAACTTATCAGATAATAAAATATGCTATTAACCAACTTCTGTACAAGTCAAAGATTATGAAAATAATTTAAAAACGGCCCCCATGAATTTTGAAAATCTTGGTTAGATTCCGAAATTGAGCAACAAATCTTTTCTAAATTTAGGCATGCCATAACATCCCGTAACCACTGAGCATGATTAGGCGGAACAGCATCCTTCCATTTAAACAAAAGCGCCCTCCCAGCCATAAGAGAGATAAAAGCCAGGATGTGCAAATCAGATGTCTTCAAAATGATATCTTTCCTTCCAACAATACCAAATAGGGCAGTCAAAGGATTAGGTTTGAATATATATTCAAGATAAAAAAAAAATGTGCCCATCATTGGATATCTGCATTTAATTTTAATTAAGATACATTGATAAATTATTTAATCATTGTATATCTGGTTCACACTGAGCATGCTCAGGGAAGATTACATTAGCAGAGAGGGGAAAATTGGAGAAAAAAAAACATGAAAATGGCCGCTATGAACAGGAGGTGCTATTGACACGCTCATGCCCCATATGAAACGAAATAAAATTAAGATATTTCTTAACTTGTCTCTTCATTGCATACTGTATCTGTCCAATGGAACCAATTTTATCCATGTGCTTTGTTATTTCTTCTTCAATGATTGCTTCAAACATTTTTGCAACTAGACATGACGCTAACTTATATACCTGCCTTTTGCCTTTGTCTGTTTTACATTCCAACTTGCTTCCATTCTCAAGAAATAAATGTAAAGAATAAACAGCGCAAAAAATAAAATTATTTCTAACCTGCAACTTCTGCTTTAGTTCAATTTTAATTTCTATCTTACAATATGTACGTACCTTCCGTGAGGCATTTTCAAATTGAGAACCACAAGCTCGACATGTGTTTTCCAATCCAGGTGAAGATGACTGAGAGTTATAGCCTGCATTAGTGTATGTCTGCCTTCTAGAATTGTACTCAGGTTCATCCATTGTTTGATTGTCCAAACAGAACCAGTTGCAGCAGGAAGCCCACATTGCAGTGCCGTCTGTATTAATGACAGAACAGTGATTATTTATTTACCCAGCATATTCAACCAAACATTCAAAAAAGTATCAAACTCCTAATGGAGACTTGATATGTCACCAAAGACTCTAGCAAGTTTCTACAGATATACCCTGTGAACATTCTAACTGGTTGCATCACTATCTGGTATGGGGTGGCTACTGCACAGGATCAGAAAAAGCTGCAGAGGGTTGTAAACTCAGCCAGCTTCATCGTGGGCACTAACCTCCTCAGCAATGATGCCTCAAAAAGGCAGCATTTATCGTAAGGGTTCCCACCACAAAGGACATGCCCTTTTCTCATTGCTACCATCAAGGTGGTGGTACAGGAGCCTGAAGACACACATGCAACACTTGAGAAACATCTTCTCCTTCACCAGATTTCTGAACGCACAATGAACTATCCTATGAACACTAACGCACTATTTTCTCCTTTTTTGCACTACGTATTGAATTAAAATTTTATAAACATTTCTTATTGTAATTTAGCATTATTATGTATTGCACTATATTGTACTACAAACAAATTTCACAACATATGTCAGTGAAAATAAACCCAATTCTGATACTGAAAGTATTCATGTTACATGAGCGTCTTTGTTAAGGTGAGGATTTATTGTCCACCCAAAGGTGTCCTCAAGATGGAGCTAAGCTGCCTTTTAAATCACTTCAATCCCTACGGTGAAGATACTTGGTGCTGTTACGTAGGGAGGAGTTCCAATATTTTGATTTAGTTGATGCAACTTGATGCAGGTATTCCATGCACCTGCCACCTCGTACTTCTAGGTTATGAAGGTGCAGGACTTAGTATGCTGCTGAAGAAACCATGGTAATGAGGTACAGGACATCTTATTGTGTATTTGACATTCCACCTGTAGAGCAAAAAGTGTATTTTTAGGGGGATATAAAGTATGTCTATCATGCAGGTGGTCTTGTTCTCAATGGTAACAATCTAAGTCTTGTTGGAGCTGTACTCAAAATGGAGGGCTTTTTTTATGTTGGAAAATACTAGTCAGGAGGTTAGCAACTAGCTACAAAATATTAATTGTATAACTTGTTAGCTGGTACTATGTTTCTAGTTTCCTGAGACTATTTTGGAGTCTAACTGTAAAGGACTAGGCGATCAAGGGAAGGTTATTCGATTCTCCCTTCTTAGAAAGGGTTCTTGACGCCATACAGCATGAATGCTACTTTTAATTTTCTAGGACAATCTAACCTTGCAGCTGGCCACAGACTGCTTTATTAAACAAGGAGTTCTGGCTCCATTTCAATACTGCAATGCCAACATTCCCACTCTGATCTTATGAGAGAGGGAAGAACATTATATGCAGATGCTTAACATAGAGGGTCCCCAGTGAATTCCTGCAGCTTTATGCTAGAGCTGGGATGATTGACCTCTAGCAACCATCTTGTGTGCTGGGCAGTACGTACACAATTTCCTTTGATTTGGGCTTCTTGACATCAAAGCACCCTTTAAACAAGACTGTGGATACCTGAAATTCCAGTATTTGGCCCATGATAGGCTGTTCAGGTGAAAGTTAAACTAAAGTCTTTTCTATGGTGGATGTACAAAATCCCATGCACAAATTCAGAGGAGGACTGATTCCCAGTGACTGTAGGTGGACAGATTATCTGACTGTTATCATGTTGTTGAGGGATCTCATTGTAATAGCAATGACAGCCAAATTTATACAGCAATAACTAAATTACAAGAGGACCTCACGATGTAAAGTGCTTTAGGATGTCTTGAAAATATGTGAAGAGGATTATATTAAAAAAGACATCCGTGTTTGATGAAAACTAATATCAAGCCTGAATATGATCTGTGCTGGTCAAACCACAGTACAGCACTGGTGCACTGGTCATCACGTGCTGTTTGACCACACTATAAACGACAGTTCTCATGATGGGTTGACAATTCACTCAATTGAAGTAGTGTTCTGGAAAGGCAAATCCGAATAATTTCCTATTTTGTTGAGTTGTGAAAGTGTTGCTGTAAAGTAACAGTTAGGCAAGCAGCATTACACATTCTGGAGTACTATATTGAATATATTGTCTGGCTCCTTAACATTTGTTCTAGCCACTATACCCCGTCATTTTTTGGCAGCATATCCAGTTAAAATCCATGCAGATCAAACATTTGGCATTTCTGATTGAAAATGGCATTCCGTGGTTCTGCCTTCACTAGCAATGCTTGCAAAATCATTGGTTAAACAGGACCCTCTTAATGCTATGGCTCTAGAAACCAAAGCCAAAGTCAAATTTATTGCTGGTCTCTTTAAAGAGAGGCAGTAAAATGTGATTTGAAATCAAATGCCTCAATACATTTCCTCTGTAAACATCTTTGTTTAACTAGTGTTCACATCAGTCTTGCTGTTTCTGCCTTACCCATGATAGTTGGTTAGATGCAAGAAAATCACTTAGATCAAACAAAACATGTAAACCTGTGAATATTCAATCAAAAAATATCATTCAAAATGCTCAACAGATCTTAGTGTAACAAAAGACTGAGGAGATATTAAATACTAACTAAAGCTGGAACCATTATGCATACAAAAACTAAATCCCCTTTCAGCAAGCTCCATAACTATAAACACTAAAAGAGCAGCTCATTATACATGGTACAACACATCAAATCTCAGCATTGAAATGTAGATACATAGCAATTAACCTCATGCCTTTCAAGCCATTTATAAAGCAGTTAATGTCAGAAGTATGAAATCATTTTAAAAATGGGATTTCAGTCTCTGAAGCTGAGATTGGTCTGGACTACCTGGCCCAGATGGGGAACCTGGTCAAGTACTAAAGATCTGCGCCATTCAACTGGCTGGAGTATCTACTGTGATCCTTCACCTCTCATTTCGGCAGTGAGCTACCCAACTGTTTCAAGCAGGCTTCAATTATACAGGTGCCCAAGAATGTGATAACCTGCATCAACAACATTGTCCAGTACCACTTACATCCACTGTGATGAAGGCCTTACAATGACGGTTGGTGATGAAAAACACCAACTCCTGTCTGTACAGAGAATTAGATCTGCTCCAATTTTCCTCCTGTCACAAAATGCAACATCAGGAATAGAAATACTTTTTGAGGCAGTGGATGCATGCCATGAAACAAATTCTCCATTGATAATGCTCTGATTAAAAGCAGCAATATAACAGGTTTTTTTTTAAAATCAAGGAAATACTATAAAACACAGCAATGGGAGAACTTGGTGCAATTCAAATGAAAGACTGAAATTAAGGATCACCTTACAGAAGAGACTGATGATACTCTCATAATTAGATTCAATTGCTTCTCCCCCCCCCCCAAAGATCTAAGTCTCTTCCTCACATTCATTAACTTAAGGTCCATGGTTCAACTGCCACAATGAGGCCACATGGCCACATTCACATTGGAGGACCACATCATATTCCATCTAGGTGGCCTCCAACCTGATGGCATGAACACTAATTTCACTAATATCCAGTAATTTATCCTTCTCTCTTTTTCCATTCTGGCTCCTCTTTTTTCCCCTTCTCTTCTCCTCACTTGCCCACCACCTTTTTCTGGTGTCCCTCCTCCTCTCCTTCTTCTATGGTCCATTATCCTGTCCTTTCAGATTCCATCTTCTGCAGCCTTTTACCTCTTCTACCTTTCACTATCCAGAAGTGAGGCAAGATGACATCAGAATTGAAGTCCCGATACCCTGAGTTGTAATAGCATTGTGCTAGCTGCTACACTACTGTGGCTGGCTGATTAGATATTTGCCTTAAGGAGCAGCTACATTTAATAACGTGACCACTGATTGCATTGCCAAGTCAACATGGCATGAAACCGAGAGAGCAAGTTGCAATTGGTGGTCGTCCCATGTTCCTATTCTTCTAACCTGCAGAATTTACAAGAGTGGTGTTTTTCATAGAAGCTCTGTCAAGTTTCCAAAGTGTAATTTGACTATGGGATATTTTACAGGGGTGAAGTAACATTGATTCAAGAAGCAAATGTTTAAAGTGGTGAGGTAACAATTTAGCCACCTACTTTGTCCTGGATGGTGCTGTTCAATGGATGCACCATAGAAAGCTTTGCTCAAGACCCATGACCCAACCCAGAGGAAGTGCAATGCAGATTAAGTAGAATTTGGAGTTGGAGGGTCTGTCCCATGAGGGGACGATTAGCTTCCATTCACTAGAGCCTGAAGGAAAGATGGACAAATTCTTCAAGGGACTGGTGTCCAAGAAACCAGGACCATTCTCCAAGACCATTTCCCCTAATCAACAAGTGTGGACCTAGTGGGTATTATCTCATGAATAGCATTTAATCTTGCCATTCTCAATGGCTTTTCTTTAAAAAGTCAGTGTTATTAATCTTTTGATCTCTTTCTCAAGAGATCAAGACCAATTGGAATAAATTTAGCATTAAATATATTTAGACTAAAAAATAAAAATTTAAGGTGTTGGTGAGATAAGAGATCATCATTAATATTCTGAACAACAGAAGATTAAAATAACACATGGCTTCTTCTTGTTTTATAGACTAAAGACAAATTACCAAATCTAATGCATAAAGGGAAAGAACTTAAGTTTACATAGCAACTCCCAAATCAGGGCATTGCAAAGTCTTTTGCGAGTACACAGAACACTTCTAATGTGTAGTAAAGGCAAACTGTCCGTGTGCACAAAATCAAATCCCACAAGGACTTAAGATAAATAACCAAATCTCTCCTATTGAATTAATTTGAGAAATGTTAGGCAGGACACCAGAAGCAATTGTCAACTGCTTTTAAAATAGTGCCAAAGAAGCTTTAACTTTCATAGAAAGGGACATACTCTCCTGTCTAAAAGACAGAACCTAAAAGTGCATTACCAGTTTACTGTTGCAATGAAGTGTCAACTTAAACTGCAAGTAAATTTTATCTCTTGAACCTCTTACAAGCCTCTAATGAGCAATACTTTAAATATTCAGAAATATTCTCACTGTTATAGAAATAAAAATATGGGCACAGGTGTTGAATGTTTTACACAAAGCATCCATTATTAAGCAGTGCAGACAATTTCCCCCCCTACCCCTTCCCTCTAATTCCTCACTCTGGCCTCCTACCTCTTCTCCTCACCTTCCTACCACCTCCCCCTTCCCTTTCTCCCATGATCTACTATCAGACTCTGCTATCAGATTCCTCCTTCTCCAGCCCTTTACCTTTTCCACTTAGTCACTTTTCACCTTCCAGCTTCTCACCATCTTTCCTCCCCCACCCACCTAGTTTAAAATTCAAAGTAATTTTATAGCGTAGTGGAGACTATTTTCACTGACTGCATCATGGTCTGGTATGGAAACACCAATGCCTTTGAAAGGAAAATCCTACAAAAGGTAATGGATTCAGCCCAGTACATCATGGATAAAGCCCTCCCAAACATTGAGCACATCAACATGAATCGCTATCATAGGAAAGCAGTATCAATCATCAGAGATCCCGACCATCCAGGTCATGCTCCCTTCGCTGTTGCCATTAGGTAGAAGGTGCAAGAGTCCCAGGACTTGCACCATCAGGTTTAAGAACAGTTCCTACCCCTCAACCATCAGGCTCTTGAATAAAAAGGGATAACTGCACTCACTTGCCCCATCATTGAACTGTTCCTACAACCAATGATCACACTTTAAGGACTCCATCTCATTATTTCATGTTCATTATCTCAAAAGCATGGATTGGGACAGGTTGTTCTCTGGCAAAGATGTGATCGGTAGGTGGGAAGCCTTCAAAGGGGAAATTTTGAGAGTGCAGAGTTTGTATGTTCCTGTCAGGATTAAAGGCAAATTGAATAGGAATAAGGAACCTTGGTTCTCAAGGGATATTGCAACTCTGATAAAGAAGAAGAGGGAGTTGTATGAAATGTATAGGAAACAGGGGGTAAATCAGGTGCTTGAGGAGTATAAGAAGTGCAAGAAAATACTTAAGAAAGAAATCAGAAGGGCTAAAAGACATGAGGTTGCCTTGGCAGTCAAAGTGAAGGATAATTCAAAGCTTTTACAAGTATATTAAGAGCAAAAGGATTGTAAGGGATAAAATTGGTCCTCTTGAAGATCAGAGTGGTCGGCTTTGTGCGGAACCAAAGGAAATGGGGGAGATCTTAAATAGGTTTTTTGCATCTGTATTTACTAAGGAAGCTGGCATGAAATCTATGGAATTGAGGGAATCACGTAGTGAGACCATGGAAACTGTACGGATTGAAAAGGAGGAGGTGCTTGCTGTCTTGAGGAAAATTAAAGTGGATAAATCCCCGGGACCTGACAGAGTGTTCCCTCGGACCTTGAAGGAGACTAGTGTTGAAATTGCGGGGGCCCTGGCAGAAATATTTAAAATGTCGCTGTCTACGGGTGAAGTGCCGGAGGATTGGAGAGTGACTCATGTTGTTCCGTTGTTTAAAAAAGGATCGAAAAGTAATCCGGGAAATTATAGGCCAGTGAGTTTAACGTCAGTAGTAGGTAAGTTATTGGAGGGAGTACTAAGAGACAGAATCTACAAGCATTTGGATAGACAGTGGCTTATTAGGGAGAGTCAACATGGCTTTGTGCGTGGTAGGTCATGTTTGATCAATCTGTTGGAGTTTTTCGAGGAGGTTACCAGGAAAGTAGATGAAGGGAAGGCAGTGGATATTGTCTACATGGACTTCAGTAAGGCCTTTGACAAGGTCCCGCATGGGAGGTTAGTTAGGAAAATTCAGTCGCTAGGTATACATGGAGAGGTGGTAAATTGGATTAGACATTGGCTCGATGGAAGAAGCCAGAGAGTGGTGGTAGAGAATTGCTTCTCTGACTGGAGGCCTGTGACTAGTGGTGTGCCACAGGGATCAGTGCTGGGTCCATTGTTATTTGTCATCTATATCAATGATCTGGATGATAACGTGGTAAATTGGATCAGCAAGTTTGCTGATGATACAAAGATTGGAGGTGTAGTAGACAGTGAGGAAGGCTTTCAGAGCCTGCAGAGGGACTTGGACCAGCTGGAAAAATGGGCTGAAAAATGGCAGATGGAGTTTAATACTGATAAGTGTGAGGTATTGCACGTTGGAAGGACAAACCAACGTAGAACATACAGGGTTAATGGTAAGGCACTGAGGAGTACAGTGGAACAGAGGGATCTGGGAATACAGATACAAAATTCCCTAAAAGTGTCGTCACAGGTAGATAGGGTCGTAAAGAGAGCTTTTGGTACATTGGCCTTTATTAATCGAAGTATTGAGTATAAGAGCTGGAATGTTATGATGAGGTTGTATAAGGCATTGGTGAGGCCGAATCTGGAGTATTGTGTTCAGTTTTGGTCACCAAATTACAGGAAGGACATAAATAAGGTTGAAAGAGTGCAGAGAAGGTTTACAAGGATGTTGCCGGGACTTGAGAAACTCAGTTACAGAGAAAGGTTGAATAGGTTAGGACTTTATTCCCTGGAGCGTAGAAGAATGAGGGGAGATTTGATAGAGGTATATAAAATTATGACGGGTATAGATAGAGTGAATGCAAGCAGGCTTTTTCCACTGAGGCAAGGGGAGAAAAAAACCAGAGGACATAGGTTAAGGGTGAGGGGGGAAAAGTTTAAAGGGAACATTGGGGGGGGGGGGCTTCTTCACACAGAGAGTGGTGGGAGTATGGAATGAGCTGCCAGATGAGGTGGTAAATGTGGGTTCTTTTGTAACATTTAAGAATAAATTGGACAGATACATGGATGGGAGGTGTATGGAGGGATATGGTCCGTGTGCAGGTCAGTGGGACTAGGCAGAAAATGGTTTGGCACAGCCAAGAAGGGCCAAAAGGCCTGTTTCTGTGCTGTAGTTTCTATGGTTTCTATGTTCTTATTATGTACTAGAGTGGCACAGTTTGCTGTCTTCTGCACTCTGGTTGATCTTTCAGTGATCCTGTTTAGTTACTATTCTAAAGATTGCTGAGTATGCCACAAGAAAATGAATCCCAGTGTTGTATGTGGTGACATACTGTATATGTACTTCGATAATAAAATTTACTGTGAACTTGGTCACCATATACAACTCAGAGATTCGTTTTCTTTTAGGCAAACTCAATAAATCTAATAATCAGAATAGAATCAATGAAAGATTGTACCAACAGGGCAGACATCCAGAGTGCAAAAGACAGCAAACTGTCTTTTATAATAAGAAATAAATGAGGAATAAATATTGATAGCATGAGATGAGGAGTACTTGAAAGTGAGTGCATAGATTGTGGGAACAATACATGAGGAGGCAAGTGAAGTCGAGTAAAGTTGTTCCCTTTGGTTCAGGAGCCTAATGGTTGAGAGGTAATAACTGTTCCTGAACCTGATGATGTGAGCCCTGAGACTGATGGTTCACCCAGAGCTCCTGGTTCAAGATCCAAAATTCATTTATTATCAAAGAATTATGCAACCTTAATATTTGTTTGCTCACAGGTAGCCAACAAAGCAAGAAACCGAAAAAAAACCAAATTAAATAAAAAAAAATAAAAAACACACAATGTGTGAGAGAAAGAAAAAATGAATACAAATCATGCAAACAATTAGTCATAGTCACACTTTATTAATCCTGGGGGAGATTGGTTTTCATTACAGTTGCTCCATAAATAATAAATAGTAATAGAACCATAAATAGTTAAATAGTAATATCTAAATTATGCCAGTAAATTATGAAATAAGTCCAGGACCAGCCTACTGGCTTAGGGTGTCTGACCCTCAAAGGGAGGAGTTGTAAAGTTTGATGGCCACAGGCAGGAATGACTTCCTATGACGCTCTGTGTTGCATCTCGGTGGAATGAGTCTCTGGCTGAATGTACTCCTGTGCCCACCCAGTACATTATGTAGTGGATGGGAGACATTGACCAAGATGGCATGCAACTTAGACAGCATCCTCTTTTCAGACACCACCGTCAGAGAGTCCAGTTCCATCCCCACAACATCACTGGCATCATCAATTGAAGCAAATAACAACAGCATATCAAACCAAAATTGAGTCCTCAGGTCCAAACCTCGTAGGCCCAAAGCCTCGCTTATCAGTTCATCATTACAGGCACGGAGAATAGTAGCTGGGGCAGTCTTCATAGCCTCAGTGCCATAGAGGGAGGAGTGACCATCGCAGAGAGTGAGTGAAATTGGAGTGAAGACTCTGAATGATTTTGTGTAGACACACTTATCTTCCACTGTTTTTAATCAAGTCCTTGACATAGTGGTAAATTCATTCAGATCTACAAATGATTCCTTGAACACGGGGCAGTCCACCAACCTGAAGCAATCCCATAGCTGCTCCTTGGCCTCCTGCTCTTTAGCCTGTGCCTGTATGCAGGTAGAAGGACAACCAAGTAATCAGTTTTCCAGAAATATGCTCTGGGCATGGAACAATAGGCATTCCTTCTTAGTATAGTTGTCTAGTGTGTTGGGACATCTGGTGCTACAGGGTAAATGTTGATGGTAATTGGGCAGGGATTTCTGAAAACAAGCTTGACTGACATCCACAACTATGATATAAAATGTGTTGGGAGTTGACTATTTCTTGTTTGCTGACGGTATCATTCAGTATCTCAAGTGCTTGATTATAGTTGGCCATTGGTGGTATGTAAACTGCAGTCAGGATCATGGAGGGGAACCCTCTTGGTAAATAGAACAGCCAGCATTTAATCATAAGGTGCTCAACATGGGGGGAGCATGAGTACGACAAAACTGCCACATTGGAGCACCATAGAGAGTTCACTATGAAACACACACCTCCACTTCCTGCCTTTTCTGAATCAGCAGTTTGATACATCCTACGTATCAAGAAGCCTGTGGGTCTGATTGCCGAATCTGGTGTACTCTCAGTAAGCAATGTCTCGGTGAAGCACAGAACACAACAATTCCTTATTCTTTGTGATACAGCATCCTTGCCTTCTCCAGTGACTGCAAATTTGTTAAGTTAATGGGTAGAGGGGGCCTATGCCTGTGCATTTCAGCCTGTCTTGGTGCCCTCTCCACCATCCGGCCTTGCTTCTGGCCAAGGTGATGAATCTTTGTCCGCTTAAAGTTTCTGCTGTCCTTCAGAAGATTGTGAAATTTGTAGTTCATCGTTTGCTGCTTAAAGGGAAATTTCATGCTGCAGATTGAAGTCAGAATAATTCAAAAGTATATTTTGAAGTTTTGTACATAGCCTACAGAACATTGCCATGGTTTGCCAGTGCCATCTTGTATTTAGCTTGTTCTCCTTCCCCTCCTCCCACCTTCTTATTCTGGCATCTGCCCTCTTCTTTTTAAGTCTTGATAAATGGTCTAGGCCTAAAATGTCAATTACTTATTCATTTTCTTAGATGCTGCCTGACCTGAGTTCCTCCAACATTTTGTGTGTGTTGCTTTTCGACTTCCAGCATCTGCAGGATCTTGTGTATTCATTTAACCACCATAAAAAGAAACCCTAAACTTCACGATTGCCCTCAGTTACTTAGCTATATATTAGCTGCCTTCATAAGACACAAGTTCTCTGGAATTCAAGAGATATTAGTCTGACAGCCTGGTCTACAGAACACAAGATGTACACAGAATTATCTGCTTAACGACACCGAATGAAGGCTGCAGTTGTCACATTTACCCAATTCAACAACATTAAATTTTTGCGAGGCTCGGAGTGAACAGCATGTACTGACCTGAATTGGCAGCAGTCTTCACCTCACCTTTGGGATAGTGATCTGTAATTATACACCACAATAATACTACTTAATGGAATAATAGTATTACCACCTATTTCAACTTATCTAGATAATGGCATTCTTACAACTCAGCCTTTTCCAATGAACACAGATGGAATCTAAAGTTAATGAAGGTATATTTGCAAATGAATCAATAAAGTTTTGTTTTTAAATCTACACAGCACTGCCACCTGAAAAAAATGTTTAGACCAAGGATACTTATCAGTCAGCACTCAGTCAACTCTTTATTGAGATGCCTATAATATGGATTTGAACTGCAATAATAACAAAGCTCTTGGAGGACTGTGGAACTTCAAAATGAAGAACCCAAAGACTGGAGAAGTCTCAGAGCACAGGGAAAACATATTATGTATTTATGCTCTGAAAAAGGATTCAGGACAGGGATTGAAGAGGTAGTTCCAATACATTAGAAAGGAAAATATTTAATAGTGTTAGGGGTTGCTGAAATCTAGGAACATGTGTAACAGTTGATGGAGAGTAGGGACTAATAAAAGAAAACTTTCAAATAGTCACTGATCCTTTCCAAGCTATCATCCTCTGACTACATTTAATGCTTCCATCCTCTGCTCCAATCAGACTACAGCCTTTTGTTTATAGCGTAAAATCTAAAGACTCATTTTAGAACATGGAACATAGAATAGTACAGCACAGTACAGGCCCTTCAGCCCACAATGTTCTACTTAGTCTTAAGATAGACAAACTATCAACAGTTGGTCATGTAATTTTCAAAACTGGCTCACCTGGTGCAAAATTAATTAACTGATCCACGCAAGTTAATATTCAAATGACAAAATATTTAAATATGTACTGTTCAAAAATTACCATATTGAACAATAAAACTAAAACAAAATTCACAGTTATTTTTCTTTAATATAATCGCCAGAAGGCATATATGGGTATTTAATAATTTGGGCAAACTGCAATAGAAATGTTGCTCAAGACTGATAATATTGACAATTTCAATGTTAAGGAAATTCTTTAAAAAAACCTAAGACTGACAACTTACATGTTATTGAAAAGGCACTGGCTAAAAATGAAGACCACAGGGTGCAAGGAGAAAAGAGTTTAATATCAAACAAAGATGACCAAGGTCTTCACTGAACTGGAGAGACAGAGGCTTTGTATTAGGAATTGAAAAAAACAAAGGGCCAACACAGGGAACTGTAAAACATGGACTCAGTATGGGACACCTGTGGGCAAAGACACAGCTACTAAGAACGAGAGGTGGAAGTGCATTAACAGTCAGAGGAGCAGGAGATTTGAGGTGTAGTTTCAGCTGGAGGTCAGAGACTTCCACATGTAATACGAAATTTTCAACAAATAGCAAGACTTGACAAAGAAACATATTTATTGTAACTGAATTAGTCCTCCCATATTATACAGACATTTACTACGAAAATACACCATTATAAAGTCATTCAACAAATTGTTTTTAAATTCACATGGGCTGCAATAGCATCTTGTTGGTTAAAAGTGAACTCATTTCAGAGATGGGGAAACAATTGGGAGCACACATCGTCTCCGAGGGGAACTTCTACCCTTCCTATTTTGCCCACAAGACTCCTTCCACCAATATTCTATCCTCTGGTTTCCTGAATACAGGTGTCCCCTGCTTTTCGAACGTTCGCTTTACGAAACCTCACTGTTACGAAAGACCTACATTAGTACCCTGTTTTTGCTAACAGAAGGTGTTTTCACTGTTACAAAAAAAATCAGCGCGCGATGAAAGGCAGCGCACGCCCCGAGCAGCCGCTCTCCCCCGGATTCGGAACGGCATTGCTTAAACACATGCTTGTGAGCAGCCGTTTGCAAGATGAGTTCTAAGGTGTCGGAAAAGCCTGAAAGAGCTCGTAAGGGTGTTATACTTAGCGTAAAACTAGATATAATTAAGTGTTTTGATCGTGGTGAACGAAGTAAGGACAACATGAGTTTGGCTTGTGGAAGCTGATGAAGATGATTTTGAAGAGGTTTTGGCATCCCATGACCAAGAACTGATAGATGAAGAGTTGATGCAATTGGAAGAGGAAAGGATAACAATCGAAACCGAATGCAGTAGCAAAATGAACGTGAAGCAACTGCGTGAGATTTTCGCTGCAATGATAAAGTACGACTTTAATTTTGAAAGGGTACATCAGTTTAGGGGATATTTGCAGGATGGTTTGAATTCTTGCAAAGAACTGTATGATAGAAAAACGCGCGAGGCTCAGCAGTCAAGCAAGCCTTCCACATCAGCCACAGCAGACGTCGAACTTCGACCTTCGATATCGAGGCGGGCAGTCATAGGAGAAGGTGAGCCGGCTGCTCTAATGGAAACAGACGACGATGAGATGACACCCCAGTGTCCCACCACCCCAACCCCCGGGCCACAGACAGATACCGATTCGCAGAGAATGCAGTGGTAGCCAGGAGGCACCCAGCACATCTTAAAGAAAAAAGCTGAAATAAACATGCTAATTAATTAGATGCTGCCCGACACATAAATGTCGGCCCAGATCAGTGCCGATTGCATCGTCTCTCATCTGGGCCGACATTTATGTGTCGGGCAGCACCTAATTAATTAGCATATTTATTTCGGCTTTCTTCTTAAAGATGTGCTGTGTACCTTCCGGCTACTGCTGGACCCCTGCGTGCTTTGCGGCAATGTATCGGTCGGCAGCCTGGAGGGTGGGGGCCACTGCACCACCCAACCTGCGACGACTCAGTCTAACACACCATCATCAGTGTACTCTGCGCTGTCTTCCCAATTCCAGTAAGTGATACCACACTGTACATACATTATTTCTACTTTATGTCAGCTGTGTATTTTTACATGTTATTTGGTATGATATGGCAGCTTCATAGCTTAAAGGTTACTGGAGAGAGTGTTTTTGCCAACAGCGCTTGCGTGAGATTTACGCTACAGAGAACAGTGCTGGCAATGATTGTGGAAAAGTATTTCTACTTTATATAGGCTGTGTATTTATCAAATCATTCCTGCTTTTACTATATGTTACTGTTATTTTAGATTTTATGTGTTATTTGGTATGATTTTGCAGGTTATTTTTGGGTCTGCAAACGCTCACAAAATTTTCCCATATAAATAAATGGTAATTGCTTCTTCGCTTTACGACATTTCAGCTTACGAACCGTTTCATAGGAATGCTCTACCTTCGGATGGTGGGGGAAACTTGTATTTTTATCTTTGCTTGTACTTATTACTTTACATGTAAACTTTTGTAGATGACATGTCATCTAAAACTTTGACAAACCCCTCTATAGATGCAGAATGAAGGGTATCCTGACTCATATTACAGCCTTTTATGGAAACACCAATGTCCAAAACTGGAAAAGCCAACAAAAAGTGGTGGATACAGCCCAATCCATCACAGGAAACACCCTCCCCACCAGTAAGGACATTGGCAAGAAGCACCACCACAAGAAAGCAGCATCCATCATCAAGGACCTCCACTATCCACACCATGCTCTTGGTTTCACTGCTGCCATCAGGAAGGAAGTATAGAAGCCTCATGTCCCATACCACCAGCTTTAGGGACACCTATTATTCTTCAACCATCAGGCTGCTGAACATAGAAACATACAAACATAAAAAACCTACAGCACAATACAGGCCCTTCGGCCCACAAAGCTGTGCTGAACAGGTCAAGACCTTAGAAATTATCTAGGGTTACCCATAGCCCTCTATTTTACTGATTTCCATGTACCTGTCCAGGAGTCTCTTAAAAGACCCTATTGTATCCACCTCCACCACTATCACCAGCAGCCTATTCCACACACTCACCACTCTCTGTGGAAAAAACTTACCCCTGATATCTCCTCTGTACCTACTTCCAAGCACCTTAAAACTGTGCACTTTCATACCAGCCATTCCAGCCTTGGGGAAAAGCCTCTGACTATCCACATGATCAATGACTCTCATCATCTTATACACCTCTATCAGTTCACCTCTCATCCTCTGTCGCTCCAAGGAAAAAAGGCAAAGTTCACTCAACCTATTCTCATAAGGCATGCTCCCCAATTCAGGCAACATCCCTGTAAATCTCCTCTGCACCCTTTCTATGGTTTCCACATCCTTCCTATAGTGAGGCAACCAGAATTGAGCACAGTACTCCAAGTGGGGTCTGACCAGGGTCTGATATAGCTGCAACATCACCTCTCGTCTCCTAAACTCAATCCCACAATTGATGAATTGATGTATGCTTTCTTAACCACAGAGTCAACCTGCGCAACAGCTTTGAGTGTCCTATGGGCTCAAACCCCAAGATCCCTCTGATCCTCCACACTGTCAAGAGTCTTACCATTAATACTATATTCTGCCATCAAATTTGACCTACGAAAATGAACAACCTCACACTTTTTTGGGTTGTACTCCATCTGCCACTTCTCAGCCCAGTTTTGCATCCTATCGATGTACCGCTGTAACCTCTGACAGCCCTCCACACTATCCACGACACCCCCAACCTTTGTGTCATCAGCAAATTTACTAACCCATCCCTCCACTTCCTCATCCAGGTCATTTATAAAAATCACAAAGAGTAGGGGTCCCAGAACAGATCCCTGAGGCACACCACTGGTGACCAACCTGCATGCAGAATATGACCTGTCTGCAACCACACTTTACCTTCTGTGAGCAAGCCAGTTCTGGATCCACAAAGCAATGTTCCCTTGGATCCCATGCCTCCTTACTTTCTCAATAAGCCTTGCATGGGGTACCTTGTCAAATGCCTTGCTGAAATCCATATACACTACATCTACTGTTCTACCTTCATCAATGTGTTTAGTCACATCCTCAAAAAATTCAATCAGGCACATAAGGCATGATCTGCCTTTCACAAAGCCATGCTGACTATTCCTAATCATATTATGCCTCTCCAAATGTTCATACATCCTGCCTCTCAGGATCTTCTCCATCAATTTACCAACCACTAAAGTAAGACTCACTGGTCTATAATTTCCTGGGCCATCTTTACTCCCTTTCTTAAATAAAGAAACAACATCAGCAACCCCCCCCCCCCAATCCTCCAGAACTTCTCTCATCCATTGATGATGCAAAGATCATTGCCAGAGGCTCAGCAATCTCCTCCCTCGCCTCCCACTGTAAGTCATCCCTACAATCGCCAAGATCCTTTTCCGCAGTGAATACTGAGGCAAAGTACTCATTAAGTTCCTCTGCTATCTCCTCCCCTCCGGTTCCATACACACTTTTCCACTGTCACACTTGATTGGAAGTACCTCTTCACATACTTGTAGAATGCCTTGGGGTTTTCCTTAATCCTGTCTGCCAAGGCCTTCTCAAGGCCCCTTCTAGCTCTCCAAAATTTCTTACTTAAGCTCTGTCCTGCTAGCCTTATAATCTTCTAGATCTCTATCATTACCTAGTTTTTTGAACCTTTTGTAAGCTCTTTTTTTCTTCTTGACTAGACTCACAACAGCCTTTATACACCACGGTTCCTGTACCCTACCATCCTTTCTCTGTCTCATTGGAACGTACCTATGCAGAACTCCACGCAAATACCCCCTGAACATTTGCCACGTTTCTTCTGTACATTTCCCTGAGAACATCTGTTCCCAATTCATGCTTCCAAGTTCCTGCCTGATAGCCTCATATTTCTCCTTACTCCAATTAAATACTTTCCTAACTTGTCTGTTCCTATCCCTCTCCATTGCTATGGTAAAGGAGATAGAATTGTCATCACTAGGAGATAGAACTGTAATCACTATCTGCAAAATGCTCTCCCACTGAGAGATCTGACACCTGACCAGGTTCATTTCCCAATACCAGATCAAGTACAACCTCTCTTCTTGTAGGCTTATCTACATATTGTGTGAAGAAACCTTCTTGAACCCATATAACAAAATCCACCCCATCTAAACCCCTCACTCCAGGGACATGCCAATTGATATTTGGGAAATTAAAATCTCCCACCACGACAACCTTGTTATTATTACACCTTTCCAGAATCTGTCTCCCTATCTGCTCCTCGATGTCCCTATTACTAATGGGTGGTCTATAAAAAGCACCCATTAGGGTTGTTGACCCCTTCCTGTTCCTAACTTCCACTCAACAAAGACTCTGTAGACAATCCCTCCAGGTCTTCCTCCTTTTCTGCAGCCGTGACACTATCTCCCCACCTCTTTTGCTTCCCTCCCTGTCCTTTCTGAAACAACTAAAGCTTGGCACAGGAAGTAACCATTCCTGCCCCTGAGCCATCCAAGTCCCTGTAATGGCCACAACATCATAGCTCCAAGTACTGATCCACGCTCTAATACTCCTTTCGCATCTCAAATAGACACATCTCAAACCATCGATCCGCAGATAACTTCACTCCCCACAATACTGAACTGATCACTGAACGCAATCTATAGACTCAATTTCAATGATTCTACAACTCATGATCTCACTATTATTTAAAAAGCGTGGATTGGGACAGGTTGTTCTCTGGCAAAGATGTGATTGGTAGGTGGGAAGCCTTCAAAGGGGAAATCTTGAGAGTGCAGAGTTTGTATGTTCCTGTCAGGATTAAAGGCAAATTGAATAGGAATAAAGAACTTTGGTTCTCAAGGGATATTGCAACTCTGATAAAGAAGAAGAGGGAGTTGTATGAAATGTATAGGAAACAGGGGGGGGGGAACAGGGGGTAAATCAGGTGCTTGAGGAGTATAAGAAGTGCAAGAAAATACTTAAGAAAGAAATCAGGAGGGCTAAAAGACATGAGGTTGCCTTGGCAGTCAAAGTGAAGGATAATCCAAAGAGCTTTTACAAGTATATTAAGAGCAAAAGGATTGTAAGGGATAAAATTGGTCCTCTTGAAGATCAGAGTGGTCGGCTTTGTGCGGAACCAAAGGAAATGGGGGAGATCTTAAATAGGTTTTTTGCGTCTGTATTTACTAAGGAAGCAGGGTGTTCCCTCGGACCTTGAATCAGACTAGTGTTGAAATTGCGGGGGCCCTGGCAGAAATATTTAAAATGTCGCTGTCTACGGGTGAAGTGCCGGAGGATTGGAGAGTAGCTCATGTTGTTCCGTTGTTTAAAAAAGGATCGAAAAGTAATCCAGGAAATTATAGGCCGGTGAGTTTAACATCAGTAGTAGGTAAGTTATTGGAGGGAGTACTAAGAGACAGAATCTACAAGCATTTGGACAGACAGGGGCTTATTAGGGAGAGTCAACATGGCTTTGTGCGTGGTAGGTCATGTTTGACCAATCTGTTGGAGTTTTTCGAGGAGGTTACCAGTAAAGTGGATGAAGGGAAGGCAGTGGATATTGTCTACATGGACTTCAGTAAGGCCTTTGACAAGGTCCCGCATGGGAGGTTAGTTAGGAAAATTCAGTCGTTAGGTATACATGGAGAGGTGGTAAATTGGATTAGACATTGGCTCGATGGAAGAAGCCAGAGAGTGGTGGTAGAGAATTGCTTCTCTGACTGGAGGCCTGTGACTAGTGGTGTGCCACAGGGATCAGTGCTGGGTCCATTGTTATTTGTCATCTAGATCAATGATCTGGATGATAATGTGGTAAATTGGATCAGCAAGTTTGCTGATGATACAAAGATTGGAGGTGTAGTAGACAGTGAGGAAGGTTTTCAGAGCCTGCAGAGGGACTTTGACCAGATGGAAAAATGGGCTGAAAAATGGCAGATGGAGTTTAATACTGACAAGTGTGAGGTATTGCACGTTGGAAGGACAAACTAACGTAGAACATACAAGGTTAATGGTAAGGCACTGAGGAGTGCAGTGGAACAGAGGGATCTGGGAATACAGATACAAAATTCCCTAAAAGTGTCGTCACAGGTAGATAGGGTCGTAAAGAGAGCTTTTGGTACATTGGCCTTTATTAATCGAAGTATTGAGTATAAGAGCTGGAATGTTATGATGAGGTTGTATAAGGCATTGTTGAGGCCGAATCTGGAGTATTGTGTTCAGTTTTGGTCACCAAATTACAGGAAGGACATAAATAAGGTTGAAAGAGTGCAGAGAAGGTTTACAAGGATGTTGCCGGGACTTGAGAAACTCAGTTACAGAGAAAGGTTGAATAGGTTAGGACTTTATTCCCTGGAGCGTAGAAGAATGAGGGGAGATTTGATAGAGGTATATAAAATTATGATGGGTATAGATAGAGTGAATGCAAGCAGGCTTTTTCCACTGAGGCAAGGGGAAAAAAAAACCAGAGGACATGGGTTAAGGGTGAGGGGGGGGGGAAGTTTAAAGGGAACATTAGGGGGGGCTTCTTCACACAGAGGGTGGTGGGAGCATGGAATGAGCTGCCAGACGAGGTGGTAAATGCGGGTTCTTTTTTAACATTTAAGAATAAATTGGACAGATACATGGATGGGAGGTGTATGGAGGGATATGGTCCGTGTGCAGGTCAGTGGGACTCGGCAGAAAATGGTTTGGCACAGCCAAGAAGGGCCAAAAGGCCTGTTTCTGTGCTGTAGTTTCTATGGTTCTATTACAGTTGCACATTTTATCTCCTTTTGCACCTTGGCTACTTGTCAGTATTTGAGGGTATTTTTTTTCATAAATATATTGCATTTCTTTGTTCTATTGTGAATGCCTGCAAGAAAATTAATCTCAGGTGACATGTAGGTACTTCGATAATAAATTTACTTTGAACTTTTAAGCATGAATTGAATCACTGAGCACAGTAACTATCTAACTATCTCCGAGGTCATTTTGGAAGCAGTTTATATTCCACCTCAGGCCAATGTCAAGCAGGCTTTAGATGATCTGAGCAATGGGATTAACATGCACGAAACAACGCACTCTAACACCTTCACCATCGCTTTGGGATATTTTAACCAAGCCAGTCTGAAAAAAAAATCACTAAGCAACTATCATCAACAGATTACTTGCAATACCAGAGGAAACAACACCATTGCTACACCACCGTGCTATTCCACACCCTCACTTCAGGAAGTCTGATCACCTGGCTGTACTTCTACTCTGAGTATAGATAGAGACTGAAGACTGGAGCACCAGCAGTTAGGACCAAGATATGGATAAGGGAATCACAGGAGCGCCTACAGGACTGCTTTGAATCGGTGGACTGGACTGTACTCAGGGATTCATCTTTGAATCTGGATGAGTATACTGACTTCATTAAAACCTGTGTGGATGAGTTTGTGCCCACAAAGACTTGCTGTACATTCTCAAACCAAAAGTCGTGGATGAACCAGGAGGTATGTCACCTGCTGAAGGCTAGATCTGTGGCATTCAAGTCTGGTGACCCAGCACTATACCAGAAAACCAGGTATGATTTGCGGAGGGATATTTCAAGGATGAAGAGACAATTTCAAACGAGGTTGGAGGCAACATCGGATGCACGCAACTGTGGCAGGGTCTGCAAGACGTTACTTCCTACAAAGCAAAACCTAATAGCATGAATGGCAGTGATGCTTCACTACCAGATGAACTCAATGCCTTCTATGCATGCTTTGAAAGGGAGAACACAACTACAGCTGTGAAGATCCCTGCTGCATCTGATGACCCTGTGATCTGCGTCTCAGAGGCCGATGTCAGGCTGTCTTTAAAGAGAGTGAACCCTTGCAAGATGGAAGGTCCCAATGGAGTGCCTGGTAAGGCTCTGAAAACCTGTGCCAACCAACTTGCGGGAGTACTCAAGCACATTTTCAACCTCTCACTGCTACAGGTGGAAGTTCCCACTTGCTTCAAAAAGGCATAAATTATACCAGTGCCTAAGAAGAATAATGTGGGCTGCCTTAATAACTATCACCTGGTAGCACTCACATCGACAGTGATGAAATGCTTTGAGAGGCTGGTCATGATTAGACTGAACTCCTGCCTCAGCAAGGACCTGGACACATTGCAATTTGCCTATTGCCACAATAGGTCAATGGCAGACGCAATCTCAATGGCTCTCCACATGACTTTAGATCACCTGGGCAACACAAACACCTACGAAAGGATGCTGTTCATTGACTATGGCTCAGCATTTAATACCATCATTCCCACAATCCTGATTAAGAAGTTGCAGAACCTGGGCCTCCGTACCTCCCTCTGCAATTGGATCCTCGACTTCCTAACTGGAAGACCACAATCTGTGCAGATTGGTGATAACATATCCTCCTTGCTGATGATCAATACTGGCGCACCTCAGGGGTGTGTGCTTAGCCCACTGCCCTACTCTCTGTATACACATGACTGCGTGGCTAGGCATTGCTCAAGTACCTTCTACAAATTCGCTGACGGTACAACCATTGTTGGTAGAATCTCAGGTGGTGATGAGAGGGCATACAGGATTGAGATATGCCAACTAGTGGAGTGGTGCCGCAGCAACAACCTGGTACTCAACGTCAGTAAGACGAAAGAGCTGATTGTGGACTTCAGGAAGGGTAAGATGATGGAACACACACCAATCCTCAGATGAAGAGATTGAACAGTTTCAAGTTCCTGGGTGTCAAGATCTCTGAGGATCTAACCTGGTCCCAACATATCCATGTAGTTATAAAGAAGGCAAGACAGTGGCTATACTTTATTAGGAGTTTGAAGAGAATTAATTATAAAAGATGTAATAGCAGCATATTTGGATAGCAGTGGCAGGATAGGTCCGAGTCAGCATGGATTTACGAAGGGGAAATCATGCTCGACCAATCTGCTGGAATTTTTTGAGAACGTAACTATGAAAATGGACATGGGAAAGCTAGTGGATGTAGTGCAGGGGACCCCAACCGTTTTTGCATTGCAGACCGGTTTCATATTGACAATATTCTTCCGGACCGGCCGACCCAGGATGGGGGGGCAGGGGGGGTGCCAACGGACAAGAGTAGCAGTCAAATACGCTGGGTTTACCCCAAGAAAGACCATGAAGCCTTGCGCAGGCACCAGTGCGCATGCGTATCCGATTTTTTTTCTACAAATCGTTTTTGGCGATTCTGTTCCGGTGGTGGTGGGGGGGGGGGGGGGAAAGGTGTTAATCACGTCCGGAATATAGATGATAATTAGCTAATACACTCAATTTCGTTTCTAAAAGGGTTTATCTAACGAATTTAACATTAAACACACAGCACATATTTTCCTTGCATGAATATAGTGATAAGTCAATTATCAGGGGAGGACAGGGGAGCTTGAAGTAAATGTTGAACGACCTTCCAGTAGAAGTGATAGAGGCAGGTTCAATATTATCATTTAAAGAAAAATTGGATAGATATATGGACAGGAAAGGAATGGAGAGTTACGGGCTGAGTGCAGGTCGGTGGGACTAGGTGAGAATAGCGTTCGGCACGGACTAGAAGGGCAGAGATGGCCTGTTTCCGTGCTGTAATTGTTATATAGTTATATAAGTCAATAGCATCATAACATCTTAAGTATCTTTTGGATGTTAAACACACAGCACATATTTTCTCCACATGAACATATAAAATCATTGCCACACACCAATATCGCTGAATCAGTGGGAGCCCTGGGATTGTTTTCCTGCAACAAGACAGTCCTATCGAAGGGTGACGAGAGACAGCAATACTCGAACGGGTTTCCTTATGTCCAGTCTATTCCACAATTTAGTTTTCGTTGCATTCATTGCAGAGATACGTTGGAAATGGAAGCAACGATTTCAGTGCTTTTGTGGCTATCTCAGGATATTCAGTCTTGAGTTTGATCCATAATGCCGGCAGAGATGTTAGGTCAAACATACTTTTCAGCCTGCCGTCATTTGCAAGCTCGAGGAGTTGATCTTCTTCCCGCAGTGAAATGGATGACGCATGGGTAATGACCTCGCATGCGTAATGGCTCAACAGTGGGCGTGATAGGGATCGAGGAAAAGTGCAGCTGACTCCTATCGCCAAATCATATCGTTTCCTCGCAGCCCAGTAGCACATGCTCTGCGGCCCGGTGGTTGGGGACAGCTGATATAGTGTACCTGGACTTTCAGAAAGCCTTTGATAAGGTCCTACATAGGAGATTAGTGTGCAAAATTAGAGCAAATGATACTGGGGGTAGGGTACTGACATGGATAGAAAATTGGTTGGCAGACAGGAAACAAAGAGTAGGGATTAATTGTTGCGTTTAAATTTTCAACCTGTTGTTTGCGTTCAAATTTTCAACCGGTTGTTTGCGTTCAAATTTTCAACCTGTTGTTTGCGTTCAAATTTTCAACCTGTTGTTTGCGTAGGGATTAATGGGTGCTTTTCAGAATGGCAGGCAGTGGGGTACCGCAAGACTCGGTGCTGGGTCCGCAGCTATTTACAATATACAAACGGTACATTAATGATCGGGGATTAAAAGTAAAATTAGCAAATTTGTAGATGACACAAAGCTGGGTGGCAGTGTGAAATGTGAGGAGGATGTTATGAGAATGCAGGGTGACTTGGACAGATTGGGTGAGTGGGCAGATGCACTTTAATGTGGATAAATGTGAGGTTATCCACTTTGGTGTCAAGAACAGGAAAGGAAGATTACTATCTGAATGGTGTCAAGTTAGGAAAAGGGGAAGTACAACGAGATCTAGGTGTCCTTGTTCATCAGTCACTGAAAGTAAGCATGCAGGTACAGCTGGCAGTGAAGAAAGCTAATGGCATGCTGGCCTGCATAACAAGGGGAACTGAGTATAACAGCAAAGAGGTCCTTCTGCAGTTGTACAGGGCCCTGGTGAGACCACACCTGGAATATCGTGTACAGTTTTGGTCTCCAAATTTGAGGAAGGACATTCTAGCTATTGAGGGAGTGCAGCGTAGGTTCATGAGGTTAATTCCCGGGATGGAGGGATTGTCAAATGTTGAAAGGTTGGAGTGACTGGGGTTGTATACACTGGAATTTAGATGGATGAGAGGGGATCTGATGGAAACATATAAGATTATTAAGGGATTGGACACGCTAGAGGCAGGAATCATGTTCCCGATGTTGGGGTAGTCCAGGACCAGAGACCCCAGTTTAAGAATAAAGGGTAGACAATTTAGAACGGAGTTGAGGAAAAACTTTTTCACACAGAGGGCTGTGGTTCTGTGGAATGCACTGCCTCAGAAGGCAGTGGAGGACAATTCTCTGGATTCTTTCAAAAAAGAGTTAGATAGAGCTCTTAAAGAAAGCGGAGTGAAGGGATACGGGGAGAAGGCAGGAAAAGGGTACTGATTGTGGATGATCAGTCATGATCACAGTGAATGGTGGTGCTGGCTCGAAGGGCTGAATGGCCTACTCCTGCACCTATTGTCTATTGGGCATCTCAACAAATACACTTAAAAACTTTTATTGTTGTACTGTCAAGAGCATTCTGACAGGCCGCATTACTGTCTAGTATGGAGGGACTACTGCACAGGACTGAAAGAAGCTGCAGAAGGTTGTAAATCTAGTCAGCTCCATCTTGGATACTAGCCTACAAAGTACCCAGGACATCTTCAGGGAGCGGTGTTTCAGAAAGGCAGTGTCCATTATTAAAGACCTCCAGCACTCAGGGCATGCCCTTTTCTCACTGTTACCATCAGGTAGCAGGTACAGAATCCTGAAGGCACATACTCAGCGATTCAGGAACAGCTTCTTCCCCTCTGCCATCCAATTCCTAAATGGACATTGAACCTTTGGACACTATTTCACTTTTTAAAAAAATACAGTATTTCTGTTTTTGCATGTTTTAAAAATCTATTCAATATACATATACCATAATTGATTTACTTATTTATTGTTATTTTATTTATTAATACTTTTTTCTCTGCTAGATTATGTATTGCATTCAACTGCTGCTACTAAGTTAACAAATTTCACATCACATGCCGGTGATAATAAACCTGATTCTGATATGGGCCACCCAAAAATATCAAGCAAACATTGTTTAGTCTCCAGCTTAAATAGTAAGTCATACAAAAGAGAAAAAAAATAAACAGATCTGGACTTAAATTGAGGCCATACTACTTCAAAGAATAAAGTAAGGATTACAAGAACACAGTCAAGATTCTTTCAGATACAAAGAAAATAGGCTTATTGTCACCACACAAAATGCACAATTAAAGATGATCAAGTATTAACAAGGATATTAAGGAAACAAAAATTCAAATTAATTAGTGTACAAATTATTGCCACTAATGATAATAAAACAGATCTTAAACAGCAACTCCACATACCATCCCTTAAACACAGGGTAAATCAGAAATTACCTCGCCATTGCTTTGGAAAATTTGCTTTTGGTATTAGGAAGGTATCTATTCTGGCTGGAAAGGCAAAATGGGAACCTGTCTTTATATGCTTGCCAAGCAATATCACATCCTGAGAAGGTATAATTAAATCGATAAAGACAGTAGAGTCCCTTTTAAATCTGGGGGTTCTTCGCCCTGCCTCATCCCATGACAATAGCCCTGTTTGGCCAGTTTGGAAACCTGATGGTTCATGCGCATGGCCACTGGTTATCACCAGCTAAATCAGTTTGCTCCTTCGCTGGCCATAACTGTTCCAGACATTGGGACCCTGAATGAGGATCTTTCTAGTGGGACTGACCTGTATTATGTTATTATTGATGACGCTAATGCTCTCTTCTCCAATCCTATTGCTAAGTTGTCCTAAGATCAGTTTGCATTTACCTGGAAGAGCCTTCAGTACACCTTTACATGGTTTCCACAGGGATATGTGTGGTGGCATGGGATTTATGTGAATGTGCCCTATCCCCCAGAATTAAAGTAGCTCACCATATAGATAATGTGCTATTAAGGAAACCCTCTGAAGAGGTGGCTTCTGAAGCCCTTAATACTTTGATTGATCATATGTGAAGGTATGGGAAACTAACCCCGGTAAAGTACAGGGTCCAGCTACAATTGTTCATTTTCTGGGAATACAATGGACGAAGGGCGATAGGATAATTCCAGATAAGGTCAGAAATAAAATCCCGACATAACACCCTCTACGGCAAAACAAGAAGCCCAATGCTTTGTTGGCTTTTTGGGAAACAGGCAGCACCACATACTGTATCCCATTTGACTATGCTTTTTTGAGCCCTGTATGCTGTGACCAGAAAGAAATTTATTTTTATATGGGGCCCCATGCAACAATCAGCTTCTGAAGCTGCAAAAGCCATCACCACAGCATTACACATCTCATCATGGAGTGGGCCTCTTCTTTGAACTACAAGTTTCTGTTAAAGATGATGTGACAATCTGGAGTCTGTGGTAGAAGAATGGAGGAAGCAATATGCCTCTGGGTTTCTGGTCCCGAAAGTTTCCTGAAGCTGCCACCAGATACACTGCATTTAAGAAACAGCTTCCTGCCTGTTACTGAGCTTTAACAGAGACTAAAACACAGGCAGGGGATTATCTCATCCCTTTCCGACTTGACTTTCCTACTATGAGATTGGCATTCTCTGACACACTCGCCCATGAGGTAGGGCGTGCACAACAGAGTTCAGTCGTCAACTGGAAGTAGCATAATTCTGAACAAGCAAAGGCACTGGACAGAATTTGTAAAATACATGAACTGGTTTGACTCAGGCTATGTCACTCACACCTGAAGTTACTCCAGGCGAAGCCTCGTCTGTTGTATGAAGAATTCACTTTAATCTTGTCTCCTGCTTCACCAGCAGCTCTGGGATATGGATGAGTGGTCGTCGTGTTTGGAAGGCTGCAACCATTAACCTTCTCATCCAACAAGTGCTGAAAAAGGAAGGCTGTGATGGGCTGAGTCAATATGCAGAGCTTTCAGCAGTTCATACTGTCATCGTACATAAACTGAAGCTCATATTTATACCGATTCCTGGGCTGTTGCTAACGGACTTGCTGTCCAGTTGCCCTGATGGAACCAGCAGTCCAACACTGTTATGGGATGTCCCTTATGGGGAACAGAGATATGAAAGACATTTGGAACTGTTCAGCACATGTTACTATTACAGTTTACCATGTTGACACCCAATTGAAAGATGATTCACAATGTGATGATTTAACAAAATTGCTGAGAAACTTGCTTGTGTTGACATGGTGATGTCTAGCCCCCACCCTCAAATAGCATTATTGCCACTTGCTCAGTGGGCCCATGAATTTTCTGCTTGCAGCATGAAAAATATCTGTACAAGTTAAACACTGTAGGTTTGTTAAGAAATGCTTGTTAATACTCCCTCTTGGCCTCAAGGAACCAGTGACATGAGAACAAAAGACTGAAGAGTTTATCCTGTCTCTGCATGTCTCTCAGTGCTTATGGATTGAACCCCTGATTGAGGGGGTCTTTCACTCAGTTCTTAGGACTGCACTTAGACTGAAGAACTATGATCATCAGTGCCTAGGACCCAGTTGATTTCACGAGTCAAAACTTCTGGTCAAGATGGTGCCAGCGAACTATGATTCCTTGGGCAACATCTCCCCAGAGAGCAGATCTCTCCAATTATTTCACTTTTTCTACACCTTCTGCTTGTTCTTTTTGTCTTGTTTGTGTTACGGAAGCTGTTGGAGCTGGTGATATACAGATTGGAACTCCATAGAAGGATCCAGCACTCTTGTGTCCGCAGAGCTATCTCATGGAGATTGGTGGGGGAGGGGGGCATCGAAGAGGCCCGAGAATACTCGTGGAAAAGACCAGAGACCAAGGTTATGAGCAAGTCCATCTCGAAGCAGTAAGGAAGACTGAAATATCGAGATGAATGCAGTGGGGGTCAGCGATGGTCCTTGTATGCTGACAAAAAGTTGTTTTGGATATTCTGAGATTTATGTGATCATTGGACTGTACTTTATATTGGTTTGCTTTAGCTTTCTGGTGTTTTCTTTCTCATGGCTGATTGGCAGGTGGAGGTTTTGATGCTACTGTTGCTGTTCTTTTCTGTGTAAGGGGGCGGGAATTGTTATTGTTGCTGTTTTTTTCTGCAGGGGAGGGTGGGGTACTTGATGTTATCGTTGCTGTTCTTTTTCTGCATGGGAAGGGGGTGGGGGATTTCTGGGGTCTGAGAATTTTGTTTCTTTTCTTTTACATGCTGGGGGTAAGGGGGGGGGGTTGAGTTAATGTCTATTCTTTCATCAGCCCCCATGGTCTTTCTGTATTTCATGGCTACCTGGAGAAGACAAATATCAGAGTTGTTTTGTACATACTTTGACAGTAAAATGGAATGAACCTTCGAATCAGAATTCGGAGCTCTCCTGACAACAGCGACAATCAAGTTCCCTGACAACAACAACAATCAAGTTCCCTGACAACAGCGACAATCAAATCTCCCAACAATCAAATGCAGACTACAAACCATGATCCCCGAAATCTTTGTAAATTACTACGTATTATTTTGTGTTTTCTATTTTTTGTTAATAATTTAGGCTTAAGTCATTTTGTTGTACTTATATGATTCGCACTACAGTTCCTGGACACTCAAATTGTTTGTCTCTTTTGGGTCTGATCATCAAAATAGTCCATTACACTGACAGTAGTGAAAACTGAGAGGAAGCTACTGGCATAATGAAGCAAGCCCTGAACACCACCAGAGATTGAAGACCTTTATTGCTGTCTTAAATGCCACTGGCGTAATGGGAAGTAAATAAGTCTTAAGTTAAAATTGCATCGTACTGATCTGTTAAAAGGATCAATGCAATTCATTTTTAAAATAAGACAGAAGAAATTCATAACATGAAAATTTTCAAAATAATGCAATTTCCTGTAGTCAATCACTCTACTCAACTACCGAAGCATAAAGGTAAATACAAGGTGCACAAAATCTTGTTTATGTAGCAGACCATCTCACTTGTTACATTCCCTTGGTAATACAATTGTATTTATAGACATTGAATTGCAAAAACAAACCACCCATTGTAACTGTCAGGTGAAATACATTTAAAACAACTAAAACAGGTTAATTTAACCAATGAAAAACTCATCTACCATACACCACAAAATACCTCCCCTCAAGTTTACTTTGTATTACGAAACACATTAATTTTAAACACAACACAAGCCTTCAATAAGGTAAGGCTTACCGACAATTCAGCTGGAAAGATTAGCACCAAATAAAAGCCAACAACTTGCCAAACAGATTTAACTTAGCTCAGGCTTTAGAGTACACCTTCTAAACCAAACATGAAGACTTTTACTCTAGTTATGTTAAATACTCATCGTCAAGAAATACCCGGAAATATATCTTTAACTCAACTGGCAGCAACTATCTTCAGAGTTCCTATAGTAATTATATTCTCATACATACTTCTACCAACAAGTCACTATACAAAAAGGAAACATCATCGACCACATTAATCTTTATGATAGCAACACTAAACGCAAATATTATATTTACAAAATGCACAGTAGGCTAAACGCTAATTCAAGTTTTAGCAAGGAGATTAAGTTAAGGCGTGTTTTGACAGTATGGCTGGTATTTGGAAAGGAGAGAGGTATGTTTTAGGGAAACTCCAGTGCAGGTTCGCCTCTCTCTGTGGCACGTACACCATTAAAGCACAAATACTAATACTAGTACTGGAGTGTCAGCTACTTCCTTACCTACGGAGCTTTCCTGCGATCCTTGCCCAAAACTTTTCCTCACTTCGTTTCATCGGCAGCGCCGGACTTTAGCGTTAAACACGCTGGGGACTAAAATGGGTGGGAGCCGAGCCGAAAAGAGAGTGTACACCCAGCGAAACAACGGAAGAGAAGCGACGAGCCCCGCACTCAATGACTCGCTAGACCTTCCGCCTCAGACTCCAACCGACCGCGCTCCGTCCCCGCTCCCGCTCGCGCTCGCACCCGCCACCGCGGTGCACGCGCGCGTCCGCCGCCCTTCCCCTGCGCTGCACAGGGTGACGCGGGGATACTCCTGACGCTCTGCTGAAGTAGCCTTGATTTAAAAAAAAACGCCGCCTCCTCAAGCAGAAACAGGATTAACGTAAAATATGAGAACTCAAGGTATAAAATGTAGTCATTGTTGATGTATATTTAAAGAGTCTGTTTCAGTTAACTACAATCAATCACGCGCTCTGTTACGTATTTCCCTTTGCTCTGATGGTCGGGCAGTGACGCATGGACCGCCGGTGCCGTGCTGACGTAACGCGCGTTGCGCGGGAACTGTCGACATGGAGACGGCGAATGGTGCGGAGCCGGGAGCTGGTGATGGGGATGGGCGGGAGGCCGAGGCCGAGGCGAGCGGTAGCGGTGGCTCTGCGGCTCGAACATCGTCCACCGGCGCTGCGTACGAGCTACCCTGGTGAGCGATAGCGCCCTCCGGCATCATCCGTGCAGCATGTTGTAATGGGGTTCGGGCATTGTAAATCCCCTAACAGAGGCATGTGATGGGCGGGTGGTCGGGCAGCCCCTCCCGGGTGAGGAATACTCCATCTCTGGGTGATTGAGAAGGCCACTGATGGGCTCTTTTGTGTCCTTCTGACACATGAGCATCTGCAATGCTCTTCCTCTAACTTGAGCTAGGAGTCAATGGGGCTCAGGGAGACTGTGAGCGCATCGGTGATTGTTTCCTCTGCCCACTTGTGTTAATTTATGTTATGAAAACTATTGTGTTGCTGCAAAATGCTCATTGTCTTGTCACTTATATCTTGAGAATGTATGCCCAGGCCAATGAACTTGAATCTGAACACCTGGTAGTTCAGTAAATACCGACTCAGTCCTGAAGCCCGAAACGTCGACTGTATGTTCATTTCTATAGATGCCGCCTGACTTGCTGAGTTCCTCCAGCATTTTCTGTCTGTTGCTTTGGATTTCCAGCATCTGCAGACTTTATCTACTTCAGCATATAGTTGCCTATTTCTGGAGTTAGCTTCTGTTGCCAACTTGATAGTAACTGGGACTTAAGTAACAGAATGTTAGCTGGGGGAGGGTATTGACGTTGGTTTGCTTACTTTTTTCGATGAATTTGAATGGGTTTGAGGTGACTTTGTTGGTTGAATTGCCTACTGTAAGTAATCCAAATCTCAGAAGCATTTGTGACAGCATGAATCATCAGTAGGCCTAGCTTTGCGCAGGTCTGACATTTTTGTTGTACTATTTATTTTTAAACCTTTTCAGAAATACCTGGAGAAGGTTATACTGTCCTTGTGCACTGTTCTACTGTTCAATACGTTGACTTGACTTGGTGCATTTGGACAGGCTGCATCTCCAGCTGGTAAGAGGGGTGGGGGGGGGCTACAGCACGGGATCAAAGTAAATTGGGGAAAGTTGTAAAATTACCTCCATCATGGGCACCAGCCTTTATGTAATCCAATACATCTTCAAGGAGCGGCGCCTCAGGAAAGAGGTGTCCATCATTAAGGACCCCCACCACCCAGGATATGCCCTCTTCTCATTGTCGCTGTCAGAAAGGAGGTAAAAAAGCCTGAAAGCACACACTCAGTGATTCAGGAACAGTTTTTTCCACTCTGCCATTCGATTTCTAAATGGACACTGAACCCATGTACACTACCTCACTACTTTTTATGTCTGTTTTTGCACTACTTATTTAATTATTTAATGTATATACATACTTAATTTTTTCTTTATTTATCATGTATTGTACTGCTGCCCCAAAATTAACAAATGTTATGACATATGCCAGTGATATTAAACCTGATTCTTTAGAAGTAGGCTACTGGCTCCTCAAGCCTGGTGTGATGCTGAGATTTGATTATGAATATGGCTGATATCTCCCATGCTTCATCTCCTTTCTGTGACATTTCATTATCGCCCTCAAGGCCCTGATCTTGCCAAAATTTATCTATGTCTTTAAAGATGTAGCCTCCACATCCCTTTGGCATGGAGGGTTCCGGGGATTCACTACTCTGTGAAAAGAAATTCCCACACACCTCAGTTTTAAATGACTGCCTTCTTGTCTTGAAACTATGCCTCCTGGTTTGAAATTCTCCCATTAGTGGAAACATCAGTTTCTTCTCTGTTAAGTCCGCATTACATTTTGTATATTTCAATAAGATCACTCCTCATTCTTCTCAACTTCAAGGAGTATAGATCCAACTTCTTCAGCCATTTATGATAATACAGTACACCACCTTCCTGTCTGATTTCTTTCCACCCCTACAGAGTCTCAAAATTGACATGGATCTGCAATATTCTGAACATTTGAGAATCTGAAACTGGATAGAGAATAAACTCCAGAGTTTAATAAAGTAGTTCCAAGTTGGTTCAGTTATTGGACTGTTATCCTGAAACCCCGTTTCCTAATTTGGGGCTGTCCTGCTAGAGGAAACAGCAGCTCTCAATCCATCTTGGATTTCTCACCGCTTAGCTAAAAGCCTGTTTTACTCTGTCTCACTCGACTGATGTCAAGAAGTTATTTCTCCCCATCGTTAGAGAAGCGTAGACAGAAATGCAGATTTCATTTCCAAGGGTGGAATTCTGGACTATGTTGGAATAAGGAGTTCTGGGAACAGGCGGGAAAGTGGGACTGAAGCAAAGTGACCTCCACCATCATCTAATTAAACGTCTGCTGTGGAGTTGGAAGTCCACCCACACCATTTTTTAATATGAAAATTATGATAATTCTCTCTTCTCATAATCAATCTAGTCCTTCTATGTTGCACCAAGATACATTTATGTTTCCTTGGATAAAGAGGCAAAAAATATTTACCCTCCCTCCCCCACATTTTAATTCTGGCTTCTGCCCCCTTCCTTTCCAATCCTGATAAAGCACTTTGGCTTGAAATGTCTTGTTTGTTTCCCTCCATAAATGCTCCATGAGTTGCTGAGTTCCTCCAGCATTTTGTGTGTTGATCAAAAACACAATTTAATCCATGTTGCTCGGTGTAGTTTTGCCAAAACAATGTTGAATTGAAATAATGTATCCTTTTGGACTTTATTCTGCTTGCAATAAAGGCCCATGTACTGATAAAATTGGTGTTGTACTAGTCATATTTACAAAAAGGACTACTGGATTTTTTTTGTGATAGATTTTATAAGTACAGGAGTAGGATTGAGGGTAGTAATCCCCTGTACCTTACTGTGTAGTAAGCAGCTTCCCAAAGGTGATTCACAAGGACATTGTCAAACAAATATTGACTTCATCTCACACAAGAATGGACCTTTAATGAAGCATATTTTTGACAGCAAGTAAATGCAAGAAATATTTTAAAGTTGTAAAGAAGGCTTCAAAAATAAAAATTGATAAATACGGTCAAATTAAAGAGTATCATTTAAATAAACTTCTCGTGTGTCAGCCGGTTTTGTGGTTTCGTACGGCAGGTATTGTTCTCACACTTCTAATTGTTTCTTGTCAAGCCACTCCTGCAGCTCGTAGCTCCGTCAGTGCACCGCGGCGAAGCCGTCTCGGATCTTGCTGAAAGGGCACGTTTGGACCAGGTGGAGGATGTTCTGGGTTGGGGCACCACAAGGACAAGCTGCGGTTTGTCGGGCGCCCGATCTGTATAATGTTTGCGCTCTTTTGGCCTGTCGACTTCAGAGTCTATTTGCAGCTGTCCAGTTTTCTCTGGTAGCTGTAGTAAAGCCCAGGAGGAGTGAGGTGGATTCGTCGATTAGATCTCTGCTGGGGTGGGATGGCATGTTGGTATGCCAGCATTAGTGCCATTCATTGTGTTTGTCATAGGAGTCGAGGTTTTTCAAGTTGTAGAAAGGTTTTCAGGATTTGCGTCGGGAAGTTGGAGGAGCATTTTCGATGAATTTATGAACTGGAATTTTGCAGGGCATATTTTGGATATGCTTGTGGAATTCTGCTGAATCTGCTCTTCTACACATCTCTGGGGGTGCTGTTCCGCTCAGTGTTGGGATCCTTTGGCCAGGTGTGGATTTTAGGGTTCCTGAGATTATTTTCATGGAAGTACGGAGCTGTATATTGATGATGTTTGTGTGAACACTTCTCTCCCAGGTGGGTGCACAATATTCGGTGACCGAGAAACATAGTGCAGGCTAGATTGGGGGGGGGGGTTAAAATGTTGAGTTTTAGAAAATGGGATAATGCTCATTATTTTTGAGCATCTGAGGTTATTATGTATTGAATTACTATCTAGTGCACATTGTTAAAGGTTATGAAATGGAGCTTAGTTTTAACTTGCAAGGGGAAATGAATAATTATAGATTGGAATAATCCTGCTGAAGGGTCTCAACCTGAAACATCGACTCTTTTCCATAGATGCTGCTTGGCCTGCTGAGTTCCTCCAGCATTTTGTGTGTTGCTTGGATATGTCTCAGCCGAGTAACAAACTGACTCTGGATAGGATTGACCACTTAATTCCCAGTCCAAATATGGTATTAAATATGTCTACGTATGAATTACCAGTGAAACAAAATGTAATATTTGAAAGGTATGTAAATATTGGTGTAACTTACATTCAATCTTTGAGATAATTTATATTGCACTGGATCTAGTGCCTCTGTTTCCCTTGAGTAGATCATTACCAGGAAATCCCAGGCTAAATATAAATTTGCCAGTACTTGATAAGATGATTTGCCAAACAAGTCTTTGCAAACATTGTGCAGGACCTTTGCATGAATATAATGTGCTTGTTTTTTTTTTGATGAATATATTCCTTTGACAATAGCTTTTTCTTCTCTCCTCTCTCCCTATTCCTCATTTAAAAAGTCTTCACTCCTTTTTCTATGTTTTCTGTCATCTCTTTAATTCATTGTGACTTTCTTGGGTCCAAGATTATTGCAGAATGATGCAGTGTTACAATTTGTTTTGATCTAAATATTAAGTTATAGAGAAGTCTTTCAACTTCCTAGTGTTGCACTATCGTGGCTGGAATACCTGTTACTTTATTGTTGGGTCAGAATTCTGGAATTCCCTCCTTGACAGCATTGTGGATTCACCATCAGTCAATGCAGGGATTGCAATATTTCTGTATGTACCGCCGGTGTATAAGAGCAGGCTGGTGGAGAAGATGCTGAAGTTAGGGGATGTCTTTTCTCAGGGCGAGTTTGATGTAGGATGTTCCAAGAGCACTCTGCACACTATTCGGGTGACAAATGACACCCCGTTTAGGGAGAGGTCGCGGCGGTTGGCCCCAGCAGATGTGGAAGATGTGCGGCAGTTGAAAGACGCAGGGATTATTGCAGAGTCCCGAAGCCCCTATGCGTCCCCCATAGTGGTGGCAAGGAAGAAAAATGGGAAGGTACGCATGTGCATGGACTATAGGACCCTGAACCGCCGCACTGTTCCCGACCAATATACGGTCCCGAGGGTGGAAGATGCCTTGGCCTGTCTGAGTGGTGCACAGTGGTTCAGTGTATTGGATTTGCGGAGTGGGTATTACCAGATTCCGATGAGCGAGACTGATAAGGAGAAGACAGCCTTTATCTGTCCCCTGGGGTTTTTCCAGTTCGAACGAATGCCCCAAGGTATCTCAGGGGCCCCAGCCACCTTCCAGCGGCTCATGGAGCGGACAGTGGGGGACATGAACCTGCTGGAGGTATTGGTGTACCTGGACGACCTGATAGTGTTTGGATCTACGTTGGAGGAACATGAGGAGCGGCTGCTGAAGGTGCTGAGTCGGCTGAAGGAGGAAGGGTTAAAACTTTCTCTGGATAAATGCCAGTTCTGTAAGACATCGGTCAGCTATGTCGGGCACATAATCTCGCGAAATGGAGTGGCCACCGATCCGGGTAAGATAGCCACAGTCACCACCTGGCCGAGACCTCAGAAGGTGAGCGCCTTACGCTCGTTTTTGGGGTTTTGCGGATATTACCAGCGATTCGTGAAAGGATATGCGAAAATGAGTCATCCATTGAACCAGCTGCTGTGTGGCTATCCACCTGTGGGGAGGAGGAGGAAGGGAGACCGAGGGTCGGAGGTAGGAGGATACTTGAACCCAGGAGAGCCTTTGGATTGAGGTGGGATGCTCAATGTGAGGAGGCGTTCCAATCTCTAAAAAGGGCGCTGACGCAGGCCCCAGTGTTGGCTTTTGCTGATCCCCGGAAGCCGTATGTTCTACACACTGATGCCAGTCACAACGGTCTGGGGGCTGTTCTGTACCAGGAACAGGGAAACGGCTTGAGGCCGGTGGCATTTGTCAGTCGGAGCTTGTCGCCATCTGAGAGAAACTATCCCACTCACAAGCTGGAGTTCTTGGCGTTGAAATGGGCGGTGGTGTACAAGTTGAGTGACTACCTATACGGGGCCCAGTTTGAGGTGAGAACTGATAACAACCCCCTCACTTATATCCTGACCTCGGCGAAGCTGGACGCTACTGGGCACCGGTGGTTAGCAGCCTTGTCTGCCTATGAGTTCAGCCTGAAGTGCCGCCCGGGGAGTTGGAACATCGATACAGATGCCCTGTCTCGTCGGGCGCACGACGAGTCAGGCACGGCCGAGGAATGGAAGAGTGTCCCCGCCCAGGGAGTAAAGGCCATGTGTCAAGTTGGGAGCGACGGGGAAGTAGGAGCACAGATGGGAACGGATCGGGCAGTAGATCAACTGGGGGCTGACGATAACGCGCTGCCCACTGTTTACTGTAATGTGACTGCTCTGAGGAACAGGCAGCTGCCGGAGTTGAGTCCCCAGGAAGTAGAGGCAGCTCAGCGTGATGACCCAAGCATTGGCACTATCTGGTACGCGGTTAGCCAGGGTGATATGGAGCAGGTGGAGAAGGCGAAACATGCCTCCATTCCCCTACTACTGAAGGAGTGGTCCCGGTTGAAGCTGAAGAACCACGTCCTGTACCGGGTCACGTCGCCTCTGGACCACCCCCGGCGCTGGCAGCTGGTCATGCCTGAGAAGTATCGAAAGGCTGTGCTCCAGGCTCTACATGATGATTCCGGGCACTTAGGGGTAGAGAAGACCTATGGATTAGTCAAGGACCGGTTTTACTGGCCCCGGATGAGGGGGGAGGTGGAAGAATACTGTAAGACCTGTAGCCGTTGCGTCGGGAGGAAGACCTTGCCTGCGCAGGCGGCCCCGTTATCCCACTTGCAGAGTGTGGGACCCATGGACCTGGTGTGTATGGATTTCCTGTCTATTGAGCCAGACACCAGCAACACCGCGAATGTCTTGGTCCTCACGGATCACTACACTAGGTATGCGCAGGCTTTTCCTACTAAGGATCAGAAAGCGACTACAGTGGCGAAGGTGTTATGGGAGAAGTACTTTGTTCATTATGGCCTTCCCCGGCGGATCCACAGTGATCAGGAACGGGACTTCGAGAGCAGGCTTATCCATGAATTGCTGGATATGCTTGGGGTTGAAAAGTCCAGAACCACCCCCTATCACCTGCAGGGTGATCCTCAACCCGAGAGGTTTAACCGGACCCTGCTGGACATGCTCGGCACCTTGGAGATTGGACAGAAGAGTAAGTGGAGTCAGCACTTCGCCCATTTGGTTCACTGTTACAATTGTACTCGCAATGATGCTACGGGGTACTCGCCCTACTATCTGATGTTCGGACGGGAAGCGAGGTTGCCCATTGATCTGTGTTTTGGGACTGAAGCGGGGGAAATACCTTCGAAGCCGTGTCTGAAGTACGTGTCCGATATGAGGAGAGAGTTGAAAAGGGCGTACGAGTTGGCTGAGGCGGCAGCCACCAAGCAGAACCAGCGGAATAAAAGGAGGTATGATCAGAAGGTAAAGTTCGTCCAGCTATTGCCGGGAGACCAAGTCCTTATCCAGAATTTAGCACAGGGTAAGCACAAGTTGGCGGACCGTTGGGCAGCCACCCCATATGTGGTAGAGAGTCAGATGCCGAATCTCCCGGTTTCCCGGGTGAGACCTGAGGGCGGGCAAGGGCCTGTCAAGGTACTCCATCGGAACCACCTGTTGCCTCTGGGTCGAGAGGTGAAGATGGACCCAGAGCCCGAATGCGAGTTTACTCCTATTACGAGGACTTTGCGAGGGCGCGGGGCGTGGGAAGAGCCCGCTGTGAAGAAAACGGGGCCAGTTCCCACCTCGAGAAGGGATACGTCATTGGAAGATGATGATTCGGACGTGTGGTACCCGCTTCCGTTCGCTGATTCCTCGGTGCCGGGAGAAGAGACTCTTGGCCCTTCCATCACTGAGTCAGGGGAACCGAGGGAGGATGTTGCAGAGCCGCCTGTATTCCAGCCGGGATTGGGGGAGGGTGTTGCAGAGCCGCCTGTATTCCAGCCAGGATTGGGGGAGGGTGTTGCAGAGCCGCCTGTATTACAGCCGGGATTGGGGGAGGGTGTTGCAGAGCCGCCTGTATTACAGCCGGGATTGGGGGAGGGTGTTGCAGAGCCGCCTGTATTACAGCCGGGATTGGGGGAGGGTGTTGCAGAGCCGCCTGTATTACAGCCGGGATTGGGGGAGGGTGTTGCAGAGCCGCCTGTATTACAGCCGGGATTGGGGGAGGGTGTTGCAGAGCCGCCTGTATTACAGCCGGGATTGGGGGAGGGAGTTGAAGAGCCGCCTGTATTACAGCCGGGATTGGGGGAGGGTGTTGCAGAGCCGCCTGTATTACAGCCGGGATTGGGGGAGGGTGTTGCAGAGCCGCCTGTATTACAGCCGGGATTGGGGGAGGGTGTTGCAGAGCCGCCTGTATTACAGCCGGGATTGGGGGAGGGTGTTGCAGAGCCGCCTGTATTACAGCCGGGATTGGGGAGGGTGTTGCAGAGCCGCCTGTATTACAGCCGGGATTGGGGGAGGGAGTTGCAGAGCCGCCTGTATTACAGCCGGCATTGGGGGAGGAGAGGGTGGAGGCAGAACCCGAGCCAGAGGGCTCACCGGGGCAGAGGGATCCCGGTGAAGGGGAAGGTCTGACAGATAGGCTCGAGAGGTCAACTGGGGTGTCTGAACAGGGAGAGTCAGCAGAGGAAGTACAGAGGCCTCAGAAGAGTAGGCATCCCCCGGAAAGACTCACTTATATAGCGCCAGGAGAGCAGGGTGTGATCTGGGTTGGGTTTTGTGTTTTACAAGGAGTAATGGTGAACTCTGTTAACGTCATGAGGGCATGACTTTTTGAGGTGGGGGGAGAGTGTACGGGGTCTTTCTTTTGTTACATTTAAAATGGCGATTTTGTTATGTTAATCTGGGGAATGCGGCTTTGTTGTGTTTAACGCTGCAGAGAGTTTGCGCTAACAGTTTGTTTTACTTTAAATGAGATAACCAGGTTCTATTAGCCAATGGGTGGTTATGTGTCGTTTTGTTTTCGGATGCCATGCTGTATGATATGACTGTGGACTGAGTTTTGGCGGGGAGTCGGGAGGAGAGACGAGGAGGACGGCGGATGTGCGGAGAGGCTCCGGTCGATCACTCCGGGTGGTCCCGAGCCGTGAGTCGACAGAATTCGGGTGGTCGTCTGACGTCGAATTGAGCTCCAACGGTAGCGCGCGAAGAACTTGGACTTTGATAAGTGTTGGCGCCTTTTTTTTCCATTACTTTCCTCTCTGTATCAAATGTATATTAATGTCATAGAATTAGTAATATCTATAAAGTGTATTTGTTAAAATTTACTGGGTGTGCTGGCTGATGATTGATGTTTGTGATTGATTCGGGCGGCGACTGACCCTGAGGGGAGTGTTGAAGCAGATGCTGGGCGGGATTTCCCCTAGACATACACGAGCCAATATAACGGAACGTTACATGTATATAAAAAAAAAGAATCTTTTTGAAGCAGCTAGAAATTGGAAATAAATATGGCTATTTGACCTTGCAGATTTGCCTAGATTTGATAGATATATTTAAAACTCTAAGCCTACTTGGGTCTGTCTCATCTTCCATTATGTAGGTGTCCTTCGATTTATGAGTTTTTTGCTGTACAGTAGCACAATTGATTTTTGAGAGTATTTGTCCGTGTCACTAAGCCTTCTTTACTGTAACAAAAATCCTTTATGTTAAACGGCAAAGGGAAGACTTCTATCAATATTAGCAACAAGCAACAATAGGAATTGTGCTGAAGCTACATGCTGTTCAGTGGACTGATAATCGTTAAATACAGACTGGACCATCTTAATAACCAATGAGCCATTAACCTAAAAAAAGTGGCTTATTGATTAATTATTGATTCAATTGGCTATTGAAAATAATCCTCTGCTGCTTCTAGTAAAATGTTACCTCCGGAAATATGTGGTATGTTAACAAAAGGAAGATGGAGAGGAAGGAAAAGGGTAGGTCAGAAGATCATAAACAAAGACATGGGCCCCTTCATTTAGTGAAGGAAAAAATGAGATTTTATGGCAAGATTTTAAAGAATATGATTGGGAGATTGATGTTGTGAAAGTGCCAATATGATGAAAGGCAGCCATGGCTGATTTAAACATTTCCAAAAATGTGCATTGTACATAATACTTATTTGTATTGCAGATATTGTGATGACAGAATATTTTTTGAAGGGCGTTGAAATGAATCGTGGGAAGAGTGCCTTCACTCCTAACAAGTTTAATATGGAAGAGATAGTGAATGTTCTCTCTGCATCCATCTTGGGAGATGAGAGAAGTGACCCAGGCTACAATGAATCCAAAGTCCATCTTGACTTTTTCCTTGGAGATTTTGTCGAGAGTGACCCTAAAGTTAAATATCTCTTAATCTTGCACTCAGAACCTGATTGATCTGAAGGATGTTCAAGTGCCAGACTTCCAATGGTGCAGTGCACTAACAAAAGCAGTTTAGAAAATAATGCCAGACTTCCAAGATGATACCATGTTTTTCATTCATTCATTAATATTGTGCGAGGAGCACCTTAACAGTGGAGCCTTGTTCATGGTTGACAATGCCCTAACAATCTGGTTGACAATAAAGGTATGGATGGCTTGACAGCATCTTTTTCCTCCCAACACTACTTTGTTGCAAATCATGGACCGGATGCTTCAAGCAGGGCAAGGCTGCAGTGAATGATGCAGCATGTCATTTTGGAGTCAAATGACAATGATGAGCCCACTGTTCAGTAATTTGGATGAGTGCAATATCAACCGTGCCGTGGATTACGTTAATTCCTCGAGGGATCAAATAATTATACCAGTATATGCAGAACATATATGGTGCAATAATAACAGGGTTGTCATGATGAAAGATTTTAATTTCCCCATTATTGATAGGCATCTTCCTAGAGCAAGGGGTTTAGATGGGGTGTAGTTTGTTAGGTGTGTTCAGGAAGGTTTCCTGACACGATATGTAGATAAGCCTACAAGAGGAGAGGCTGTACTTGATCTGGTATTGGGAAATGAACCTGCTCAGGTGTCATGTCTCTCTGTGGGGGAGCATTTTGGAGATAGTGATCATAATTCTATCTTCTTTACCACAACATTGGAGAGGGGTAGGAACAGACAAGTTAGGAAAGCGTTTAATTGGAGTAAAGGGAAATGAGAAGCTATCAGGCAGGAACTTGGAAGCATAAATTGGGAACAGATGTTCTCAGGGAAATGTACAGCAGAAATGTGGCAAATGTGCAGGGGATATTTGTGTGGTGTTCTGCATGGGTATGTTCCATTGAGACGGGGAAGGATTGTAGGGTACAAGAACCGTGGTGTACAAAGGCTGTTGTAAATCTAGGCAAGAAGAAAAGGAAAGCTTATGAAAGGTTCAAAATTTAGGTAATGATAGAGATGTAAAAAATTATAAGGCTAGTAAGAAGGAGCTTAAGAATGAAATTAGGAGAGCCCAAGAGTACATGAGAAGGCCTTTGCAAGCAGGATTAAGGAAAAGCCCAAGGCATTCTACAAGTATGTGAAGATCAAGAGGATAATACATGAGAGAATAGGACCAATCAAGTGTGACAGTGGAAAAGTGTGCATGGAACCGGAGGAAATAGCAGAGGTACTTCATGAACACTTTGCTTCAGTATTCACTACAGAAAAGAACCTTGGCAAATGTTGGGATGACTTACAGTGGACTGAAAAGTTTGAGTATATAGACGTTAAGAAAGAGGATGTGCTGGAGCTTTTGGAAAGCATCAAGTTGGATAAGTCACCGGGACCGGGCGAGATGTACCCCAGGCTACTGTGGGAGACGAGGGAGGAGATTGCTGAGCCTCTGGCAATGATACTTGCAACATCAATGGGGATGGGAGAGGTTCTGGAGGATTGGAGGGTTGCAGATGTTGTTCTCTTATTCACGAAAGGGAGTCAGGATAGCCCAGGAAATTGTTGACCAGTGAGTCTTAATTCAGTGGCTGGTAAACTGATGAAGAAGATCATGAGAGGCAGGATTTATGAACATTTGGAGCGGCATAATATGTTTAGGCTTTGTCAAAGGCAGATTGTGCCTTATGAGCCTGATTGAATTTTTTGTGGATATGACTAAACACATTGAAGATAGAGCAGTTGATGTAGTGTATATGGATTTCAACAAGGCATTTGATAAGGTACCTCATGCTAGGTTTATTGAGAAAGTAAGGAGGCATGGGATCCAAGGGGACATTGCTTTGTGGATCCAGAATTGGCTTGCCCACAGAAGGCAAAGAGTGGTTATAGATGGGTCATATTCTGCATGGAGGTTGGTGACCAGAAGTGTGCCTCAGTGATCTGTTCTGGGACCCCTACTCTTTGTGATTTTTATAAATGACCTGGATGAGGAAGTGGGGGGATGGGTTAGTGAATTTGCTGATGACACAATGGTTGAGGGTGTTGTGGATAGTGTGGAAGGCTGTCAGAGGATACGGCGGGATATTGATAAGATGCAAAACTGGGCTGAGATGTGGCAGGTGGAGTTCAACCCAGATAACTGAGGTTGTTCATTTTGGTAGGTCAAATATGATGGCAGAATATAGTACTAATGGGAAGACTCTTGGCAGCGTGGAGGATCAGAGGGATCATGGGGTCCGAGTCCATAGGACACTCAAAGCAGCTGTGCAGGTTGACTGTGCGGTTAAGAAGGCATACGGTGCCATGGCCTTCATCAACCATGGGATTGAGTTCAAGAGCCGAGAGGTAATGTTAAAGCTGTATAGGACCCTGGTCAGACCCCACTTGGAGTACTGTGCTCAGTTCTGGTCACCTTACTAAGGGAAGGATGTGGAAACTACAGAAAGGATACAGAGGAGATTTACAAGGATGTTGCCTGGATTGGGGAGCATGCCTTATGAGAACAGGTTGAATGAACTTGGCTTTTTCTCCTTGGAGCGACGGAGGTTGAGAGGTGACCTTATTGAAGTGTATAAGATGATGAGAGGCATTGATCGTGTGAATAGTCAGAGGCATTTTTCCCCAGGGCTGAAATGGCTAACATGAGAGGGCACAGTTTTAAGGTGCTTGGAAGTAGGTACAGAGGAGATGTCAGGGGTAAGTTTTTTACGCAGAGAGTGGTGAGTGCATGGAATGAGCTGCCGGTGACGCTGGTGGAGGCAGATACAATAGGGTCTTTTAAGAGACTCCTGGATAGGTACATGGAGCTTAGAAAAATAGAGGTCTATGGGTAATTTCTAAAGTAAGTACATGTTCAGCACAGCATTGTGGGCTAAGGGCTTGTATTGTGCTGTAGATTTTCTATGTTAACATGGCCAGACTACACCAGGAGTATTGTGCGCAGTTTTGGATATCTCATCGAAGAAAGGATGTGCTGGCATTGGAGAGGATCCCGAGGAGGTTCATAAGAATTATCTTGGGAATGAAAGGGTTAAGAAATGAGGAGCCTTTGATGGCTCTGGGTCTGTACTCGCTGGAATTTAGAAGAAACTGGGAAGGGATCTCATGGAAAGCTATTGAATATTGAAGGTCCCAGACAGTGGATTTGAGAGGATGTTACAGTAATGAGGGAGTCTAGGGCCAGAAGAGACAGCTTCAGAATACAAGGATGTCCCTTTAGAACATAGATGAGGATTTTTTTAATGTAGCCATAATGTGGTGAATGTGCAGTCCAAGTCATTGGTGGAAGTAAAGTGGAAGTAGCTAGGTTCTTGATTAATAAGGATGTCTATGTTACTGGATGAAGGCAGGAGAATTGGATTGAGAGGGATAATACCTCAGCCATGACTGAATGGTGGAGCAGACTCGATAGGCTGAATGGACTAATTCTGCTCCAATATCTTATGGTCTGTGTATGTGTATGATTCTTGTAGATTTACAAACCTGAAAAAGCCTAAAAAGACACTTTTAAATGAACAAAAAAGGATGGATTTGGTGGAATGTTGTTCCAGAATAACAGGTTGAGATTGCAAATGAGACGGTGGCTCAGATTCTAACACAGAGGTCACAGGTGGAGGAAACGGCCACCAGCATGGTGTGACCATGTGACAGAAAAAAAGCCGTGATTCGTTGTAAAGTGTTGCATCAAATGAGGAAGAGGGAGCTTTCAAGATGTCCATTGACACCTTGCTTTTGATACTTCTATCAACCACCAAGAAACAATCATAGGAGGAATCATTGCTTTCAACATCATAAACTGTAAGTCATAGAACTATCCTGTCCTCTTATCATAGAGGTATTAGGCAACAGCAAGCAGGAGAGTCTGGAACAATCACTGAGCCTGGAGGAGCTGACTGGCTCCAATGGTTTCATTGATTTTACTGAAACTCTAATGAGTGACTGAGAACTGGTTGAGTTATATTCTGCTCTGTGGGACTGGATGGGCCCAGAGCTGCTGGAAGTCAACAACACTGTGCTTTAAGCTGGCAGCATGTTAGATTCCGTAAGGGAAGGCTTCATAACCCTCATCTACAAGCAGAAGGGGAAGAGAGATGGTATTAGGAATTGGTGAACCATTTCACTCTTTACTACATTGTAGCCTACAACATCTTGTCCAACACCATTGCCAACAGGGTCAGTCTTCCCTGGGACAGGTGATCCACCTGGACCAAATCTGTGCTGTACCTGGCTGGAAGATCTTTGACAGCCTTGCGTTACTCTGGGATACCATCGCCTATGCGCAGAACAGGAGGATGGACGTCTGCCTGGTCAGCTTGAATGAGGAGAAACCCCTTTGATAGGATATCACACACTTATTTGATGGACGTACTGTCCAAAATGGGCTTTGTGGAGGGGATCAGGAATGGTATCAACTGCTCTGCATAGACATCTGTAGTGCAGTCCAAATCAAGGGTGAGAAACAGGTGTCTTCCCCATTTAGTTTAGAGTCCAGCAAGGTTGCCCACTCTCCCCGTCTTGTTTTTCTGCTGTATAGAGCCCCTTTGCCATAGCCATCAGGAAAGACGAGCATAAGAGGGGTGACGTTGCAGGGCAGAAGAGGAACTCAAGTGGAAACCCTCCTCTACATGGATGATATCATCATCTTCTGCTCTGATCTGAGGTTGGTTCACAGATTAATCAGTGCTGACTAGTTTCAGTTGGCATCGGGGCCAGGGTTAACGGCATGAAGAGCAAGGCTATGCTCTTCAGCAATTGGCATGACTGGTCCAGTGTCCACTTCGCTGTTAGACCAAAGGTGTCTTGCCTGAAGGTGCTCAGGACCTCGTTTGGAGGGGCTAAAGCATGCAACAACAATTGGCCAGTGGATTGGGAAGGTAAGTCAGATATTGGTTTGTGGAAAGGACATTCCCTATCAACCTGGTCATTAAGTGTGAGCTGTTCTCAGGGCTGCTCTGCTTGGCGTAGATGTGGCTCACCCCCTGTTCCTCCAGCTTGGCAATCAACCAAGTCATCTTCAGGTTCATGTGGTGATCCAAGATGGAGCGTGTTAGATGCATCGCTAGATAATGGGGGCAAATAAGTACCCAATGTCACCCTCACTCTGATGACCACCATCATGGTTGGCTGCATTAAGCTGTGTGTGGAGCCTAAGAATGTGGACACCAATTACCGTTATGTTTTGTGGTCCTATCTGTCCCCAGGATTGTGAAGAATTGGTCTGGCCGTGTTGCCATGCAATGGCCCAGTCAGCTGGACATTGCTGCACTACTTTTCATGGAGAAGTTCTTTCAGACCAACACCTTTGAGCACGTCCATCAGGCATGGTCAGTATGGAATGTCTTGTGGACAGTGCAGGAGAGGGAATCAATAGACGCAGTGGATGGTTTGCTGAGCAGACCATCTGGCAGAACACCTCATCACCAGACCTTGCCAATAGTCACCAAGACCTTCACTTGCTGGCAATGAGAGGAGCCCTCCAAGTAAGATCCTTCTGCATGCCTGGACCTGCCTGTGAGATTACTGCAATGGTGATGAGATGGTTGCTCACCTCTTTGGGGACTGGTTTTGCGAAGAGGGCGTGCAGAAAATGAAAGGGCCTGTGTCACAATTATCCCAAGCAGCTGCTTGACAGAGGACTCTGATCTACGGCTGTTCCTCAGAGAACGGACATTGTGTTGCTGGCAGCTCATCAACTCGGCGAAAGATGCCCTTGGTCCGCCTGAAGCTTGTTGATCTGCCAGCACATTGAGATGTTTGTAGAGGAATGCTGCTGACTGACACATTCCAGACTGCAGAGTGTGCGCTGAGGGACACACTGAAGCTAGGTGCGGCCAGTGCAAGAGCTTGGTGAGGAAGGAGCATGGTTTTGGAGAGGGGCAGGCCAGGTTGGATTTGGAAGCCCCTCATTTATTGTAGTAGTGTACCACCCCATGGGGCTACATGAGTTGCAACGGGCCTATTGGTTTTAGGAATTTAATAGAACAGTAGCGAAGTATTGACTATGAACATAAGAATGAAAAGGCACTGAATGGTTTATTTTGTAAATAATGCATAAATTTAGTTTATTTTGATATAATAAAAAATCTTTATCTGTTGACTTGATACACCTTCAATAAGTTTCCTCAGTCTCTTTTCATTATTTCTCAAGTCCCCAAATCCCTTTAAAAAACAATCAGTGTGATTTGCTTTGTGAAGTTTTTTTTTAAAACATCAACTTAAAAAAAATTGTCAAAGGACAATCATATCAAGCTGTCAATCTTGGATTTTAAGCTACTATGATTTTTCTTTGTTTACAGGGTTGAGAAGTACAGACCTTTGAAACTGAGTGAAGTAGTGGGGAATGAAGAAACAGTCAGTCGGCTGGAGGTAATTTTCTCGCATTTTTCTGCAGTGTTTAAAGTCAAATGTCTCTTGACTGGTTGAGAACTTGATGAGCGAGGAAGAAACAAGGCTACATTTGACAGACAAGGAAATTGATTTATTATTGTCAAATGTATCGAGATACAGTGAACAACTGTTTTTACATTCTACCCATACAGATACTTCCATTACAACAGTACTACCTTTGTACAGGGGAAAACAATAACAATGCAGAATAAAATGTTACAGTGCAGGCATACAGTAAGGTGCAAGGCCATGATGAGGTAGATCAAGAGATCAAGTGTCCATCTTATCGTACAAGAGGACTATTCAGTAGACCTATAACAACGGGATAGAAGTTGTCCTTGATCCATGCATTCAGGTTTTTCCTGTGTGATGACGGGGAGAAGCGAGAACGTCCAGGCTGGTTGGGTCTTTGGTTATACTGGCTACTTTACTAAGGTAGCGAAAAGTGTATACAGAGTCCATGGGTGGTAGGCTAGTTTTTGTGATATGGAAGCTATGCTGAGAATTTGAGCAGTTTACAACACAATTGAAAAGCAGAATCACGAACGTAATAATCTCCCAGTTACGACAGAGGAGCAGGAGGTTGTGGGGTGAGTTGGAGACAGTTCCTTGTGGACTTTATGCACCAATCTTAAAAGGCGAGCAGAGCCTGTCTGGACTTGTCTGCAGAACAGATCACTTGGGTTAACAGTAAGTAGGGCTAATTAGCAAACACTGACTTATTTATTTTTATTTTTTTTAAGCGGGGTTTGAGTGGAGTGGCCATTGTTGGAACAGCCATTGTGTTAAGAGTGGTCAGGCTTTGGCTCAATAGGCTATGGCAAGAATAGTTGCAGGCTAAAACTTAAGTTTCAGAAGGTATAAGCATAACAGGTGTAGACAAGATGGTAGTTCAGGCAGTGAAATGCTCCTCCTGTGAGAAGTGGGTTTTCAGGATACCCAATGGACTTCCTGGTGAGAACATTCCCAGGAAGTGTACCCTGTTTGTTTTGTAACTCCAAAACATAAAACTAGTTGAAAGCAAAAACAAGGAGCTGGAATGCATGTCTTACTTGTGTTTTTACTTTACGTGAGGCGTGCATGCTAACACATTTGTCACTCATGTACTTTCGTATGCATCTCCCGCAATGCATTATGTAAACAACAAAGAATGCTTAATGAAACAATATATTTACATTATTACTCAAGTATTACTGAGATATTAAATGCACAACACTCCCAAATTCAGTTCCTTGCTGACAAGGTCAAAGAAATGGAGTTAGAGCTAGATATACTTAGAACAATCCTGGAGGCTGTATGTTTCATAGATGAGTCTTTTACTGAGGTGGTTACACCTGGAGTGCAGGCTTCAGACAACAGATGGATGACCAGCAGGAGAAGTGAGGGGAGTAAGCAGGCAGTGCAGGGTTCCCCTGTGGTTATTTCCCTCAGCAACAGGTGTGCTCCTCGGTCGGGTGGGAATGACCTATCAGGGCACTGCAGCAGCTGGCCCAGTGGCACTGTGACAGGCTCTGAGGCTCAGCAAGCAAGGGTAAAGTCAGGCAGAGCAGTAGTGATAGGAGACTCAATAGGGGGATAGACAAGAGATTCTGTGGCTGCAAAAGAGAAGCCAGGATGGTGTGTTGCCTCTCAGGTGCGAGGGTCAAGGACGTATGAGTGGCTCATGGGGGAGGGCGAACAGCCAGAGCTTGTGGTGCACACTAGCACCAGAAACAGGTAGGAAGAGGTCCTGCTCAGTAAGTATCGAATTGGGGAAGAGGCTGAAGAGAAGGATCTCCAAGGTAGTAATTTCTGGGTTACTCCCAGTTCCACATGCTTGTCGGGACAGGAATAAGATGATGAAGCAGATGAATGAGTGGCTGAGGAAGGGGTGCAGAGCCAGGGTTTCAGATTTCTGGATCATTAGAATTTCTTCTGGAAAGCTGTGACCTATACAAAAAGGACAGCTTGCACTTGAACCCATGGGGGATCAATATCCTTGCAGGCAGATTTGCTTGAGCTGTTGGGGAGGGTTTAAACTGAATAGACAGGGTGATTAGAACCGGAGTGATAGGGATGAGGATGCGGCAGTTGCTGTGCAAGTGGATACAGCGTGTGATGGGACTGTGAGGATGGTCAGGCAGTGGGTTGCGGTGAAATGTGACATGGAGGCAAAATCAAAAAGAGTGAAGAATACAGGACTGAAGGTATTTTAATGTGCATAGTGTACGGAACAGGATAGATGATCTTGTAGCACAGTTAATGATTGGCAGATATGACGTGAACATCACTGAGACATTGCTGAAAGAAGCTTGTAGTTGGGAGCTTAACATCCAAGGATACACCTTGTATCGAAAGGGCAGGCACGCAGTCATAAGGGTTGGGGTGGCTCTGTTGGCTTAAAAAAAAGTGAAATCAAATCCTTCGAAAGAGGTGACGTAGATACAGAAAATGTAGAATCCTTGTGAGTAAAGTTAAGAAATGGAAGAGTAAAAAGACCCTGATGGGAGTTACATACAGGTCTCCTGAATAGTAGCCTCGATGTGCGATATAAATTTCAATAAGAAATAGAAAAGGCATGTTATAAAGGCAATGTTATAAAAGCAATGGCTGAAGTTTCTGGGAAAAATCTGGAATGCGCAGGACAGATACATCCCAAAGAAGATGTATTCTACAGGGAGGATGAGGCAACTGTGTCCTGGATCATCTGGACAGTAAAGGTGCATATATCAGGTTACTCTTCATTGACTGCGGCTCGGCATTCAATACTATCATTCTCTCAAACTAATCAATAAGCTTTAAGTCTTAGACCTCTTTGTGCAACTGGATTCTCAATTTCCTCACTTGCTGACCCTAGTCAGTTCAAATTGGCAACCACATTTCCCCCACAATCTCCCTCAGCATAGGTGTACCACAAGGCCGTGTGCTTAGCCCTCTGCTCTACTCACTTTATACTTATGACTGTGAGGCTAAGCATAGCTTCAATGCCATATTTAAGTCTGCTAACAATACCACTGTTGTTGGCTGAATCAATGGTGGTGACGAATCAGCATTTAGGAGGGAGATTGAAAATCTGGCTGTGGTGCCATAACAACCTCTCACTCATTGTCAGCAAGACCAAGCAGGTGGTTATTGACTTCAGGAGGAAGAAACTGGAGGTCCATGAGGCAGTGCTGAATGGAGGATCAGAGATGGAGGGGGATCAGCAACTTTAATTTCCTCAGTGTTATCATTTCAGAGGACCTGTCCTGACCCAGCACGAAAGTGTAATTACAAAGAAGATACAGCAGCATCTCTACTTCCTTAGTTTACAAATATTTAGCATGACACCTAAAACTTTGACAAACTACTATAGATGTGTGGTGGAGAGTATATTGACTGGCTGCGTTACAGCCTGGCAAGGAAACACCAATGCCCTTGAAAGGAGACTTCTACAAAAAAATTAGTGGATACGGCCCAGTCCATCATGGATAAAGCCCTTCCCACCATTGAACACCTCTACATGGAGCATTGTCACAAGAAAGCAGCATCCATCATCCATCCAGGATGTGCTCTCTCCTTACTGCTGCCACCAGGAAGAATGTATAGGAGCCTCAGGACTCAAACCATTAGATTCAGGAACAGTTATTACCCTTTTACCATTAGGCTCTATGAACCAAAGGGGATAACTTCACTTGCCCCATCACTGAACTGTTTCCACAACCTATCACTTTCAAGGACTCTTTATCTCCTGTTCTTGATATTTATAGCTTACTTATTTATTATTAATTTTTCATTCTTTTTGTATTTGCACAGTTGGTTGTCTTTTTCACACTGGCACCCTGTCAGTGCTGTCTTTCATTGATTCTATTATGGTTATAGGATTTATTGAGATTTGTCCACAAGGAAATTAATATCAGTGTTGTAGAAAAATGTCTAGTTCAAAGGTAGATGTGAAAGAAATACATAGGGACCGATTCATGTGGCACTGGCAGCAGCTATTGTGGAAGAGGGCTGTTATGTTGGGGCCAGGGTTTCTTTAGACTGCTGGTACCCTTTTCCTGGCAAATTATTTTACTAGGGTTACTCACAGGAACTTCAACCAATTAGAGGGGGGTGAACTGGATGCTTAATAAGTCAAAGAAAGTGTGAATGAGTAGTGGCACAATGTAGTAAAGGGTGAATGGAAATCAAAGTGTGACAGAAAGGGTAGAAATTCAAACCAGCGTAAGCAAAAAAAATTGATATCAAAGATGAGGGCTTTAATCTGAAAGTACATAACATTTGCAACCAGGTAGATAAGTTGAGGGCACGTGGGTGAATGAAAAATGGATGGCTATGTGGGAGGGAAGGGTTAGATTGATTTTTGAGTAGGTTAAAAGGTCAGCATATCATTGTGGGCTGAAGGGCCTGTACTGAACTGTGGTGTTCTATGTTCTAAATATAAATGAATGAATTTGATTTAATAACTATTGGAGAGATGTGATTACAAAGTGACCCATACTAGGAACTTGGTCTTTCAGTTTATTTGATATTCCAAAAATGGGCAAGAAGTGGTTGATAGTGTTTTTAAGCAAGAAAAGAGATACCATGCTGGTGAGTAGTGAGTATAAATGTGTTGTTTTGTGGTGTGCAATTGGTTTGAATAGAAATATGGAAGGACAGAGAAAAGGTGTTGCTGTTGAGATTGGCCATAGACTTTCAATATATTGACCTGTAATAGGATGAAGCATAAATGGGAAATGGAAGGCACAGGAAGGATATACAATTAATCTAAGTGATTTTAAACTGTGCACTGATTGAACTAGCATAGCAAAGGCTCTGTGAGAGGAATTTATGAAGTACTTAGGAGATATTTCTTGGAGTAATGTGTTGGAGAACTCATGTGGAAACAGATTATTTTATATTTTGTCACACTAAATGAAGTAGAATTAGTAAGAGATCTTGTTAGCAAGGAAACTACAGAGTAATGATCATAACATGGTAGAAGTCAAGATGCACTTTGAGAGTGATCAAGACAGTTTAAAACGAGTGTCCTCAAATTAATTGTTGGCTAAAATGAGCTGGGACAATAAGCTGACAGAGCAGTCTGTAGAAGAGTGGTGCCAGATACTTGAAAAGCTATTGTATGATTCTAGGTAAAAATTTATATCAATCAAAAAAGAGGTACTTATTGAGGAAAAAGTGTTTGTAGTTAATATTAAAATAAATTAAGGAAATACCAAACAATGAGTTCTATAGATTCACCACCCTCTGGCTAAAGAAATTCCTCCTCATCTTTGTTCTAGATCAGGGGTAGGCAACCTTAAGCACAGATGATTTTCTAGCATGTGTTATTCATTAATTTGGGGCAAAACATAACTAGATGTATTTAAATGGATAATTCCCATATTTCAAGTTTTTTCTGGCACTTATCTGGCCCACCATCTGCTCATTAATACGCAATCCGGCCCACAGAGGCAAAAGGGTTGCTGACCCCTGTTCTAGATGGACATTGTTCTGTTCTAAGGCTGAGCTGTCTGGGCCTAGACTCACATTATTTGAAACTCCATGTCCACTTTATCGAGGCCTTTCAATATTTGGTAGGTTTCAATGAGATCACCCCATATTCTTCTAAACTCCAGTGAATACATGACCAGAGCCATCAAATATTCCTGATAAGTTGACCCTTTCATATCTGGGATCATTCTTGTAATCCTCCTCTGGATCCTCAACAATGCCAGTGCATCCTTTCTTGGATATGGGGCCTGGGTCTTCACAGTGGAGGACATTACAAGCATCTCCAGGATAACACATGGGTTATCTTCAAATAGGAAAGAAGAGCTTGCAACAATCCTTAATAAGGACAAAATCTTGGAAAAACGAATAAGGCGACATGTAGTGTACCGGTTAATGTAACACTATTACAGCACCAGTGACTTTTGGTCAATTCTGCTGTCTGCAAGACATTTGTACCATCTCTCTGTGTAGGTTAACCTTAGTAGGTTATTGAGCTGAAGGGCCTTTTACTGTGTTGTATCTCTAAATAAAATATTTAAAAAATGGGACTAAAAGTAGACAAGTTGCCAGAATTTATGGCCTGATTCCCAAGACATTAAAGGAAGTGGGTGCAAAGATAGAACTATTGGTTGAAATTTGCATTCTGGGAACATATCAGCAATTAGAATACCACAACTGTGCTTGTTTTGAATTGTGCAAACCATCGGCTACTTAGTTTAACTTGTGTTGGGAAGGTGCTGAAGTTTATAATCAAGGAAGATATAGCCATTAGAATAGCTTAAAGTAATCAAACCACATCAATGTGGTTTAATGAAAGGAAAATCAATAGTACTAAGTGCTAGCAAGGACACACCTGCTGTACTGTGTGCAGTTTTAGCTCTTATTTTAATAGATATACTAGCATTAGAGACAGTCCAAAAGAAACAGAATTAGTCACTAGAGCAAGTGTAAAGATATTTTGAGAAGGTAAGTAAATAGTTCGAAAAAGCAAACGGTGTTATGGATCAAATAACTTTAATTCTCCGTACTTCATCAAAACTCAAATGGGGAAAAATGATTGAAGTTTATATGTGGGCGTCTTGAAGATATTTGACCAAGTAGGTTCTATATAATATTTGTTAAAGTTTTTCAAAAAAAAAAATCGCTGGAAATCTGTAAAAGTTATTCTGTTGTTTAAGAAGGGAAAAAGATGACAAAAGAAAAACAGCTAACTATAGGCGTGTAAGCATAATATTGTATTAGTAAGCTGCCTGGATCATTTAGAGAAGCTTAAAGTAATCAAAGTAAGTCAACATGGCTTTGTAAATTATACTTGACAACTTACCAGAGTTCTGCAAGGTTGCAAAAGCAGAGATGACAGCCGGGAACTTGTACATGTTGTAAATTTGGAATTTTGGAAGGCAGTTGACAAACCGTCATGTGAAATGTGGTGTATAAGATCTCATGACATTAGAAGTGTGTTAGTGTGAATTCCAGATTGGTTATCAAATAGAAGGTAGGGAAGGAAAATATAAGGGTCTTTTTCATGCTGGAATGATGTAACCAGTAGATGCTCCGAGTTTCACTTTGTGGCCCTGAATTATTTATGACTTGTGTTGATGGCCTGGATGAGCTGTGACATTTAGAATCTGCAACAGGATAGGGATGGGTTGAGAGAGCAAATGAAACTTGGCAAGTGGAGTTTGAGCAATGCTGTATAGTCATGCACTTCAGTTATAGGCAGATGTAGATGAACAGAGTTATAAAGATCCAAGTGTTCTTGTGCATAAATTGCAAAGAATTAGGCCAGTGCAACAAATGGCATATTGGCCTTTACTTCAAGAAAGTTGGACATTAGAAACTATAAAGTGTTGTACAGGGTACCAGTAAGGCTACATGTGGAGTACTCTGATCAGTTTTGTTTTCCTTATTCATGGAAGGCCATACCAGTAATGAAGGTACTCAAACACAGATTTAGTAATATAATTCTGGAATGGTTGGCTTGTCACAAACGGCTAAACAAAATTCAGTTATGCAGATTTTGGATTTTGGGAATGGGGGATAATTTTATTGAAACGTAGAAGATCCTAAAAGGGGGCTACAAAAAGAGTGTAGATATGATTAAAAGAAGACTCCTGAGTGAGTGAGATCGAAGATTTAGGGGGCAGTTATTTAAAAGTGAGGTGCTGCAGGGAGGAGGTGGGGAGGCAGCTTCTCGCAGGGGTTGGTGAATCTCTGGAATTCTCTAGCCCAGTGGGCTTGGTGGTTATATCATTTGGAAATTTAAAGAGGAAGCAGATACATTTTTGGAAGATCAGAGGTCAAATAATGAGGCCAGACTCAGACTGGAGGAGCAGCACCTCATATTGTGTCTTTCTCCAACATCCAGTAATCTCTCTCTCCTCCTTCCTCCTCCTTTTCTATTCACCATTCTGGTTACCCTCTCACCCTTTCTTCTCACCTACCCCTCTCTCTCTGGTGCCTCTCTTCTTGCCCTTTTTTCCATGATCTACTATCTTCTTCTATCAGATCAATCCTCTTTCAGCCCTTTATCTGTTCCACCTATCCCCCCTCAGCTTCTTGCTTCACCCCCTTCTCTCATCCATCCACCTTCCTTCTCACCTAGTCTCACCTATCACTTGCCAGTTCCTGTACCTCAGTTGCATAAAGTTGATGATTGGTTTGGACATCAGTGAGGTAACAAGGAACAAAGGTTAGGGAAAAACAATATTTTCAGATGGGGAAAATAGCAAAGATAATGAAGGTCAGAGATGACAGCCATAGTGGAAGCTTCACTTTGTGCTGATCATTGCTTTATTTCTAGCAAATGTCAAACATTAACATAGTCATAGTCATACTTTATTAATCCCGGGGGAAATTGGTTTTCGTTACAGTTGCTCCATAAATAATAGTGATAGAACCATAAATAGTTAAATAGTAATATGTAAATTATGCCAGTAAATTATGAAATAAGCTCAGGACCAGCTTATTGGCTCAGGGTGTCTGACTCTCCAAGGGAGGAGTTGTAAAGTTTGATGGCCACAGGCAGGAATGACCTATGATGCTCTGTGCTGCAGCTCGGTGGAATGAGTCTCTGGCTGAATGTACTCCTGTGCCCACCCAGTACATTATGTAGTGGATGGGAGACATTGACCAAGATGGCATGCAACTTAGACAGCATCCTCTTTTCAGAGACCACCGTGAGAGAGCCCAGTTCCATCCCCACAACATCACTGGCCTTACGAATGAGTTTGTTGATTCTGTTGGTGTCTGCCACCCTCAGCCTGCTGCCCCAGCACACAACAGCAAACATGATAGCAGTGGCCACCACAGACTCGTAGAACATCCTCAGCATTGTCCGGCAGATGTTAAAGCATTATGCTCAGTGACAGGAGCAGACAATCACTATTCAATTATCCACATTTCTAGCAATAACCACCATAAGATCGGTTAAAGTTGCCTCTTCTAATGTGGATTAGCAAACACTTATTTGTTTCATACAAGCTTTACACATCAAAGTTGCTGGTGAACGCAGCAGGCCAGGCAGCATCTCTAGGAAGAGGTATAGTCGACATTTCGGGCCGAGACCCTTCGTCAGGACTAACTGAAGGAAAAGCTAGTAAGAGATTTGAAAGTGGGAGGGGGAGATCCAAAATGATAGGAGAAGACAGGAGGGGGAGGGATGGAGCCAAGAGCTGGACAGGTGATTGGCAAAAGGGATATGAGAGGATCATGGGACAGGAGGCCCAGGGAGAAAGGGAGACTGTATATCTAAAATAAAGTGTCTGCTGATGGTACGTTTTGGTCTTCTGCTGTTGTAACCCTCACACTTCAAGCTTTGACATGCTGTCCATTCAGAAATGCTCTTCTGCACACTGCTATTATAAAGCATGGTTATTTGAGTTGGTCGCCTTCCTGTCAGCTTGAACAACTCTGGACATTCTCCTCTGACCTCTCTTATTAACAAGGTATTTTCATCCACAGAACTGCTCACTGGATTTTTTTGTTTTATGCACCATTCTCTATAACTCTAGAGACTGCTGTGCATGAAGATCCCAGGGGAATCAGCAATTTCTGAGATACACAAACCAGCTTATCTGGCACCAACAATTACTTGATGGTCAAATTCACTTGGATCCCATTCTGATGTTTGATCTGAACAACAACTGAACCTCTTGACTATGTCTGCATGCTTTTATGTGTTGAGTTGCTGCCACATCATTGACTGATGAAGATTTGCAGTAATGAGCAGGTAGCCACTGAGTGTAGAGAAGTGGCAAATGAAGTACAATGTTGGAAAGTGTATGGTTATGCACTTTGGCAGAAGTAATAAATGGGCAGACTATTATTTAAATGGGGAAAGAATTCAAAGTTCTGAGATGCAACGGGACTTGGAGTCCTTGTACAGAATACCCTTAAGGTTAACCTCCAGGTTGAGTCGGTAGTGAAGAAGACGAATGCAATGTTGGCATTCATTTCTAGAGGAATAGAGTATAGGAGCAGGGATGTGATGTTGAGGCTCTATAAGGCGCTGGTGAGACCTCACTTGGAGTACTGTGGGCAGTTTTGGTCTCCTTATTTAAGAAAGGATGTGCTGACGTTGGAGAGGGTACAGAGAAGATTCACTAGAATGATTCCGAGAATGAGAGGGTTAACATATGAGGAACGTTTGTCCGCTCTTGGACTGTATTCCTTGGAGTTTAGAAGAATGAGGGGAGACCTCATAGACACATTTCGAATGTTGAAATGCATGGACAGGGTGGATGTGGCAAAGTTGTTTCCCATGATGGGGGAGTCTAGTACGAGAGGGCATGACTTGAGGATTGAAGAGCGCCCATTCAGAACAGAAATGCGAAGAAATTTTTTCAGCCGGAGGGTGGTGAATCTGTGGAATTTGTTGCCACGGGCAGCAGCGGAGGCCAAGTTATTGGGTGTATTTAAGGCAGCGATTGATAGGTATCTGAGTAGCCAGGGCATCAAAGGTTATGGTGAGAAGGCGGGGGAGTGGGACTAAATGGGAGAATGGATCAGCTCATGATAAAATGGCGGAGCAGACTCGATGGGCCGAATGGCTGATTTCTGCTCCTTTGTCTTATGGTCTTATGATCTTATGGCTAGTTTTCACACCTGGACAATGTACTGCGGAATGGTAGCAGTGCATCTGACATCTTTTGCAGTTGGACGGAGCAAAGTTTCCATTATATCATGACCTGAGGAATCAGGTATACTTTGTTCAGTTTTATGCTGCCAATGGCTGATACATCTAGCAGGGCCTCATTAATTCAAAAGAAATTAATGTCCTTCACTAAACGTTTGTTTTATAAATAGTATTTTAATATAAAGATTCATTAAAATATATTCAACTTTTTAAAACTTTGTAGATTTTTTAGTTTAATAATTGTTTTTCATCTGTCTCTGTTAATGGTTCAGGTCACAAAAATTCACCTTTATGGAATTAATAAATCACTACCAAAACAGCTTGAAATACAGAATAAAAATTAACTCATCAGGAATTTATTTAAGTATAGATACCCAAATAATCTCAAAATCTGAAAGAAACAAATTTTATCAATGATTGTCAAGGGTTTGTGTTACTGATATGTGATATGGATGGTTTTGTAGACTGTAACAAGGGAGTGTATTCTACTGTACACAATGTAAAAGGTCTTCCAAATGTGTGGAAACAGGTTGTTCGTGTTTGCCTATTTTTACTTACAGTCTGCTGTGCTCCATGGAGTAACCATAGTCAGTTCAGTAAGATGTTGGAACAAGAAGTCCCATGATCGCATAGCATAGGAACAACAGGCTTTTCAGCCTACAATAATTTCTGTTGCAATGAATACCAAGTGAGCAATGTGTTGAATTTATGGCTCATTATTGCATGTTAATTTAACATTTCATCACAATATATTTGAAAGCTCTGGAATATGCAGAATTGCAGAACTTGTAAATAAATGCTGGTTGCAGTTAATTGAGAAAATCCATTTCATCACTTTCAACAGGTTTTTGCCAGAGAAGGAAATGTACCAAACATCATTATTGCAGTGAGTTTGAATTATCTTTCTTTTTCGTAAATGAATGTATAATAACATATTGAGCTGATTTTTTTTGAAACAACTTAAATTGTGAGAAAGACACATGTGACCACTGTGAAGATGTGATAGATCTGAAGAATAATTATGTTCCAATCTTCAAGAAAAGGAACTTGGTTAACTTTATAAGTTGTGATAGATTCATTATATTCATTGTGTACGTTACATATCTTTTCTGTTCCTAGATCTATGTATCTATTGTTCATGTCATTTAATTTTTCTGCATTGATTGTCTATCGTTTCTTGCTGTAGTACATTTCATGTACAACCGTTTTCGCTTGTTCTCATGGGTTTGACAAGAATTGCTGCTATTTTTACATTCATCTCATTCCTTTTGATTAAGAGTATGTACGTTTTCTTTAAACATGGCACAAATTTTCCAGTTGCCAAATTACCTGAGTTGAGGCGGGGTGGGGGGGGGGGGTGCGGTGGTTGGTGAGGTTAGTGACCCAGATTGTGTTGCCTTTGTTAAAACCTCCTTTTGCCCATTCTGCACCTGTGCATGTAAATTTCTCCTGATAGTCTAAGCATTTATTTGCATGTAACTAAAGTGTTTGACATAGTACTATTAATTCCTAATGTTGAGGCCACTATGCTTGCGAAATCCAGTACTGATATTGATGGAAAGCCATTGTTGATTTTTCTCACATTTTGTTTCTCTATTGGGTGAAGATCTTCAACTGCCACAATGAACAATTGTTTATGTACAATTCCTTTGGTCATTTGGAAAAATATCTGAAATACCACTGATGAATCTATCTACGGCCTCCTCTGCTGTCAAGATGAAGCCTCACTCAGGTTGGAGGAACAACACCTTATATTCTGTCTGGGTAGCCTCCAACCTGATGGCATGAACATTGACTTCTCTAACTTGCGTTAATGTCCCACCTCCCCTTCGTACCCCATCCGTTATTTATTTATTATTAATTTTTTTCTCTCTCCTTTTTCTCCCTCTGTACCTCTCACTATACTTGATCCTCTCATATCCTTTTGCCTATCAACTTTCCAGCTCTTAGCTCCATCCCTCCCCCTCCTGTCTTCTCCTATCATTTTGGGTCTCTTCCCCCCCCCCCCACTTTCAAATCCTTTACTATCTCTTCCTTCAGTTAGTCCTGACGAAGAGTCTCGGCCCGAAACGTCGACCGTACCTCTTCCTATAGATGCTGCGTTCACCAGCAATTTTTATGTGTGCTGCTTGAAATACCACTTTGCCTGTTAAGAATGAGAAGAATTGCTCCCCTTTGCCTAAGAAATGTACGTTGGAGCTGACTTATTGGGAAAAACACCACTTTCATTATACAGCAGGAGGCATTTAGTAGTGTACTAGTAGTAGTGTTGCTTTATGAGGACAGATATGTACAGGTGCTACTAGTTCAATTAATTTAGCAACAGTTTTATTCCATCTTTTAAAATGCGCAACTTGGGTTTTATTTATTCAGGATGCGTGGGTGTTGTTGGCTATCTGAACATTTATTGCTAAATTGCCCGAAACTGAGTGACTAGCCAGGCCAGATCTGGCAGTTATTAATTAATCATGTTGGTGGCTCTGGAGTCTCTTTTAAGCCAGGCTATTTCCTCCTTGATAGGATATTATGAATTAGAATTTTTATATCAATTTTAATACAATTACTGATATTATTTACTTATTTCAGATTCAATTAGTTTTCCTAGCAGCTATAGAAGAAATGAAACTCTTAAATGGATTATTAATCTCAGTGGCTGGATACAGCTAACTGGAGCATATGCTACTATATCTAAATAATCATCGTGCTTATCTTCCATGTAACAATCAAATTTCTTTTAGTATTTATTAAGAGAATTTATTGTTGCTGAATGCCAGTTCTTAATGCTTTTTCTCAGCTTCTATGTCCTGATTCTACTTTGAGTGAATTGCTTAATCTTTTGCTTACTTTCAGTTGTTAGTCATTTATTTTTAACTTTACCCAGGGTCCACCTGGCACTGGAAAAACAACCAGCATCTTGTGCTTGGCACGTGCACTTTTGGGTCCTGCACTAAAAGATGCGGTGCTTGAACTCAACGCTTCAAATGATCGGTAGGGTTTTTAAAATTTATCTGAATATGATAAACTGGCCTAAACTGCCAGTGACAGCAAGGCAGATCAAAAAGATATTTTTACCTATTTAGTTGTGACTTCAAAGTAAAGAAATGGCTTTTAAGAGGGGAAAGGAAGCTTTTTTAAAACAAGTCTGGTGCCTGTCTCAATCAGCTTTAGTGTTATTGGTAAAAGGGGGTAGAAAGAAACCTGAATATCCATATCCATTTCAGGGCACAGCAAAGTGTTTTACAACCGACAAAATGCTGTGATTATGTAATTATTTTGTTATGTAGGAGATAGTGAGCAATTTGTGCACAGGAAGTGGTTATTGATACTGTCCCAAAATATAATTTCCAATACCTCGGGTATCTGAAACCCTCTCTCCAGCACCACTGCTCAAGCCACATATTCATCCTAACTATTCTGCTGTTCCTACCCCGGCTAGCACATGGCACAGGAAGTAATCCGGAGCTTACCTTGGAGGTCCTACATTTTTAATTTATCTCCTAGCTCCCTAAATTCATCTTGGAGTGCCACGTCCCACTATTTTCCCATATCCCACTACAACATCTGGCTATTCACCTTCCCCTTCCAAAATGCCCTGCCTGTGTGGGTGCTCCAAAACATCCCTGACCCTTGCACCCAGGAGGTAGCACACCAACAAGAAGCCCTATTTACAGCCACAGAAACTCCTGCCTATTCCCCCTACCATGCAGTTCCCCACCACTATAGCTCTTCTACTCTTTTTCCTGCCCTATTGTGTGGTAGAGACACTCATGGTGCCATGATCCTTGCTACTGCTGCCTTCCCCTGTGAGCCATCCCCCCCCCCCAACAGTATCTAAAGCTGTCTAGCTGTTTTAAGACGACAAAACCATTTCATTAGAGCAGAATTAAACCATTCAGCTCATCGAGTACTCTTCCATTTGATCATGGCTGATTTATTTTCCTTCTTAACCACAGTTCTTCTGCCTTCACCCCGTAACCTTTGGAGGGAGATGACTGCAGGGGACTGTTGCACATTTTCAAATACTTGGTAGGGCTTGCTTTAACAATGACTTGATGTAATTATGAATTGCCATTTTTTGCAGAGGTATCGATGTGGTGAGAAACAAAATTAAAATGTTTGCACAGCAGAAGGTTACGCTACCAAAAGGTCGTCACAAAATCATCATCCTGGATGAAGCAGACAGGTGAGAGGATTTGGGTAATTAAATGTAAAGTGCCGTGATTTAACTTGTAGCATAATTGAGGGCCAGGCACCAACTGCACCTTGACAAGGAAATTGGAGATCTTCCCCTGCGACCCATCCAGTTGTGTGTTTTTGACAGTGTTAAAAGCATCAACCAGTTAAGCAGAAAGTATTGTAAAATTCTGGCCTCAGAAAGTAACTGCAATGCTTGTCATTGTTCCTGACAGTTTGAAAGCCCATTTTTACATCATTAGGATAGTGTTTGTGCATCACAGTGGTTCAGTAGTTAATTCAGGTTTGATCCTGACCTTCAATGTTGTTTGTGTGGCATTTGCGTTTTCTCTGTGTGATGGTGTGAGGTTCCCAAGTTCTCAGATTTCCTCTCACATCCCAAGAACATGCTGGTGGGTTAATTGGCTCTTAGTGCAAGTGGGGAGTTGATGAACTTGTGAGAATAATTAAAGGAGAACAGGCTTGCTCTGACAGCCAGTGTAGTCTCAAAAGGCTAAATAGCCTATTCCACTGCTGGAGGCTGATATGAGATGTAGGACAGGATCAGAGACATCAAGTAAATTGAGCAATAGCATACCTGCCTTGATCCACTTTTTAATTTGACTGTCAAAGGCTAATAATTTCCACAGTAGCTAAGGCCATTTATGGGCTGCCAGCTGCAAAAACTACCTGTTGCTGTTGCTGTGTCACTTAACCTCTGGCTCTGATCATGTTTGTTATTTATGTCGAGACTCTTGTGCCACCCTTTTGAATTGTTGGTAACAGATATCTTTCATCTGAAACATTAAACTTGAGGTCCCGTATGCCCAGTTGGTGGATGTGTAAGATTCTATAGCATAAGTTAAAGAGTGCATAGGTTTCCAGAAATGCGAGGTGAAACTCATTCCTCAAACTGAAAGAAAATACAGATTAGCTGATTAATTATCCTGTAGGACCAAACTATAGATCAGTTATTAAAATGTTCTACAACAAAATGTTTGTGGAATGCTTTTGGAGGTTTGAAAGGAGTGCCAAATGAATATAAGAATCTAAGAGCAAACGATCTTGTGTTTCTATTACGGGTAGAAGTGTATACTTCCACATTTTGCCAAAAACATAGCCTCCATTTGGAGGAGCATATCATCTTTGCAATTGCCGGCAGTAAAACCATTGTTGACAGTAAAGTAAATGTGCTTTGAGTGAAGCAAGCATCAGCTTGTGTAAATGACTAGCCAGTGCTGTCACTGAGCACTGAATCTCTCTCTCGATGTACTTGCCTAGTTCATGCAGACAGGGAGGACAGATAGGGTGAAGAACATACATTCATGCTATGTTTGGTTTTCTGTCTGACCTGCAGTATGACAGATGGAGCTCAACAAGCCCTAAGGAGGACAATGGAGATTTATTCTAAAACTACACGGTTTGCACTGGCTTGCAATGCTTCAGATAAAATCATAGGTAGGTTTATGGTAATCTAATTATCTATTACTAAATGTGTCTCTGGAGGCATTGCTTTGGCTATCATTGTATTTTTGGATACATGGCTCATTTTGTCTTGTAGTTTTAATCAGGTTTAAAAGCAGTGTTATGTCTTTGCCTGTTTATATAAAGTAGATTCCAATTAATTGGGCAATCAGTTAATCAGGGCAGCCACTTATTTGAGACAACTATTAAAGAACAAAAGCTAATCAAGAAAATAGCAGGGATCGCCTTCAATTTTTTTTGGGACATTTTGCCGCTTAGTTGGAAACAGGAGATTGTTGCTGAACAGTTGCTAACTAGTGTCAGTCGCATGCATTTGTATGGCTGATAGACATTACACTGTGCTTAGAGTGAACAGTTTTTAAAGGCTAGATGCCTGTGCTGATTATGTTCATTTGCAGTCAATCACAAGAACATGGCAGTGTACACTGGATGAATTCCTCCATCGATAACTATTAGGAATTAATACACAGTTTTATAGTACTGTAGTGGTATTGGTAATGTTCTAATTGTTTTTATTTCATTTAAATGCATTATTTGTTACTCACTTAAATGGTAGTTTGTCTTTTTTTTACCCTTTTAACTATTTCTATGAAACCGTCTGATTGGGCCCAAATGCACTGGTCACAATGTATCCCAATTAACTGGAACCCACTATTTATATATTAAAAAATGTCCAAAAAGACATTTATGCAGCAGAGTGCTGTGAAGTGGTTTAGAAGGTAAGGGATGAAGAGCAGGTTTTGTTCTGGGCTGTGGAACAGAAAACAGACTTGGTTAAGCAAAACTATCCACTGATGGACAGAGAAAAATGTCACCTAAACCTGCCTTTGGAATGTCTTCTGGAAGATTGAAGAACTTCTGGAATCAGTTGCTCACCTGTGAATGTGTTTTTTTCCCATTATTCTGCACACTCAGATCCCGCTTCATGCTGAGGATGTGTTCCTTGGAGGTTTTTTTTAAAAATCAAACCCGAGGTGTTATTTTATGTATACACAGTAATTTGTGGAGTAACAAACACGCAAGTAGGCCTAACCTGTACATCAGTGGAGCAGCAACACATCTCAGCAGCAGCAGAGGGAAGTGGGTACTGGTTACATCTTAGAGGAGGGACTAAGCTAAGGGACTTCTAACTTTGACTTCTTCTTCAAGTAGGCATCAAGATTTGACTGTCTTTTCTCAAGTTTCCACTTATGAAGCAGTTCTCGGTAGCAGGAAATTATGTCCAGAGCACCTCTCTTTGCCTCATTGCTTCGCTCCCAGTCAGGGTCATTATCAATGAACCGGTCCATGATTTGTGTGATTGTGGTGATGCTAGTGCTGAGGAATTTTGTGGTGAGGTTTCTTGCCAGTGTTTCTTCATCATCTCCATCCATGTCCTCAGATTCACCCAGGATGCATTGCTCAGACAATTGTCAAATTGTCTTCATTATTGAGGCTGTCACTGTGTGAATGCAGTTTCACATCCATGTTTTTCCTAGACATCTTAGATGTACCACCCTCACTGGAAGCTGCAGGCCGTTTTCCAGACATTATGGGTGAAAAAATTGAATAAATTGACGAGCGAGCAAGAATGTTCACGTGCAGGGGAGGCAGAGCGTGAACTAATATGTGATTGGCTGCGAGTAGATCAGAGCGTATGTAAAGTGCTCATTGGCTGATTGAATGTTTACTGTAATGGTGGCCGCTCTTGAGAAGTTTTAAGTGTTGTTTCGAATGAATTTTTGTTTGTTTTTATATTTCAATCAAGAATTGAATAACTGCTGTAATTAATCAGTGCTATGTGGGGTAGTGTTGTGTGGGGTCTGAGTGATTTTAACAAAGAGTTGGTAGTTTTAAGTAATTGCTTTAGATATAAACAAGTGTTGATGGTAAATTATACAACTGTAGCCACTTCTACAACTGATCGTATAATTTATTTATGCTTGGCTTATTTTTAGTCATCCACCATTTCTTGGATACTCACCACAGCAAAGTGAATCAATTTTGCAGTTCATCACCTAAATTGGATCCTATTTTGGATCATGTGGGTTTTTCAGACTGGCCAGAGCTTGAAGAATTTTTTTTTGACATTGTGAAAATTGAAAGAGGGAGCCTTTACCATGGAACATTGAGAAGTACAGCACATTATGGACCTTCGGTCCGAATGTTGTGCTAACCAACATAAACCTATTCCGTATTCAATTTAACCCTTCCTTTCTACACAGCCCATAAACCTCCATTCTTCATACATCTACACATTATTTAACTATCAAGTCTTTTAAATGTCCCTATTATATCAGAGTGTACCAACACACCTGGCAGTGCATCACTTTCTGTGTTGGAAATGGGGGAGGGGGAACTACCTTTGACACCCCCTCTCTTTCCCCTCCCCCTCGCAACCTTCCTCCATTCACCTAAACCAATCTCCTCTGGTATTGCTTTCCTGGGGTTGGGGGGGGGAGGCGTTGATTGCCCACTCTATCTATGCCTCTCATAATCTTATACACATCTATCAGGTTGCCTTTCATCCCCTATGCTGAAAAGAGGAAAGACCATAAGACATCTGAACGGAATTGGGGTATTCAACCCCTCGAGCCTGCTCCATCATTCAATTATGGCTGATTTATTTCCCCCCTCCAACCCCATTCTCTTGCCTTCTCCTCGTAACTTTTGACACCCTTACTAATGAACCTCTGCTTTAGCTATACCCAATGACTTAGCTTCTACAGCTGCCTGAGGAAATAAATTGCACAGATTTGCCAACCTCTGCCTAAAGAAATCCCTGCTGATCTCTGTTTGAAAAGGATATCCTTCTATTCTGAGGCTGTCCCCGCTCACTGTTCCTAGACTGCCCTACTGTTGGAAATCTCATTTTCACATCTACTCTATCTAGGCCTTCCAATATTTGATAGGTTTCAATGAAACCACCACCCCCCCCCCCATTCTCCAAAAAAAAAAGCCCTAGCTCAATCAACATTTTTCATAAAATATGTTCTCTCATCTAAACTCCTTAAAGCTTGCACATCCTTCCTGTAATGAGGCAATCAGAAATTAACACAATACTCTTGTTTGGTGTAACCAGAGTTTTGTCGAGGTGCAACATAACCTTGTAGCTCTTGAACTAGGTCCCCTGATTAATGAAGGCCAGCACATCAAATGCTTTCTTAACCACCCTATCAACTTGTATGGCGACTGAGGGATCTGTGATTTGACCCCATGATCCCTCTGCTAAGAATCCTGTCATTAACCTTGTACTTAGCTTTCAAATTTGATCTCCCCTCACCTTCCTGGATTGTTTTTTATTTGCTACTGCTGCGCCCAATTTTGCATCCTGTTGATATCTCGTTGTAACCTACAGTACAAGAACTTTCTAACCATCCACAACACCATGAAACTACTTGTCATCGGTAAACTTACTAACCCCATCCAAGTATTTATAAAACTCACAAAGAGCATGTGTCCAGAACAGATCGCTGCAGACCTCCAGGCAGAAACTGCTCCATCTACCATCACCTTCTGTGGGGAAGCCAGTTCAGAATCATCACAGCCAAGCCTCTGTGGATCCCGTGGCCTCGTGACTCTGGATGAGTCTACCATGGGAGCCCTGTTAAACGCATTATTGAAATCCCAATACTCCATATACACTAGTCTACCTTCATCAACTTCAGTTAGGCTTGAATTGAATTGACTTTATTACTTACATCCTTCGTATACATGAGGAATAAAAATCTTTACATTCCGTCTCCTAAATGTGCTATTTATAGTAACTTGTAATAAATAATATGTACAACAGGGCAGTCAATATAACATAGAAATAAATTGTATCAGCATGAATTAATCCGTCTGATGGCCTGGTAGAAAAAACTGTCCTGGAGCCTGTTGGCTTTTATGCTGCGGTACCATTTCCACGATGCTAGCAGCTGGAACAGTTTGTGGTTGGGTGACTTGGGTTCCCAATGATCCTTCGGGCCCTTTTTACACACCTGTCTTTGTAAATATCTTGAATAGTGGGACGTTCACATCTACAGATGTGCTGGACTGTCCGCACCACTCTCTGCAGAGTCCTATGATTGAGGGAGGTACAGCTCCCATACCAGGCAGTGATGCAGCCAGTCAGGATGCTCTCAGTTGTGCCCCTGTAGAAAGTTCTTGGGATCTGGGGGTCCATACCAAACTTCCTCAACCATCTGAGGTGAAAGGCTGTTGTGTGCCTTTTTCATCGCACAGCCGGTATGTACAGACCACATGAGATCCTTGGTGATGTGTGTGCCAAGGAACTTAAAGCTGTTCACCCTCTCAACCCCAGATCCATTGATGTCAAGAGGGGTGAGCCTGTCTCCATTCCTCCTGTAATCCACAACCAGTTCCTTTGTTTTTGTGAGATATGGGCTTATGAGGCATGAGCTGCCCCTCACAAAACCATGCTGACTATCTGTAATATGATAGTGCTCCAAACGCTTATATATCCTATCCTCAAGAGTCCTCTCCAATTGTTTACCTACCACTGAAGTAAGACTCACTGGTCTTAAATTGCCAGTATTGTTCATTTTGCCTTTCTTGATCAATGGAACAATGTTTGCCATCCTCCTATCCTTTGGTGCACTCTTATGGCCAGTGAAGATGCAGAGATCATCGTCAGCACCCCAGCAATTACTTCCCTTACTTCCAGAGTAATCTGATGTATATCCCCTCCACCTTTGGAACTTGTACGAATGTTTTACAGAAGCTCCAAAACTACCTCTTTCTTAACCTCAACATGCTTCAGAACATAGCATTTCTATGCTGACCTCACATTCATCGAAGTCCCACCAAGAGATTTGTCACTGATCACAGTACTAGATCCAGTATGGCCTCTTAAGTTAGCCTGTTCATATATTTTGTCAGGAGTCCTTATTAGACACACCCAACAGATTGTGCCCTATCTAACCTTCTACACGAAGGCAACAAATGATATTAGGGTAGTTGGAGTCTCCCATGACAACAACCCTGCTATTTTTGTACCTTTCCAAAATCTGCTTACTTATCTGCTCCTCAGTGTCCCTGTTGTTATTGGGGACTCATTGAATACTCTAAATAGAGTGATTGCTCCCTTCCTGCTTTGGCTTCCACCTGCACTGACTTAGTAGACAATCCCTCCATGATGTCCTTCCTTTCTGATTAACAATGCCTTTTTTAAATCTCCCTCCTTATCATTTTTGAAATATTTCAACCCTGGAAAATCCAGCAGCCATTCCTGCCTTTGTGACAGCCTAATCTTTGTAACGGCTACAACATCATAATTCGTGCTCTAAGTTCGTTACCCGTGTTCTCATTTTTGCAATTTTAACCCATCCAAGTGACAGTATTTATGACCTATCCACTCCCTATCATTCCTCAATCTCACTGCACATTGCATCTACCTTTACAGTAATTTCTCCATCATCTAACCTAACACTCCTATTTGTATCAACCTAGTTTAAATCATCCCCATTAGCTCTAGCAAATCTGTCTAAAAGGACATTGGTCCTTCGTGAGTTCCAGGTGTAACCTGTCCCTTTTTCTACAGACACACATACGTGTTTGCTTTTTTCTACAGATCATACTTTCTCCAGAAGAGATTCCACTGATCCACAAATCTGAAATCCTGCACCAACTCTTTAGCCATAAATTTGCCTGCTGTATCATCCTGTTCTTACCCTCATTGATGTGTGGCACAGGCATCATCTAGAGATAACTACCCTTCTGGTCCTGTTTGTAGCTTCTTTCCTAACTCCCTGTATTCACTCTTCAGGACCTCATTCCCTTTCCTAGATGTCATTGGTAGCAATATGTCCCACAATACTAGCAACTCACCCTCCACCTGAAAAATGCTGTGGATGTTATCCAAGACATCCTTGACCCTGGCACTTGGGAGGCAACATAATATCTGGAAGTCTTGTTCTTGTCCTCAGAAACTCACGTCTGTTCCCTTAATCAATGAATCCCTATCACTATCACACTTGCCTTCTCCACCCATTCCCTTCTGAGCCACAGAGCCAAACTCAGTGCTGGCTGCTGTGGCTTTCCCCGATATGTTGTCCCCCATCAACAGAGTCCAAAGCAGTATACTTGTTATTGAAGGGAACGGTCACAAGGGTACATTGCACTTCTCTCTCCTGACAACCACCCGGTATTTGCATCCTGCAGCCTAAGTGTGACGGCCTCCCTGTTGCTATCTTGATCAGTTAGGAAAGGCGTGGAAAATGGATTTCAATAAAGATAAAATATGAGGTGATGCATTTTGGAAAGTGAAGCCAATGTATGAGTTATACTATAAATGGTAGGTCACTATGGAGTGTAACAGAACAGAGGGCCTTAGGAGTACAAGTGCGTAGGTTCATTAAAGTAATATCTCAGACAAACAGGGTAATAAAAAAGGTGTTTATCACTCTGGCCTTCATCAGACAAAGCACTGAGTATAGGAGATGGTACGTTATGTTGCAGTTGTACGAATTGTTAGTGGGCTGCACTTGGAGTTGGTGTGTACACTTTTGGTCGTCCTGCTATAGGAAAGATGTAGTTAAACTAGGTTGAGCGCAGAAAAAATTACAAGGATTTTGTCAGGACTAGAGAATCTGAATAAGGGAGAAGGTAGGAGAGCCCAAAACTAAGGGACATGGACTTGGGTTTGAGAGGAAATATTTAAGATGTACCTGTGGAGCAATTTTTTCCATGGTGTTGAGTATATGGATTGAGCTACCACAGGAAGTAGGTGAGGCAGGTATGATAGTATCATCTAGGCAGCACTTGGATAGGTAGATGAAGGGGTGGAGCTTAAAGGAATACGGGCTGAACAGAGGAAATTGTGACCAGCTGGGTGAGCGCTGTTGTCAGCATCAGCATGGACTGGCTGAGCCAAAAGATCATTATCCATGCTGTATTCTGTGACTCTACATGCAATAACAGATGTGCTTTAGATTTCTTCAGATTTCCACTTGTATTGTTTGCATTGTATTCTAGTTCATTGTGATTCAAGACTAGTATATTAGGAAGATATGCCCTTATTCAGAGTGAATTTACTGCAGCAGATTGTAATTCTGTCTGTTGTAATTGATGAATAGTGCACCCTTGATCTTCTTCTTTTGATATATTTAACAGAGCCTATCCAGTCTCGTTGTGCTGTCCTACGTTATACAAAGCTTACTGATGCTCAGGTCCTTGCAAGACTGATGCAGGTGGTTGAGAAGGAGAATGTCCAATATACAGATGACGGATTAGAAGCCATCATTTTCACAGCACAAGGAGACATGAGACAGGTAAAATTGCTGTTAGGCCCGACACTAGAATGAGGGTACAGTTTGTTAAATGTTGGATAGTGATAACAAATAGTATAGTAGCTGTGGTGCTTTACCAAAGTTCAAAAGTAATAACTTCCATTGTACATTTACAGTTGCAAGAAAAAGTCGGTGAACCCTTTGCAAATACCTGGTTTTAAGTATTAATTACTCATAAAATGTGGTCTGATCGTCATCTAAGTCACAATAGACAAACCAATCTGCCTAAACTAACAAAACAAAAACAATTGTACTTCTTGTCATAGTGAGTACAGCATTTAAACAATCACAGCCTAGGTTCAAAAGTACGTCAAGCTCTGGGGTAATATCTTCTGCAAAAGCTATTTGGAGTCAGGTGTTCCAATCAATGAGGTGCAGTTGGAGGTGTGGGTTGTAGAGGTGCTGGAAAAGGCTACAAATGCATTTCTAAAGACCTGAGTGTTCATCAGTAAGAGAAATCATGTTCAAATGGAGGAAATTCGGTACTGTTGCTACTGCCCCTAGGAGTGGGCATCCTGTAAAGATCACACCAACAGCACACTGTGCAATGCTGAAGGAGGTGAAAAAGAACCCAAGGGTAACAGCAAAAGATCTGCAGAAATCTCTAGAACTTGCTGAAGTCTCTGCTTATGTGTCCACTATAAGAAAAACATTGAACAAGAATGGTGTTCATGGAAGGACACCATGGTGGAAACCACTGCTCCCCCCCAAAAAACAAGTTGCTGCATGTGCCAAGTTTTCAAAAGACCACCTGGATGTTCCACAGTGCTTCTAAGACAATGTTCTGTAGACACATGAGACGAAAGTTGAACTTTTCGACAGAAAGGCACACTGCTATGTTTGGAGGAAAAAGGGCACTGCACGCCAACGCCACAACCTCATCGCAAAGGTGAAGCATGGTGGAAGGAGCAGTTGGACAGCAACCTGGCCAGCTTGCAATCGTTGAGAGAACAATAAATTCAAAATTGTATCAAGATATTTTACAGGAGAATGTCAGGGTAGTATTCCGTCACCTGAAGCTTGAAGTAATTGCTTTAGATATAAGCGGGTGTTGATAGGGTATACAAGTGTAACCACTTCTAGAACTGATCGTATAATTTATTTATGCTTGGCTTATTTTTAGTCCTCACCATTTCTTGACTTGGAAACTCAGGACAATGATCCAAGAATAAATCAACAACAGAATGGTTTAAAAAGAAGATTCCTGTTTTGGAATGACCAAGTCAGAATCCAGACCTTAACCCAATTGAGATGCTGTGGCCTAACTTGAAGATGCAAGGTATCCCAGAAATATTGATGAATTGAAACAGTTTTATGTGGAGGAATGATCTAAAATTCCTCCTCACTGATCTGCAAGTCTGATAACCAGTTACAGGAATCATTTGGTGGAGGTAATTGCTGCTAAAGGAGGTTCTATCAGTTATTGAATACAAGGGTTCACATACTTTTTTCCAGTGTGGACCGTGAATGATTAAATAATGTTCAAAAAAGACTTGAAAAGTACAATAGTTTGCGTGTTATTAGCTTAGGCAGATTGTGTTTATCTATTATTGTGACTATTATCATGGTCAAGATGGCGCCAGCGTGCAACACTGCCTTGGTCGTCGTCTTCCATATAGCTCACAAAAATATCTTACATTTATGTCTATTTTTCATCTTGAACCTGTGTCTGGGACTGTTAGAACCTGTGATTTACAGTTTAAAGATCATTTGAGTGATCCATTGCTTTGCTGTGTCCAAGAAGACTTCGAGAAGTGAACGCATACTCGAACTGCCTCGATGTGAAGAAGCTTTGAGACGGGACAAGCCGATGTTTGATTCTATTTCGCCGATTAAAGCATCAAGGAAGATTAAGATATCAATGCAAATGCAGAAGAAGGCGAGCAGAGATTTCAGTACCGACTGCCTGCCTTTTGATCATTGCCAGAGCAGGATTCTCTGAGCAGTCTATCAGTGTGTGGCTCGCTGTGGCAAGTGGGTAGGCTTCTCTGCCTTGTGTAGTGTCCCTCTCTTCTGATGAACGTCAGTGATATCATAGGGTGGTATTATGGTTCTGCGTATTGGGTTTATGCACTGTGGACTTTTTCAGACATGGTTTTCCAAAGTTTCAAAGGTACATTTAATGTCAGAGAAATGTATACAATTTACATCCTGAAATGCTTTTTCTTCGCAACCATCCACAAAAGCAGAGGAGTGCCCCCAAAGAATGAACGACAGTTAACTGTTAGAACCCCAAAGTGCCCCCCCCAGCTTCCCTCCCTCCTGCGCGTAAGCGGCAGCAAGCAACAATTCCCCTCCCACTGCTGGCAAAAAAAAGCATCGGCACCCACCACCAAACACTCAAGTGTGAGCAAAGGCACGGACTTGCAGAACTCCAAAGACTACATAGTTCACCTGGCATTTGACGTACCACAGGCTCTCTCTCTCCCTAATAAGGGAGAAAGAGGTGTCTTCATTTCACAGCAAGAGGAGCAACATAGCAAATAACTCGCTGGTTTACAATGTTAAAAGTCTGTTGCATCGCTTTTTCGGAGCTCCGTGCCCAAAGATCTCGGGTCTCTGGGCACACAGCCTTAGACCTTCCATCTCCCACGACACACCAATCTTTTGCTCGGACACCAACCTCCGATTATTACTCCCCCCCCCCCCCCCCATCTCCAGATCCACGAAAACTCGGTCCTCCAAAGGCGAGTGGAACTCTTAGGCCGAGCCCTTGGTGTGCCGAACAGCAGCCACTTACGAAACCCCAAGAGCGGGTCCCATTCCCTCAAAGAACCGTAGTCAGCATGTAACTCCAGGTCAGGGTCTTCAAAAGAACCCTGGAAGGGAGAAGTAGAGATATTAAAGATGGAAGTAGAGTTGTTCCCGAAGATGCAAGCAAAGGAACCGCCATTAGGCGCCATTAACCCTCCTCAGCTCTGTTTTCTGTGTTATATTGTGTTTTCTTTTTATTGCCTGTTCCTTTTCCGTTTTATTGTGTGAAGGAAGGGTGTTTGCAGGTTGATGTTCTTAGTTTTTTGTGTGGGGGTGGTTTTGGGGGTCGATGTTCCTGTTCCATTTTGTGTTGGGGTAGGTTGGTGGTCAGGATGCCATACTTTTTTGTGCGGGAAGGCTGGGTTTGATGTTTCTCTCTGAACGACTTGCATGTTCTTTCTTTGTTTCATGGCTTTCTGGAGAAGACAAATTTCAGAGTTGTGTATGGATATATGCTTTGATAATAAACGAACCTTTGAACATTTGATTTAGATGAAGATCAGACCACATTTTATGAGTGGTTAATACAGAAATCCAGGTAATTGCAAAGGGTTCACAAACTTTTTCTTGCAACTGTACCTTTCAATGTAATAAAATACCCCAATTTGCTTCATAGGAGCATTAACAAACAGAATTTGATATGGAGCCGCTGAGGAGATTAGGACAGTTGGCAAATTTTGATTTGGGCAGTGTATTTTTATGAAGTATTTGACAAGGACAAAAGTTAGGGCAGAACTTAATTCAAATTATATAGTACCTATGAAATGTATTCACCCCCTTTGGAAGTTTTCAACAATGAATCACAGTGGATTTAATTTGTTTTTTTTATACTGATTAGCAGAAAAATTCTCTTTTGTGTCAAACTGAAATCGGATCTCTACAAAGTGATCTAACTTAATTAAAAATATAAAACACAAAATAATTAATTGTCTAAGTATTCACCCTGTACAAGTCAGTATTTAGTAGATGCACCTTTGGCAGTAATTACAGCCTTGAGTCTGTGTGGATAGGTCTCTGTCAGCTTTGCACATCTGGACTCTGCAATTTTTCCCTGTTCTTCTTTTCAAAACTGCTCAAGCTCTGTCAGATTGCGTGGAGATCATGAGTGAACAGCCCTTTCCAAGTCCAGCCTCACATTCTCAATTGAATTGGGATCTGGACTCTGACTTGGCCATTCCAGGGCATTAATTTTGTTTTAAAGCCAAAGCTACAAAGGAATGGCTTAATGCTTAAGGCCATTGTCTTGCTGGGAAACAAATCTTCTCCCAAGTCACAGTTCTCTTGCAGACTGCATCAAGTTTTCCTCCCTGTATTTTGTTGCATTCATTTTACCTTCTACCTTCACAAGCCTTCCAGGGCCTGCTGCAGTGAAGCATCCCCACAGCAGGATGCAGCCACCGCCATGCTTCACGGTAGGGATGGTGTGTATTTGATTACGTAGCATTTAGTCTGATGCCCAAAAAGCTCAATTTTGGTTTCATCAGACAATAGAACCTTCCAGCTGACTTCAGAGTCTCCCACATATCTTCTGGCAAACTCAAACCGACATTTCATGTGAGTTTTTTCAACAGTGGCTTTCTCTTTGCCACTTTCCCATAAAGCTGCGACTGGTGAAGCAATGTGCAGTCTCTCCCATCTCAGCCACTGAAGCTCGTAACTCCTCCAAAGTTGTCATAGCACTCTTGGTGATCTCCCTCACCATTCCCCCCTTGTATGGTTGCTCAGTTTTTTGAGGACGGCCTACTCTAGGCAGATTTACATTGTGCTATGTTCTTTCCATTTCTTGATGATTGACTGAACTGTACTCCAAGAGATATTCAGTGACTTGGAAATTTTCTTGTATCCATCTCCTGAATTGTGCATTTCAATAACCTTTTAGTGGAGTTGTTTTCTCGGTGTAGTTTTTACCAGGACACTGACTCACCAGCAGTTGGACCTTCCAGATACAGGTTATTTTTACTACAATCAATTCAAACACCTTGATTGCATATAAGTGATCTCTATTTAACTAATTATGTAACTTATAAAACCATTGGCTGCACCAGTGATGATTTGGTGTGTCATATTAAAGGGGGTGAATCCTTGTGCAAACAATTATTTTGTATCTAATTAATTTAAATCACTTTGTAGACAGCTGTTTTCACTTTGACATGAAAATCTTTTTGTGTTGATCCTTATCAAAAAATGCCATATTAATCCACTGTGATACAATAAAACGTGATAACTTCCAAAGGGGGTGAATACTTTTTATGGGAACTGTACATCAAAGAAGTTACTTTTTGACAAACATGGTATAAACACTCAGTAGCTATCTGCTTCGAATTAGTCTATGCTTGTAGCTGGTAACGCCTCGTCAGAGCTGGGAATTTCAGGCACTATGTTCTATTGGTTTTATTTGGCTTGCTTTCTTTTCATTAAGGAATGAAGAGATTCACTCTCAGATTCTGATGCAATGTGATTAGCCTTTTATTACATTACAGTTCTGTGCTTTCAACCTTGTGTGATGGGATGCTGCTGTTAAACCATGTGATGTTCTTATTTGCAGCTTGAAATGGTTAATAATAAATGGATTTGAACCAATATTCTAGAATTTTGTCTGTCTAGACTTCCTTCACATTGAAAGTAGAGTAAGATTTGAATGTTTCCAAGCTCTTTTTGAACACAAATCTTGATGTATATATTCTGAATTATGTATATTTTAGTTATTGTTTTTCAACTTTTGGCATGCAGATCAACTTATTTTTAAATTTTACCAGGCTCTGAACAACTTGCAATCAACACATTCGGGATTTGAGTTTGTGAACAGTGACAATGTTTTCAAGGTAAGTCATTGTTGTGGAAAGAAAACATTGAATTTGTGGAGCATTTTTCACGTCCTCTGAACTTGTATTTGAATATATGCAAATGAACAAATTAGGTGTCTCCTCTACCATTTCATAAAATTGTGACATATTTGCATCTCCACCCAGTCACCCATTGTTACCACATTGTTTCCAATTTGTCAAATAATTTTTAGTCCATGCCAATGTATTACACACATTTCTATGTGCTTTAATAATGCCTACCAACCTGTAATGTGGGACTTCATCAAAAACCTCCTGAATATCAGACACATCACATTCAGAGGTCTGTCCCACAAGATGAAATCTTTTCCCAAGCAGTATTTAAAACTCTTAAGGAGCTTACATTTTTTGATCGTTTTCCCGCTGACCCCTGAATACTAAACATTGGTGAATGCACGCCTGGCCTGCCCAATTTTACCACACAAGATATTAGAACATGAGAATGTTTTTGACAAAAACAGGCCATTCAGCCCAACAGAGCATACATTTTTATTATGGTGTGTTGGGAGGATTGAGTTCAAGAGCCACGAGATAACGTTGCAGGTCTATAAAACTCTGGTTAGACCACACTTGCTGTACTGTGTTCAGTTCTGGTCACTTCATAATAGGAAGGTTGTGGAAGCTTTAGAGGGTGCAGAGAGAGTTTACCAGGATACTGCTGGATTAAAGAACATATAATATGAGAGACTGAGCAAGCTGGGGATTTTCTATTTCGAATGAAGAGGATTTGAAATGCCTTGACAGATGATAAGAGGCATAGAGTGGACACCCAACACATTTTTTCCTGGGGTGGAAATGTATAATATGAGAGAGCATAGTTTTACGGTGGTTGGAGGAAAGTATCAGGGGGATGTCAGAGGTAGGTTTATTCGCACAGAGTGGTGAGTGCCTGGGGTGGTAGTAGAGGCAAATACATTGGGGATATTTTAAAAGACTCTTTAATAAGCACATGAATGAACGAGAAGTGGAGGCCTTTGTGGGAGGGAAGCTTTAGATTGATTTTACATTCCCAATACCTCACTGGTGTTTAGGGCAAGTCAAGTCAAATTTATTTATAAAGCACATTTAAAAACAACCCATGTTGACCAAAGTGCTGTACAAACCATAACATGTAGCTAAAATCACAAATACAAGAAACACAGATATAAACATCACGGCACACAGCTTATAGGCACAAAATAAACAAGATAAGCAAAGCAAGATTAAAAGACTCAAGCAGATGCATAACATCACTTACAAGAGGCTTAGCGGGACAACAACCATGAATATTAAAGTCACCAAGAATCAGAACTCAATCAAAGTTGGGCATAGTATTTGAAAGGAAGTCTGCAAATTGAGTGATAAAATCTTTATGTACTTTTGGTGGATGGTACACAAGAGCAATTAAGAGGGGATTGACCAGGCCCACTTTAATTAATTGCACCTCGAAGCTGGGGAAGTAATCAAAGTACAGTAGATGGCAATTAAAATGTTTCTTAAACACAACAGCTAGACTTCCTCTGCATCTGGAGGGTCTAGGCATGCTAAAAAAGTTAGTCATCTGGACAGAGTTTAACAAGTGGAGCAAGCTCACCAGTGCTTAACCAGGTTTCTGCCACCAGTAAGAAATCCAATCCTTGGGCGGTGAAAAAGTCATTGAGAATAGAAGACTTATTGGATAAGGATCTCGCGTTGATCAGAGCCATTTTGACTGGGATATCAGTATAATCCGACAATGGCTCCCTCACCAGAGGGAGGTTCTGGAAGACTACTCCACCGCGCTTCACAAATGGCCTGGCGGGGAGCCCACAGGACAGCGGTCTGGCGTCCCGGTCTGTGTCTGGGATAATCGGTCGGAGAAAGGCGTACCCTGGTCTCGAGGGAACGCTGAGGAATGGAGCAACTTGGCCGACCGGGTCCAACATCATCGAGCTGCAAAAGGTAGACTGGTGCCGAGCAAAAGCGGGCAAGAGTCCTCAGCTTAACCAAGGTGCCTGCACGTTTACTCTACCTCCTAGCTCATTTCCTACGGTGGTAGCCGCAGGGCCGAGCCCATATACCTTCAGGTAGTTGGGAAAATAGAGAGCGGTGAAAGCTTCTTTGTCCGGAATCCTGAGTGAATAAGTCCACGACAGAGGCTGGAATATTCAGTAGTGTCTGACGATTGTAGGCAACAGTGGCTTGCACATGTATACACAGAGACACGAACAGAGCCAGGACAAACAAGAACGACAATAGTTGACGACAAGCAGCCAAACACAGTGGCGCAGCCATCATCAAGCAGCAATGAAGGTCTTCCATCTGCCTCGGTCCTTGGCCCTCTTCTCCACTGTACCTCAGGTATGTTTCAGGGTCCTTGATGCTGCCTCTGTGGTATGGTGCCAAGTTGTCTTTGGTCTCCTGCATTTCCTCCATCCTTCAGGGGTCCAGTGAAGTGCTATCTTGATGGAGTTAGATTGATCTTGGAGTAGGTTAAAAGGTTGGCACAACATTTAGGGCCAAAGGGCCTGTACTGTGTTGTACTATTCTATATTAATCCAAAAGAGCTAGATTTTCATCCATAGAACCATAGAAACTACAGCACAGAAACAGGCCCTTTGGCCCTTCTTGGCTGTGCCGAACCATTTTCTGCCTAGTCCCACTGACCTGCACACGGACCATATCCCTCCATACACCTCCCATCCATGTATCTGTCCAATTTATTCTTAAATGTTAAAAAAGAACCCACATTTACCACCTCGTCTGGCAGCTCATTCCATACTCCCACCAGTCTCTGTGTGAAGAAGCCTCCCCTAATGTTCTCTTTAAACTTTTCCCCTCTCACCCTTAACCCATGTCCTCTGGTTTTTTTCTCCCCTTGCCTCAGTGGAAAAAGCCTGCTTGCATTCACTCTATCTATACCCATCATAATTTTATATACCACTATCAAATCTCCCCTCATTCTTCTACGCTCCAGGGAATAAAGTCCTAACCTATTCAACCTTTCTCTGTAACTGAGTTTCTCAAGTCCCGGCAACATCCTTGTAAACCTTCTCTGCACTCTTTCAACCTTATTTATATCCTTCCTGTAATTTGGTGACCAAAACTGAACACAATACTCCAGATTCGGCCTCACCAATGCCTTACACAACCTCATCATAACATTCCAGCTCTTATACTCAATACTTCGATTAATAAAGGCCAATGTACCAAAAGCTCTCTTTATGACCCTATCTACCTGTGACGACACTTTTAGGGAATTTTGTATCTGTATTCCCAGATCCCTCTGTTCCACTGTACTCCTCAGTGCCTTACCATTAACCCTGTATGTTCTACGTTGGTTTGTCCTTCCAACGTGCAATACCTCACACTTGTCAGTATTAAACTCCTTCTGCCATTTTTCAGCCCATTTTTCCAGATGGTCCAAGTCCCTCTGCAGGCTCTGAAAACCTTCCTCACTGTCTACTACACCTCCAATCTTTGTATCATCAGCAAACTTGCTGATCCAATTTACCACATTATCATCCAGATCATTGATATAGATGACAAATAACAATGGACCCAGCACTGATCCCTGTGGCACACCACTAGTCACAGGCCTCCACTCAGAGAAGCAATTCTCTACCACCACTCTCTGGCTTCTTCCTTCGAGCCAATGTCTAATCCAATTTACAACCTCTCCATGTATACCTAACGATTGAAGTTTCCTAACTAACCTCCCATGTGGGACCTTGTCAAAGGCCTTACTGAAGTCCATGTAGACAATATCCACTGCCTTCCCTTCATCCACTTTCCTGGTAACCCCCTCGAAAAACTCCAATAGATTGGTCAAACATGACCTACCACGCACAAAGCCATGTTGACTCTCCCTAATAAGCCACTGCCTATCCAAATGCTTGTAGATTCTGTCTCCATTAGTATTGTACAATGTATAGCCAAGGTAATACTCTTTCTAGAAATAGTTGGCTCTATGAGGCTGTGTAATACCTTGACATAAAGCTAGGTTGCAATATAAATATATTTTCGTCTTTATTTTAAGTAACACTTTAAAAAAAATAGATTTATTATGTTGTATCTAGCGCTATCAGGGGATGTTGAAAACCACTATAATGTTTACACACAATTGTCAGCCATACTTCGTATGCAGACCAATTGACTTGCATGATTTGCAAAGCTATTGATTGAGTTTCTGGTTTTATGTATTATTGAAATCAAGTAAAATTAAAACAATGACCTTGGTAAATCCCTAGGTTGAAGAATTATAGCTATTTTGCAAAAACAAGATATTATACTTTTTTTGTTCTCTCTTCAACTACACTGCTTTTTTAATAGGTGTGTGATGAACCTCATCCTCTCCTGGTGAAAGAGATGATTCAGCACTGTGTTAATGCAAATATTGATGAGGCATACAAGGTTGGTTGTTCAGAGGGTCATTTGCCAAATTTAATCATCTTTCGGTCTCTCTCAATACAAGCTTTTCTATTTTCCCTAAGCATTTATAGTACGTTACATCATGATTAATGTATCATGTGTAAATGCCTCATTTCTACATTTATTTGTATCATTGCCAAATTTCCTCCTAGTCCAATATTATTCTGCTTAATCAAGTTACAGTGGATTCTGGTTAATTGGGACACATCAGGACCTGTATGTTATGGTCCAATTAAGAGGCTGTCCAAATTACCCGGTTTCATGGAAATAGTTAAAAACGTATTGAAAGAAAGACAAACTGAATAACAAATTATGTATTTAGATTAATTACAGAACAAATCAATACTACTACAGTACTATAAAGCTGTGTTAGTTCTTGATACATATCGATGGAGGAATTCATCGACATTGCTCTGTTTTGTTTCATTTCATTGTTTCATTTTCACTCCTGGCTGTTTCTGGCATCTCCACGCCTGAATGCCTGAAACTACAGAGAGCAAAACAGTTCTGAATTGTTTTGCTACTTATTTCTCACCAACAATCTGACAAAAATCACTGCTTTTTGAAGACAAGCATATCCATCTGGTGCTATTTAAAAGCTGTTCGCTTCAAGTATGGTGTAGTGTTTAATGGCCACGAAAGTGCATGCGACTGACGTTTGTTAGAAATTATTTGGTGTGTTTCCTGTCCCAATTAAGTGGGTTAATGTCTCAAATAAACAAAGGAAATCCTGCCTATTTTCTCGATTAGTTTTTGTTATTTAAGAATGGTCCCAAATAAGCGGCTGCCCCGATTAACCAATGGTCTAATTAACTGGAATCTACTGTATTTCCAATACACTCTGAACACAAAAAAATCTTCACAAGGAACAGCTATCTCTTACTCCCTTCCTTACATGCATAAAATGTCATGATGACCTTAGAAAATTTCCCCTGAAGCATTCTGATGACCTTACCCTCAATTTCTCTGCCATTTACTGTCATTGTTGAATCCATATGGGGCTCATTTTTCCTCCTTTTTAAATCACTGTTACCTCTGTACTACCCTCTCTAATCTGTTTGTTTAACAGTTTCCACAATACTGTCACTTCACCTCTTTTATATTATTCCTTAATTTGCACATTAGCTAGCTTTTATTTTATTTTGTTTCTTAGTTAGCTGCCCATGAAATTGCAGTTTTATCCCGTGATTCTTGGCATTTAACAATGGAATGTCCTTCCTTATAATCCCTTTCTACATTGGTTATTATAGGTCGTGGCTCATCTCTGGAAATTGGGTTATTCACCCGAGGACATCATTGGTAACATCTTCAGAGTCTGTAAAACTTTCCAAATGCAGGAGTACCTGAAACTGGAATTTATAAAGGTAAGAAGTGTTGAAGTATATGCAATTGAAATCTATTTAAAATGAGCAGATCACTCTAATGGTGATCTTTAATTACTCAAGTGCAATCTTCCCCTGGGTTCAGGATTTGACTGCACACCAAGACTTGAGCACAAAAGTGTAGAGTGTGTTGGGCGCTGTGTTGGAGTGGTGGCAGTGATATTGCCAGACTATTTATCTGGAGGTCTGGTTAAGGAGTCCGAGGTTCTCAGTTCAAATCCCATCATGGTAGTTGTAGAATTAAAATGCCAAACCCCTGAATTCACCAGGTTGCTTCAGGAAAAGAAATTAGCCACCTTTACCCAGTCTGTTCTTCAAGTGCCCTCTAAAATGGCCAGGAATCCGCTCAGCAACACACACAAAATGCTGGAGGAACTCAGCAGGCCAGGCAGCATCTATGGAAAAGAGTACGGTTGATGTTTTGGGCTGAGACTCTTCGGCAGGACTGGAAAAGAAATGCTGAGGAGTATATTTAAAAGGTGGAGGGAGGGGAGAGAGAAGCACAAGGTTATAGGTGAAAGCTGAAAGGGGAGGGGTGAAGTAAAGAGCTGGGAAGTTGATTGGTGAAGGAGGTACAGGGCTGGAGAAGGAGGAGGACAGAAGGCTGTGGAAGAAAAAGAGGAGGGAGCACCAGAGGGAGGCGATGGACAGACAAGGAGATGAGCTGAGAATGAGAAAAGGGGATGGGAAATGGTGGGGGGGGGGGGTGAGGCGGGCATTACCGGACGTTCGAGAAATCGATGTTCGTGCAGTCAGGTTGGAGGCTACCCAGATGGAATATAAGGTGGTGTTCTTCCAACCTGGCCGGCTGATGGCATAGTGGCATCAGCGCCGGACTTTGGAGCAAAGGCTCCCGAGTTCGAATCCAGCTGGCTCCTGAGTTTGAATCCAGCCAGCTCATTGCACGCTTTCCATTCATGCTGGGTTGAGTGTCGACCTAGCAACTCGGCCCCGTAAAAATAAGAATGCCTGCTTAAAAAAAGCTGCTCCCCCCTCCCCCCTCCCCATCCCTCTCTCAGCTTATCTCCTTGCCCGCCTATCACCTTCCTCTGGAGCTCCTCACTCACTTTTCTTTCTTCCTTGGCCTTCTGTCCTGCTCTATCAGATTCCTCCCTTCTCCAGCCCTGTATCTCTTTCACCAATCAACTTTCCAGCTCTTCACATTATCCCTCCCCCTCCTGGTTTCACCTGTCATCTTGTGATTCTCTCTTCCCTCCTCTCATCTTTTAAATCTACTCCTCAGTTTGTTTTTCCTCCAATCCTGCCAAAGGGTCTCGGCCTGAAACGTCAACTGTACTCTTTTCCATAGATGCAGCCTGGCCTGCTGAGTTCCCCCAGCATTTTGTGTGTTTTGCTTGGATTTCCAGCATCTGCAAATTTTCTCCTGTTTGTGACAGGAATCTGCTCAGTTTAAGGTTGGGAATGGTACAGGGAGAAGTGAAATCTGCACACAGACGCCATCTCTAGTCTGGATTGAACTCACGTCTCTGGCACTGTGAGGCAGTTGCTGTACTAGCTGTGCCAATTTGCCACATTTTTAATATTAAGTATTTGTATCAGCTGTGATCCTTCACATGTCTGAGTGAACCCATGGTTCCACTTACACCTTCTGCAAAAATCTTGGAAGTTATTACAGCCAGCAATATTCATGGCACAATATTCATAAAAACCTTTTCTGGTTCCCTTTAATTGACTGTCATTCTGTATACTTGTTCTTGACCTTGACTTTTTATATTATTTGTTTTACTAGCTTGTGTATTCTTTTTCCTTTTGCCCAATTTGCATCGATTCTCTCTCCTTTAAATTTTATTTTTAAAACACTTAGTTTACCTATGAATTCTCAGTATTTAGCATAATATATCTAAACCACGATTTAATATCCTAACTTCAACATCTTCTGGTTAATTGCCAATTTCTTTATCACAGTATCCTGTACAATCATTCTTCTCATATCCATAAAATTAATCTGATTTTAACAAGCAACACACATCAAAGTTGCTGGTGAACGCAGCAGGCCAGGCAGCATCTATAGGAAGAGGCGCAGTCGACGTTTCAGGCCGTGACCCTTCGTCAGGACATCCTTGTAAATCTGCTCTGCACCCTTTCTATGAATTTCCAGCATCTGCAGAATTCCTGTTGCTTGATTTTAACATGCACTTAGTTTGATTAAAATCACTTTTACCCTGTGCATTTGGCTTGCTTGCATATCTTGCCTTTGTGCCCAGAATTAGTCCCAGTGTTTATTTTTGTTCAGTAACCTGTGCTGCAAACTTCTGCTGATGGTATGTTTCTGCTTGTAGCCTGAACATCAACTGCATTAAACTGAGTTGTTCTCTTGAAGTCATGGTCAATTTTCTGTCCAGATTTGATCAACAGCCTTCCACGTGCTAGCACAACTGATTACCACAATGAAACTTCGGGGCTTTCCATTTCAATGCACTCACCACTCTCTGCACTTTTTTATATATATATATATATATATATATATATAAAAACTTACCCCTGACATCTCCTCTGTACCTATTTCCAAGCACCGTAAAACTATGTATGCCCCCTCGTTCTAGCCATTTCAGCCCTGGGAGAAAGCTGCTGCCATCCCACATGATCAACACCTCTATCAGGTCACCTCTCATCCTCCATCACTCCAAGGAGAAAAGGCTGAGTTCACTCAACCTATTCTCATAAGGCATGCTCTCCAATCCATGCAACATCCTTGTAAATCTGCTCTGCACCCTTTCTATGATTTCCCGTCCTTCCTGTAGTGAGGTGACCAGAACTGAGCACAGTACTCCAAGTGGGGTCTGACCAGGGTCCTATATAGCTGCAACATTACCACTCGGCTCTTAAACTCAATCCCGTGGTTGATGAAGGCCAATGCACCGTATGCTCTCTTAACCACAGTGTCAAACTGCGTAGCAGCTTTTGATATAAACTGTTTGGGGTGCTTGTATGCAAATCAACTTGTTAAATTGAATATCAAGAACTAATTTTGTATATTGAAATAAACTAGGCTAATTTAAGGACTTTTCTGAGTGAGGTAGGTCTAGTTTTGTGGTAGGACTGGTTTTTTTTAGCATTTTTGTAATTGTTTTATACATTATCAAAGGTTCAATTTAATGTCAGGGAAATGTGTACAATATACATCCTGAAATGCTTTTTCTTTGCAAAACATCCACGAAAACAGAGAAGTGCCCCAAAGAATGAACGACAGTTAAACATGAGAACCCCAAAGTTCCCCCCCAGCTCTCCCCCCCCCCGCACGTGAGCAGCAGCAAACAACAATCTCCCCCTCCCACCCCCCGGCCAAACAAAGCACATTATGATTCCTTAGTTGTGTGTGATTATAATACGATTGAAATTCTAGCATGCTTTCTGATCTTAGACAAAATTTCCTGGTTAAATCATTGGAAATTTAGGCTGTTGTAGTTGTAGGAAGATGATTCTTTGATCTGTCAGCCAATTTTATTAGAACCATAAGAAACAATAAGGCAAGTTGAGGCTAGGTTTTACTTGTTTGGAAGTGACATTGAGCAGGTCATGAAGCAAGTAAGTCCTCAAACTCAGTGCTGTGCCACAGGTTTGGTCTTGTGGGAAGCAGGTAGAAAGCAGGGGAGAAGATTGAGCAATGATGCTATTATAACATGATCATTCCTCAAAGTCACCTGTGTTTAGACTCTTCCGGAAAAACAAGTTGAATGTTTTCCCCCTAATGAGATGAGACATAATTGCTCAGGGGTACATCTGGTTTGAGTCGAAATATAAGCTAGTCGGTATTTAGTACAGATTTGCAGAAAGCGCAACTCAAGTGGAAATGTAAGAGAAGTGTGGTCCTTTTATTATTGGGCTTAATTTTGTACACAGATTTTTATTTTTTGCATCTTGCCCTTCAAAAGCATTTGTAGTGTTTTCAAGTGTTACAAGTGCTTTGGTATGGTCTGAGATTTTAAAATACTGCATAATTTGAAGACTCGAGACTGCGTTGAAACTAATGTTGGAGGAGTTCAGCACGTCAGGCAACAATTGTGGCAGGAGATGGACAGTTGACATTTTGAGTCATGACCCTGTATCAGTATTGAGAATATAGAAGCCAGTATAAAGAAGTGAGGCTCGACCTGGTTAGGTGATAGGTAGAGGAAGGTGAGGAGGGGTGGAAGGGCAGATGGAACAGGGAGGGGAGGAGATCGTGACAGAGGTGATGGGTGGAGGCAACAAAGGGCTGCAGATAGAAGATGAAGAGTGGGACCACTCTTAGATTAGATTATGACGACACTCAGTCCTCTTTTATTGTCATGTAGAAATGCATACATGCATTAAGAAATGATACAATGTTTCTCTGGAGTGATATCACAGAAAACAGGACAAACCAGAGACTAACACTGACAGAACCACATAATTATAACATATAGTTACAGCAGTGCAAATCAATACCATAATTTGATGAAGAACAGATCATGGGCACAGTTTAAAAAAAAAGTCTCAAAGTCCTGAGTCCCTGATAGCAGGAGGCAAAAGGGAGAAACTCCCTGCCATAAACCTCCAGGCACCGTCAACTTGCCGATACCTTGGAAAGCCGACACTCAGTCCATCCATCCGAAAACTTCAAGCTTCCGATACAGCCTGCCGAGCGCCTCCAACCTCTCCCTGGCCACTGAAACATGCAGAGCCGAGGATTTCGGGACCTTCAGCTCCGGAGATTCCGGTTACCACACAGTAGCAGTGGCAGCGAAGCGGGCATTTCAGAAGTTGTCCAGATGTTCCTCCGTGCTCTCACATCTGTCTCCATCAAATCAGAATTGTGCACGGTCCCCTACTTGACAGATAACAGACATCACCACTGAATTAGCCGCACGCGCTGCAGTCACGCCGCCATCTTCTCCCCCCTCCCTGGAGGACAGATGGGAACAATGCGGGGTGGATTTAAAACACCAAGTAGTTAGAATATGTGGTATCATGGGCAGTTAGAGGGGAAAGAAACTGGGTAGCAGTGGGCTGGGGTTGGGGGAGTAGGTTTGAGAAGGTGGATGGTATGCAAAGACCTGAGTTGATCAGTGAGAGAGAGAGAAGGGGAAAGAGGGAGGGCAGTTACCTGAAACTGATGTATTCAGTGTCCACGCCATCAGTTTGCAGACCACCCACCCAAGTAGAATGTGAGATGCAGTTCCTCTAGTTTGCATTTGGCCTCACCTGGGCAGTGAAAGAGGCTGAAGACCGATGGTGTTCATGGGGAGGCAAATTAACATGGCTAGCAACCTGAAGCTCCAGATGTCCATTGTGGACAGAGTGTAGATGTTTTGCAAAGTTTGGTCTCGCTGATGTAATGGAGGCCACTTCAAGAGCACCGTATGCAGTGGATAAGGTTGGAGAAAATGAATGTGAATCTCTGACGCCCCTGGAAGGGCTGTTGAGGTGTCTGTGTGGATGGTGGTGAGGAAGGAGGTGTAGGGGCATGTGTTGCATCTCCTACAATTGCAGGAAAAGTCCTGGGGACAGGGAGGGTTGGTGAGGAGAGATGAATGAACCAGATTGGTTCGAACGAAAAGCAGAAAGGGGAAGTAGTGGGTCATATTGCATCTGGTAGAAATGACAAAGAATAATGTGTAACATACAGAGGCTGGCGAGGTGAAAAGTAAGGAACAAGGGAATTCTATCTCTGTTCTGTTTGGGAGAGTTGGATTAGGAGCAAATGCGGATAAAAAGGAAGGCATTTCAGATATTCTGGAATGGAGAGCCTCAACTTGAGAGCAGATGTGGCGAAGGTGACATTATACAAGATAGGGTGGGAGAAAGTGGTCTAAGTGGCAGTGGAAGTTAGTGGATTTATAGTAAATATCCGTGGATAGTTCATCTCCTGAGACGGAGACAGGAAGATCCGGAGAGTGGAGAGAGGTGTCAGAAATACTCTGAGTGAACTTGTGGGTGTGGGGTGGGAAGTTGGTAGCAAATTTGATACAGTTGACCAGGTCCACATGGGTTGAACTGTCTTTTTATAGCTCATATTATGGCTGACTTAAGAATTCTTTGGCATATCTTTCATGTTTTGATGACAAACCCTTTCATTTCCTTAGTAGATAATAGTGCAGAGTAGAAAAATGCCGTTGGGGTTTGCTACAAAAAATTACAAAGCCTGATTAAGGAAATATTTGGAATCAAAATGACAATAGAGAGTGCCCTTTATGACTAAAATTCAACTAACTAGCATTTATTAAAAAAAACTAATTTTCTCTTCCGGCAGGAAATTGGGTATACTCACATGAGGATTGCAGAAGGAGTGAATTCCTTGTTGCAAATGGCTGGATTACTTGCTCGACTTTGTCAGAAGACTGCAGCTCCACCTGCAAGCTGATCCATGAGTAATAACCTTCAGGCTGTTGACGTTTATAGAAGCTTGTAAATGAACTGAGTGCACAGACTGACATTGGATACATATGAGCACTCTTCCTGTATTCTTGGGTTCTGTAGATCAATGTTTGTAGCTTTATTTGGAACTTTTTAAAAAATAAATTCATGTAATAAATGTAACACTCTTGATATTTACCAAATTGGTATTGTTGATTTGATGATGGACAAATGTTTTTTTGTTTTCCAATTTCATACCACAGTATTGCCTGGTGATTTTTGAAGGTCTGTACTTGAGGTATTGATACTTTATTGATCCCAAAGAAAATTATGGTGTTACAGTAGAATTACAAGTGCACAGACATACAACTATTAGAAGTAAGAAAGAATAAAAAATAATTTACCTCAAATTGTCTTAACAGCAGGGAGTCATCACATCCCCAGCTATAGGTTGACTCATTATAAAGCTTAATGACCAAGGGCAAGACTAACCTCATATAGCGCTGTTCGGAGCAGCACAGTTGTCTTTGTCCATTTACTAAAAGTGCTCCTCTGTTCAGCTGAGGTGGCATGCAGGGGGTGAGCAACATTGTCCAGAATTGCCAGCATTTTCCATAGGGTCCTTTGTTCTACCGCAGCCTCTAGTGTGTACAGTTTCATTCCTAAAACAGAACCAGCCTTTCTAATCAGGTTATTGAGGCCATTGGCATCACCTATGTTGATGCCATTGCCCAGCACACCACCACATAGAAGATTGTATTGGCAACAACATACTGATAGAAAACGTGAAGGTGAGGCCTGTATACTCCAAAGGACCTTGGTTTCCTTAGGAAGTGCAGTCAACTTTGGTCCTTATACGCAGCCCCTGTGTTGGTGCTCCACTCAAGTCTGTCATCCAGGTGCATTTCAAGGCACTTGTAGGTCCTCAACACATCCACCACCTCGCCATCAGTAGTAGCAGGGAGCAGTGCAGGCTTAATCTTCCTAAAGTCCACCATCTCCTTTGACTTACTGATGTTGAACTGCAAATGATTCAGCTTACAGCATTTGACATAGTCCTCCACCAGGGCCTTGTCTTCATCCTCCCAACCTCCCTTTATACGCACAACTATTGCTGAGTCATCAGAGAATTTCTGCAGATGACATGACTCAATGTTATATCTGAAGTCTGAGATACAGGGTAAATAAGCAGGAAGCCAGTACACTCAGTCCCCTGTGGGGCCCCATGTCTGACACATAGCTCTGAAGCTGCACAAACTGTGATCTGCCAGTCAGCTCGTCTGTTATCCAGGATACAATGGAAGTGCCAATCTGCTTTGAATGGACCTGTTCCCCCAGCAATGAGGGCTGTATGGTATTGAAAGCACTTGAAAAATCAAAAAACATGATCCACACAGTGCTGTCCTGCTTAGCTAAATGGGAGTAGCTTTGTTCGGCAAGTAGATGACAGCATCATCGACTCCAGTGTGCTCCTGGTAGGCAAACTGCCAGGAGTCAGAGATGCGCCAGGAGTCAGAGATGCACCAGGACCAGCCTCTCTGGGGTCTTCATGATGTGTGAGATCAGGGCCACTGGATAGTAGTCATTCAAGACTTTAGGTTGGCCCTTCTTGGGTACTGGGACCACATGTGGTGTTTTCCACACAGTCGCGACCCTTTCTAGGGTGAGACTCAGATTGAAAGTGCGCTGGAGAACTCCACACAGCTGCTCAGCACGCTCCTTTAGGACCTTGGGGTTCACACCATCCAGTCGCAAAGTTTCCTCAGAGCCCTTCCCACCTGCTCAATCGTGAAGGTGAGTCCATGATGACGGAGGGGTTGGTGGACGGTGGGGGCTGAGGAGGTGAAGATCAGGATGATAGTTGGTATGTGGAGGTGTAGATGATAGATGCAGGGTAAGGAGGGGATGTTGTTCATCCACATGTTGAACTGGTGGGAGGGGAGGCATTGGTGCTGGGGGGGATGCGGTGTGAACAGGAGGGCAATTGTCAAACCTATTGAAGTATTGGTTTAACTCATTAGCCCATTCACGGCTGTGTTCCAAGCCTCGACAGAAAGACTGATTGAAGCCAGTGATCCTCTTCCTGTATCTCCACACCTCCTGTGTGCTACTCTACCCAGGCTTGTTTTCCAGCTCGCTCCTGTATTCCTCCTTAGCCACCTTGATCTTCTCCTTTAACTGTAGTTTGCAACATGGATCGTTTTAACTGCAGTCTTGCATTTGATAGATTATCTACCTTTGTGGGTTAAGGCACAGAATATGTAAATCAGAGTGTGTTAGTTTTAAAGATCCACGTGCACCTTGGTAGTCATGCTGCAGTTTGCAGATGTGCTCAGGTTAGCATGAGTTCCAAGTCATCATCAGCTTGTTCACCAAAGCATACAACAGGATGGGCTTGGTGGTCAATCTGTAAGACAATTGAGCAGGATCAATCTGCCCCTGCTATGCCAAACTACCCTCTGATGCTAAAGGTTCATGATGAGATCCTAGAAAGCATTCACCACCCCATATCCCAAGAGACACTTCCCAGTAAAAGCAGATGTTGATGATGAGATTCCCCACTGCCTTCAATGTGCCTGCCCAGGCATGGATTAATTGAGGGAAAGAATATCTTAAAGTCAAATGTCAAAGCTGGCACGAAACACAAGGATGATGAGGCAGCAATAATCCTTGCCCTCCTCTAAATACTTTTCAGAATTAGTATCAAGTTTATAATTGGAGACGTACACAGTTGCAAGAAAAAGTTTGGACCCTTTGTATTTACCTGGTTTTCTGCATTAATTACTCATAAAATGTAGTCTGACCTTCGTCTAAGTCACAATAATAGACAAATACAATCTGCCTAAACTAATAATGTACAAATTGTGCTTTTCATGTCTTTATTGAACACATTGTTTAGTCATTCACAATCCAGGCCGGAAAAAGTATGTGAACTCTTGTATTTAATAACTGGTGGAACCTTCTTTAGCGGCAATAACCGCCACCAAACGTATCCTGTAGTGTCTGATCATACTTGCACAACGGTGAGGAGGAATTTTAGATCATATTTCCATTCAAAACTGTTCCAGTTCATCAATATTTCTGGGATACCTTGCATGAACAGCCCTCTTCAGGTCATGTCAGAGCATCTCAATTGGACTAAGGTCTGGACTCTGACTAGGCCATTCCAAATCAGAAACCTTTTTAAACCATTGTTATTAATTTACTTGTGTGTTTCGTATCATTGTCCTGTTGCATCATCCAACTTCAATTAAACTAAAGGTAATGAACCACAACCCTGACATTCTCCTGTAAGATGTCTTGATACAATTTTGAATTCAATGTTCCCTCGATGATTGCAAGCTGTGCAGGCCCTGAGGCAGCAAAGCAGCTTCAAACCGTGATGCTCCTTCCACCATGCTTCACAGTTGGGATGATATTTTGGTGTTGGTGTACAGAGCCCTTTTTTCCTTCAAACATTGCAGTCTGCATTTCTGTCAGAAAGTTCAACCTTTGTCTTATCTGTCCACAGAACATTGCCCCAGAAGCATTGTGGAACATCCAGGTGGTCTTTTGCAAACTTGAGACGTACAGCAATGTGTTTTAGAGAGCAGTGGTTTCCTCTGCAGTGTCCTATGAATACCATTCTGGTATTCTTGTTCAGTGTTTTTCTTATAGTGGACTCATGAACAGAGACTTTAGCAAGTTCTAGAGATTTCTGCAGGTCTTTTGCACCTCCTTCAACTTTGCACATTGTGCTCTTGGTGTGGTCTTTGCAGGACAATAACAGCAGCAACAGTGTTGAATTTCCTCCATTTGTAAACAACTTCTCTTACTGTGGACTGATGAGCACTCGGGTCTTAGAAATGCTTTTGTAGCCTCTTTCAGCCTTATGCATCTAAGGTGCTCTGAAAGTTGTTTTGATGGAGGCATGGTGCACTTAAACAGATCTTTCTTGAGAAGAGCAGGCTCTGACCTCTTAAACTCATCTCATTGATTGGAACAAATGACTCCAAATAGCTTTTGTAGAAGGTATTATCCTGGAGGTTCACATACTTTTTTGAACTAGACTGTGATTTTTTAAATGGTATACTCAGTATTGACTATAAGAAGTACAATTGTTTGTGTGTTCTTAGTTTAGGCAGATTGTGTCAGATTGTATATTATTGTGACTTAGATGAAGATCAGACCACATTTTATCAGTGAGTAATGCAGAAAACAAAGCAATTGCAAATGATTCACAAACTTTTTCTTGCAACCGTATATGAAAGTTTTTTGTGGCAGAAGTACAGCAGAAACATAAAAATCCATAATTTGCAACAAAAAAGTGCAAAAAGGAATAATGACAGCTCCTAAGAACGTTGTGTGGGTCTTCAGGTTGGCTGAGTCTATAACCCTGTGCAGCTTCTTGTGGTCCTATGCATTAGAACCTCCCTGTCAGCCAGTGATGCATCTGATCAGAATAGTCTCCTCCATACATCTATAGAAATTTGCTAGAGTCTTTGGGACACTGCAACTCTCAAACTCCTAATGAAATTGAAGTACTGGCATACCTTTGTCATGATTGCATGAATACATTGGGTCCAGGAGTAGATTCTCTGAGATCTGATGCTCAGGAACCGAAAGCTGCTCACCCTTTCCACTGTTGATCCCCCTTTGAGGACTGGTGTGTTCTTCTGCCGCCCCCTTCCTGAAGTCCACAGTCAGTTCTTTGGTCTTGCTGACGTTGAGTGAGAGGTTGTTGCTATGATATCACTCAACCAGTTGATCTATCTCACACCTGTCAGCCTCCTCATCTGAGATTCTAACAGTAACAGTGGGGTCATAAGTAAATTTATAAATGATGTTCTTAGCTGAGCTATACAGTCAAGAGTGTAGAGAAAATAGAGCAGTGAGGTGTGCCTGTGTTGATTGTCAATGAGGAGGAGATGTTATAACCAATCTGCCCTGAATGTGGTCTCCTAACGAAGAAGCTGCGGGGGGTGGGGGGAGTAGGTTCAGAGAACCAAGTTGTCAACCTTAGTTATTAGTACTAAAGAAATAATGGCATTTGAAATGACACTTTAGTTATGTACAGTAGTCACATCACTGAAGAGGTGTACCAAGTTCACTTTTAAGATAAGTGAACCTAATGTGAGTGTGTTCTCCCAGGCCAATATCCCTGGAATTGAGGCCCTCCATGTATTTGGTACCTATGTCATATGTACACTGTTGTTTATATGCCAAACCCAAGACTCCATAAAATAGACATTCTGTTCTGAGCTCCATCATGAGAAGGGGTTATCATTTGGTCAGAAAAAAAGAATCCGGGCTCAGAGTGAATGAAGTATCTCTACTGACACCTGGCAGTTTTTGGCCTATGACTTCTCCAAATGAAGAATCATTCAGGATGTAGAGCACATAAGAGCCCATACGTTCTAAATGGTGGAAGGTGTATGCATGACCTCACCATGTAAACACCCACTTGTGTCATCAGGCACTTCTTACACCATCAGTGGAAGCAGTTGCAGTTCTCAAATGGCATCCTGAGAACCCACAAGCCAATCATCCTCTATCACCTTGGTGGAGGAGCAGTTACCACAATACTGTACAGCACCAGTGATCTCCGATCAGGGTTGGATTCTGACCGCTGTCTTCGAGGAGTTTGTATGTTCTCCCTGTGACTCTGTGTTTTCTTCTGGATGTGCCAGTTCCCTCCCACATTCCAAAGATATGCAGGTTAGGGTTCGGTTAGTAAGCTGTGGGCATGCCATGTTGGCATTACAGGTATGACGGTATTTTTGCACTGTACCCACTATATATTCGGACTGTGTTGGTTGTGATGCAAACAAATGTATTTCAATGTATGTTTCAATGAAGCTAATTTTTAAAAATATTTTGAAGGACTTCCCAGAAGGAAGAGCTCTAAATTTGCAAGTACTTAATTCTCATTGACGAAATAGGGAAGACCACAATGTGTAGATTTGAAAGAGTAGAATTTGTTCTTAAATTTTCCAGGTTATGTACTGCTATTTTTAATAGTCATAGTCATACTTTATTGATCCTGGGGGAAATTAGTTTTCGTTACAGTTGCATTATAAATAGTAATAGAACCATATATAGTTAAATAGTAATATGTAAATTATGCCAGTAAATTAAGATATAAGTCCAGGACCAGCCTATTGGCTCAGGGTGTCTGACCCTCCAAGGGAGGAGTTGTAAAGTTTGATGGCCACAGGCAGGAATTACTTTCTATGACGCTCTGTGTTGCATCTCAGTGGAATGAGTCTCTGGCTGAATGTACTCCTGTGCCCAACCAGTACATTATGTAGTGGATGGGAGACATTGACCAAGATGGCATGCAACTTGGACAGCATCCTCTTTTCAAACACCACCGTCAGAGAGTCCAGTTCCATCCCTGCAACATCACTGGCCTTACAAATGAGTTTGTTGATTCTGTTGGTGTCTGCTACCCTCAGCCTGCTGCCCCAGCACACAACAGCAAACATGATAGCACTGGCCACCACAGACTCAGAGAACATCCTCAGCATCATCCAACAGATGTTAAAGGACCTCAGACTCCTCAGGAAATAGAGACGGCTCTGACCCTTCTTGTAGACAGCCTCAGTGTTCTTAGACCAGTCCAGTTTGTTGTCAATTCATATCCCCAGGTAATTGTAATCCTCCACCATGTCCACACTGACCCCCTGGATGGAAATAGGGGTCACCAGTACCTTAGCTTTCCTCAGGTCTACCACCAGCTCCTTAGTCTTTTTCACATTAAGCTGCAGATAATTCTGCTCACACCATGTGACAAAGTTTCCTACCGTAGCCCTGTACTCAGCCTCATCTCCCTTGCTGATGCATCCAACTATGGCAGAGTCATCAGAAAACGTCTGAAGATGACAAGACTCTGTGCAGTAGTTGAAGTCCGAGGTGTAAATGGTGAAGAGAAAGGGAGACAAGAGAGTCCCCTGTGGAGCTCCAGTGCTGCTGATCACTCTGTCGGACACACAGTATTGCAAGCACACGTACTGTGGTCTGCCAGTCAGGTAATCAAGAATCCATGACACCAGGGAAGCATCCACCTGCATCGCTGTCAGCTTCTCCCCCAGCAGAGCAGGGCGGATGGTGTTGAACGCACTGGAGAAGTCAAAAAACATGACCCTCACAGTGCTCGCTGGCTTGTCCAGGTGGGCGTAGACACGGTTCAGCAGGTAGACGATAGCATCCTCAATTCCTAGTCGGGGCTGGTAGGCGAACTGGAGGGGATCTAAGTGTGGCCTGACCATAGGCCGGAGCAGCTCCAGAACAAGTCTCTCCAGGGTCTTCATGATGTGGGAGGTCAATGCCACCGGTCTGTAGTCATTGAGGCCGCTGGGGCACGGTGTCTTCAGCACAGGGACGAGGCCGGATGTCTTCCACAGTACAGGAACCCTCCGGAGCCTCAGGCTCAGTTTGAATATATGGTGAAGTACTCCACATAGCTGATGGGCACAGGCTTTGAGCACCCTGGTACTGACACCATCCGGTCCTGCAGCCTTGCTTGGGTTGAGGCGTTTCAGCTGTCTTCTTACCTGTTCAGCTGTGAAGCCCACCGTGGTGGTTTCGTGTGGGGAAGGGGTATAGTCGTGAGAGCAGGGTCGGGGACTGTGAGGAGGGGTAGGAGGGGAGAGTGGAATGTGTGTTGGTTGGGGGCCGACAACAGATAGCTCATGTGGGGGATGGGCAGGGGCCACAATGTCAAATCTGTTAAAGAACAGGTTAAGTTCATTGGCCCTGTCCACACTGCCTTCAGCTCCTCTGTTGCTAGTTTGCCGGAACCCAGTGATGGTCCTCATCCCCCTCCAGACCTCTCTCATGTTGTTCTGCTGGAGTTTCCACTCAAGCTTCCTCCTGTACCTGTCTTTAGCCTCCCTGATCCTGGCTTTCAGGTCCCTCTGTATTGCCCTCAACTCCTCCCTATTTCCATCTCTAAACGCCCTCTTTTTAGCGTTCAGGATGTCCTTTGTCACCCATGGCTTGTTATTTGAATAACAAAGGACAGTTCTTGTCGGAACATTGCAGTCCACACAGAAGTTGATGTATGTAGTGCCTGCCAGTCTGTCAATAGGCGATCCTGGCTCACTTCATGAATGAGTTTCTAATCTGTTAGAGCAGAATCCATTCTTTCTCTTGGCTCACATCTGCTTCTTAGCGTAGTCATAATTTGCTGATTCCTTGGTTAATGAGATTCATTGCAGATAATTTGCCTGTGATTATTTCTTTCCCAATCTAACTATTCACAAAATAAATTCATGCCACTTTAGGGGAATTGGCAATGAACTAGTAAATAAGTCACTTGGGAGATTCTTGCATACATGCTTTTGTTTTCTTCTAAGGTCCTGATTTCAATTACAGCTTCTAAAATGCCCATGTGTAATTCAATGCCCCAGGAGATCAGTAAATTCTTGACAAATATGCATGCTAGACTGCATTTCATTACAGTCATGACCATTCTCTGTGGAAACAAATGTGCTGATATTTTTTAAACCCGTAAATCTGTTAAAGATGTTGACATTTTTTGTTACTGCCATAATATTAATAATTCACGTGCTCAGAGGATTTACAGCTGTCTCTTTTAATGTGTTTGTTGACATAAGCAGTTACACGATTCTGAAGAAAAATGATCTGGGATGATAGTAGAAAAACTTGGTCATAACTGAGTACAGACACATGCACACAATGACAATTGTGAATAAAGTTGATGTTGGAAATCCAAACATATTTGTTTTCTAGGATAAGAACAGAACATTTTTGGATATACAGATTCTTGCAGATGATGTATTCTTTCTTTGGATTACGTGGAAAACTTGGAAGACTCATTTGGGAATTTAATTGCAGCTGTGTCATAGTACTTCTCAACCACTGAATTATGTTTCCCATCCTTTAAGTCTTTGTTTGGTTGCTCCTCTTGAGCCCAAATGTAGCCTGTATCATCGCATGATAGTGTAGTCTCTTTGTATTTAGGATTACTTGTGTGAAAAATGGGAGGGGACATTCTGCAATAGACCAAAGTAATAAAAATTTGCTTGAATATGGCCTGTTAGTATGATACATTTTAGTTTATTACTTTAGTTATTTGACAATTTTATGGGAATAGATTTATATTTAATAATTCCACTTCTATGTTTTTGGAGTGACATGGTTCAGCTTCAGGCAGTTGCAATATTTAGTAAATGGTAGCGTAACTGAATTTATAATATGACAGCTGGAGCAATGGTCAAGTACTTCCATTTTAGGAAACTGGGCAGAATGCAAGCCAGGTATTTTTTTTCTATTCATCTTCAATTAATTTCAATTTAACCTCATTCAAAATTAGTTCTAGATGGTTTTGTATGTACCCACCAAAGTTACTTTATTCACTAAAACAAACAGCAGGATCAGCAGTCAGAAGAGAATCTGACAGAGTTGAGATTCAATATACCAAAGCCAAGCCATTTATCTGATGTTTTGCATAGGTGGTTCGGTATTGTGGGAGTGTATAACCATTGTGTGAAGGGATTTTGTCTGGCTGAGTAATGTATTAGTTTAAGCAAAATGTAAAATGACTACAGCAACAAAATATAAATAATTTTAATACATAACCCAGGTAATGTATCTCTAAAATTATACTGTTTCCACTTTGCAATATATTTTAAGATGATCTAGTTCGCTCTATTGTAGAGCATTGCTGCTTAGAAAAGATATTAACTTGGTTTCTTATTTATTATGAAATCTTTCCTTTTAAGCTTAAAAAAGTGAGTTTTGTAAATCAGTTTTTAGAAATAAACTGGTGTAGATGTAGTTTCTTTGTGAATGTGTGGAGCTTTACTGGATTTGGCTAAGTTAGATTGATTCAGTATTCGGTCTGTTTGGCGCATTTTGAGTTGAGAATTTAGTGCCCCTTACTATTCTCCAGCCCTACACTTGCAAATTCTCAGCAATGTGCATCGCTCTGATGCAGCACACAGGTTCTACCTCTTTTGCGGCTACACCAAGAATTTTGGGCCCGAATCTATGGATGTTTACCAAGGATAGGTAGGAACGAGGGATTGAGGGTCCAATCAGAACAACCACAATCTTTTGGAATAGTGGAGAATGTCAAGGCCAAGTGACTACTCCTGTTTCTAACTCACATGACCTTTCTTCAGTGTCTGATAGTATGTGTGCATTATTTGAATGCTACATTTACTGCAACAGTTTGATCAAAATAACTTTCACAAAGTAAAAGCTCTGTTTATTTTATTTAGTTGAATCTAACCTCCTGTTTTGTGTGCCACACATTACTCATGAAAGATCTGTTTCAAGATCACATGCACTTTACCCAAGCTGGCTAGTTAAGTAAAAATGAAACGGAAAACTGAGATTACTGGAAATGAGAAATAAAGGCAGAAAATGCTGGGAATGTTCAGCAGGTCAGATAGCATCTGTGGAAAGAGAAACAATGTTAAGATTTCAGGAGTGAGACCTGTGAAAGGGAGAAAGCAGGTTAGTTTCTAGTCGAAGGGAAGGATAGAACCAAGGTTATAGAGTGAAATGAAATGAGTTAATGTGGCAATCAATGTATATGATGTTGCTTTATCTTTTATTTGTTGCTAATATTGGGCCTGTTGGATCTGACCAACAGGTCAGGTTATAACAATGAAGGGAGAAAAGCTAAGCCAAGATCACCGACAGATGACTCATCCAAATGGCCAGTTCTGATGCAGATAGAAAGAACTCATGACCCAAAGTTGATTGCTTGTGTGTCTGCAACACCGTAAGTTTAAATCACCCCACTAACAGACCAAGTCATCCAATCAAAAGTTCTTAATTATTTAATATATAGTTTGAAGTTATGAACAAAAGTTAACATGGCAATCACTTGATGAAGTATAAAATTTTCCTACGTGATCCATAATAGCTTAAAATAATAGAATTACGTCATGTGATTGTGTAGAAGACTTGGGTGGTGTACAGAATGACCTACAAAGCACAGTTTAATACAATGCAACATCAAAATAATTTTTATCAGCAGTGTCTTACACAGTTCAGAAACTTAAGTCTATGGAAAGTTTGAGACTGGCTTAGAATTTACATGAATGTTAAATTTGAAAATAGATACAATAATTTAAAATCCTATAATAGCTAACTGAGGAAGAGAAATGATGATAAGTCTTTTGCAGCATTCACAATAGGAACTGAAGTCAGCCCTAGATGTTTGCCGGTGACAACGGAATGATACACAGCAGAGCAGGTACAAAGAATCAGTATTGAGGTCTTATAATTCAGAGAAAACGATCTTATATGGAGTGGAATTAACCAGTTTGTCTGGGGAACTGTCTGAATAGGATTCTCCTGCAACAATAAATTAATGGATTCCTGGTAGCTAAATGTCTGTGACATTTGAGACTTGAAAGTGTTCTTGGCAGAACTGAACACACAAATGAGCTTTGTGTACTGAGTAGTTGTAAGGAATTCTCCAGAGGTCTGCAGAATAATTCTCTCCTCAAATAATCCATCTGAATTCACAGGACAATAGCTGTCATTGTCTGGAATACTGTTTTTCTACGTCTGCTAAAGAAAATAGTATAGTTAATTATGTTAACCAGTAAATAAAACAAAATTAAATTCACAAATAAAACAAAATTAAATGCACAAATAAAACAAATAATCTTGCACCATCGGTGGTGCTAGATTTTCAGGACTCTGACAGTCTCTTAATATGCAGATACTTAATTTTGCTATCAATTTTCCAGTGAACTTTAAGGGAATGTGAAACAGAATCCAGTGAGTTTCAGCTTGTATACTTCAACTTGTTAAAATAGGCTGAAACTCTCAATTATTCCTAACCCTGGCTCTGGCCGTAAATGCCAAAATTCAGAAATATAAAAATAGCCAGTAATACTCAACAAGTCATGTGGCATCTGTAGAGAGAGAGTTACAGAGTTAGCCGGGATCTCCTTCTATAGCTGGATGTTTCTTTTCCTTGTACTTCTTGCAGAATTTCTGTTAATAAGTCCTGTCTTAGAAAACAGTGCTATATAAATAACAATCTAGATAGCCTTTCACTGTACTGAATCAGGAAGTCATGTTTGAAATCTGAGCAGCTTTAAAAGTTCAACTACAGATTATATTGAATATCAGATCATTGTTTCTTTCAGACTCTTGACATTGTGTATACCTTTCTAGTGTTGTATTGTTTTCAATTTCCAATTCATTCAGCTTTTGTTTTAATTTCCTCACAATGACGTTATTCTAGTCAATCTCATAAAGGCAGGCTCCAAAATTCTGCAGCTCTTTTGTACTAACTTTCCAGAAACACACAAGTGAACTTTACCACACTTTGTATTTCCTTACAACAAAGACTTTGGTCATCAAGTCTATGTCTACCCTCAGAGAAATCCCATCACTTCTCTTCTCCCACTTACTTTCTTACGATTTTTCCCCTTTCTCTGTTAACTACCACATTTCCCTACCACTTACATACCTACAGTGGTCAATTAATCCACCAACCGGCATGTCTTTGGATTGTGAGAAGAAAGCAGAGGATTTTGAGCAAATTCACATGGTCACAGGGAGAACATGCAAACTCCACTCAGACAGCACTAGGAATCAGCATTTAACCTGTAGTGTTGGAGCCATAAGGTAGCAGCTTTACCTGCTGTGCCACTGTGCCATTCAGTAAGACTCTTCCCATCCCTCTTAAACTAATTCAAAAACGTCTTTAATTTCTGAGTAAAGCATCAGTACCAAGAATTTCATTTGATCCATTATGAAATTAACTATCTGTACAAGCAATTAACTGGACTTCTCCAGGGCACTCCTATTCAATATGATCCCAAGCCATCCTGACCTCAATAACACTCACCCCTAGTCCAATTCTTACTGGACATCCCGGTGGTTATAGGGACATCAATGAGGAAAGTAAAGAGACATTAGAACTTATACTGAAATCAGGAGGAGATTGCTGGAGATGCCAGGAGATTTGGCACTCTGGAGAGAAAATAGAATGGATGTTTCAGCAGAACTGGCCAGTTATGATATCAATAGGAAATCTAGAGCGTGCCTAGATAGAAGATGAATGATGGTTCTTGCTGGAACACTGTGGAAGACCACAGACAGGTCCAAGTGGGAAAAAGGATTAAGTCTGAAGGTTCTCAGTCATCCAGGTCATTGTATATCAAGCAGTAGTAAATCAAGGCAACTGGACTCGCTGTGTTGTCTAGGAGATGTTTCACCACTCAACCACTGTTCTAATCCATGGTGGGTAGTTTTCCGGTTTATAAACTCTGAGTTGCTTGTGGGTTATGGCAATCACATGAGGTTCGTTACCAGTCATAGAAGTACTGAGAGGGTCACTAGTATAGTCTTTGCATGAATGGAGGTGTGAACAGTTGTGGAGATGCTGGGGTAGAGATGATAGGACTGCATTGTAAGTGCTGTCGTACCCCACCCCATCTGTTCAGGGATGGGTTTTCCAGTTTGACAAACATGGCTTCTTTAAACCCTCTTTCAAGCCACCTCTCCTCCATATGTAGCTGGAGTTTCAAAGAAATTCTGAAGGATTTTCAACAAACACCAAGTCCCTGAGTTTTTCAAGCCTACAAACATACTCAGTCAGACACAAACTTGTCCACCCCAAAGATCCTACACCCAAACATAAACAGAGCAATATCGTATATGCTGTCCAATGTGATGAGAACTGCTCAGATCTGTATATCAGTAAGACCAAACCACTTCATAAGTGGATAGCTAACACCTCGGGTCAAGACTCGGCTGTATATCGACAAGGGACACTCCTTTGATGATAACAATGTGCACATTTTGGACAGGAAGAACAGGTGGTTTGAAAGAGGGCTTAAAGAAGCTATCTTTGTCAAACTGGAAAACCCATCCCTGAACAGATACGACACCACCTATCAGCCAACTATAATGTAGTCCTAACATCTCTACCCCAGCGTCTCCACAACAATTCACACCTCCATTCATGCAAAGATAAGATTAATGACTCTCTCATTATCTCTATGACTCTTAATGGCCCTCATGTGATTGTTAAACTTTTAAACAACTCTGAGGCTATGTCCACATTAGACCGGATAAGTCCATAACCGAAGCTTTTTCTCTTCGTTTTGACCCTCCATCCACACTGAAACGGCGTTTTCCTCCCCCGAAAATGGAGCTTTTCAAACACGCTCTCCAGAGTGAATAAATCTGAAAACGCCTAATGGCCGGTGTAGTGTGTACGGCGTAACCGGCTCTTTTTAAAAACGCTGTCATGACGTGCCGGAACAGATGGTGACGGCAGCGTGGCATTTCATTGCTTTCTTGAACGCAACCTCCAACACCACAACAACAATGGCGGACGGTCTCGTGCGTGTGTTGTTTACTTTATTGTCCATATTAATTTCAACCTCCCACACAACCTAACAATTTCAGAACAGACGGCAACGAGACTGAAGCCAGAAGAGTTAGAAATGTATTCACCAAATACTTTGACCCATAGCTTACTGAATAAATAAGTACACTCACTTTGCCCTGTTTTCTGTCCTTGCTTGTATGAAGGTGGTTTACCTATTTATGCAAGTTCTTCTCTGACATTAGATGTATAACAGCCTAATGTAACATTGTATGGAAATACAAGATAACACTGATGCAGACATGTTTTATACATTTAACAAGGTGTTTTATTAATGTATTGCTTGAGCAAACATTCAATAGATGCAATTGGTTACTACTTCCAAAATGTCATTTTTAAGTAGTAGCTTATGTTTGGCATAGACGTGAAAATGTTAAGGCCAGAAAAGGAAAATTGTGTCACTTTTACTCAGGTAAAAATAAAATCACTTTTGCCCAGTAACTCATTTTATTGCACATGATAAACACAGCAAAATAATACAGAAAGACCTGGCAAAAGTAAAGGCAAACAAATGAGGTAACAGCAAATTTCACTTTTGCCCAGTAACAAGCCTTATTGCATTTAGTTGTAGCTGTCGTCCCTTTCATCAGTGAGGAGACTATGGCTGTAGGAAATGTTTCCAGGGTGACCCCTCTGTGAGAGTGGGGAAGATGTTGGTGGGGCCACCCAGAGGTCTGTGTGTCTGTATGTGTAGCTATTGTAGTGGCTGTGAAGCTGGTATTGTGGCGGTGAAAAGTACCGGGGGAAACCATCATATTCCTCATCATTGCAAATCCCTCTGTGACAGAGTTAGTCAGTTTTTCAATGTTCGTCGTCAGCCGGGTCATACTGTCCGTGAACTCCCTGTCGGTTGCCTCCCTACGCCCCAGTATTTGTTTTTTTAGTTTTAAGTCCTCCTGCTCGAGAGCCAACAGCTGTCCATCATTTGGCAATTTCCTTTTAAGTTTTTCCAGGCTGTAACTGGCCAAGTCTTTCACAGCGAGATTCCACACCAAACATGTGTCAGCCATCACCTGTTGCTTGGTCAGAACTGTCGGAGTCAGACGTAGTTGTCGAAGCGGGTGAATTCTGTAGATGTGTCCTGCGCATGCCCAGTAGGAGGAGATTCACGCAAATACCCGTTTTAATGTGGATGGAGGTATTTTCAAAAACGCCTGGTGTGGACGCCTATTGTTTTTACGTGAAACCGGCATTTTCAAAATTATTCAGTCTAGTGTGGATGTAGCCTCAGAGTTTATAAACCTGAAAACTACCCACCATGGATCAGAACTGAAGAAGCCTCTTGAATGAGTGATGAAACATCTTCTACACAACACAGCAAGTCTAGTTGCCTTGATTTACTACTGTTTGAGGTAAGAATTAAGGTGCCAGGCAAGAGGAAATCAAGGTGGCCCTTGTTGAATGAATGGAGGTGTGCATCAAAGCAGTCACCCAGTCTGTCTTTGATTTCTCTGGTGTAGAGCTGACCACATTGGGAGTTCTTCGGTGTAGAAGAGACACAGTGGACTAAGTACCAGTGAACCACTGCCTCACTTGGGAGGTCATTTTTGGTCCCTAAAGGGTGTGAAACAATCAGGTAAAATGTGTTGCATCTCTTTCCACGTAATGGGGAAGTGCTGCAAATTGGAGACGGATGGTGTATCTATGTATGAAACTATTTCAAAGTACTGGAAACTGACACAACGTGGTGGCTGGTCAGGTGAAAAGTGAGGGCCAGGAGAACAGCACCTGACTGGAAGAGGGAATGAAATCAGAGGTGCAGAATATAGACGAGATATTGTTAAATGCTTTGTCAATCTTGATGAAGCCACATTTCAGAATAAAGGAAGGCAGCTCAGAGGCACAGAAGTCCTGTCATTAGTACGAATGTGCTAAAGTCTAAGCAGTTCTTGCAGTAGGCAGAGCTGAGTCTATGTAATCAAGATAGCCGTGTCAATCTGTAAGCTTGCTGTGGGTAGTGGCCACTAACGTGTCCCCAGAGATGAGACTGAGAAACCTAAAAAAGGAATGGAAGAGACAAGGAAGAGAGCGATGTGGAAATGGTAGCAAAAGTTATGAACCTTTCAGTTTCAGTATCAGTGCAGGAAGCAGCACTGATAGGTCAATGTACTGGAGAAATAAAAGCTGATTTAGACTGAAACCTGGCTGGTCTACATTTCCCAGAGTGCCCGTAACTGCACTGCAACTTGAGGAAAGTGAGTTAAATTGTAGAAGTTGCTCTATGCAAGATTAGTTCATCCAGGCAAATGAGTCTATTGGTGGAAGGGAACCGGAAGCAGAAAGCTCTCAGACACTGTGAGTGAGATGGAGGTGCAGAGAGATTGTACGAAGATGGTGAAGGTGAACCAGGAAAATGTGAAAGAGGAAGAAGGCAACATGTAATGGGAAAGGAGGGATGAAGGAATAACTTTGGACAGGAGCTGGCCGGCCAGTTCTGTTCCCCAGCTATAAACCCAACTCAGCTTTTTTGTCTCCATGGACTGATCTGGACTTATCAGCTTTAACACATACTCTTCATGTTATCTCTCTAACTTCACTCATGAACCTAGTAATCAGACTTCTCTGAATACTGGGATTATCTGTGCAACACAGAGATACCCTTTGTCCTATGCATTCCCCTCACCCACAGTTTAAAGTAACACATTCTCTCATTTCCTCAGTTTTGATGAAGAGTCTTCACCCTGAAACACTCACTGCTTCTGGTTCTGCAGACGCTGCCTGACCAGCATTTTCTGTCTTCATTTTGGGTTACCTTCATGATTTTCCTTTTTAGAAGCTCTTAACCATTTAGCTTGCATTTAAATCCACTTTCCCAATTTTAATTTTAAGAACAGCAAAAAAAAAACACGACATGTTGTAACAAGATGAGGCCACACTTGGTGGAGGAGCAATACCTTGTATTCCATCTGGGTAGTCTCTAACCTGATGGCTTAAATATTGATCGCTCCTTCTGTTTGTATAAAAAAAAATTCCCTCCCCCTCCCCCCTCCACTCTGGTCTATCATCTCCCCCTGGGTCCCACCCCACTCCTTCACTCTCTCCCATGGTCCACTCTTCCCTCCTGAAAGATTCCTCCTTCTGCAGCCCTTCATCTTTCCAACACCCCTGGCTTCACCTATCACCTTCTAGCTGTCCGCCTTCCCCTCCCCCTGCCCTTGTGTTCTGGCATCTTCCCCTTTCCTTCTCAGTCCTGAAGAAGGGTCTTGGCCCAAAATATTGACTGTTTATTCTTTTCCATAGATGTTGCCTGACCTGTTGAGTTCCTCCAACACTTTGTGTGTGTGTAGCAAAAATAAATGTCTCGATACTCAGGCTTGCTGCTCCTGGTAACATTTTATGTTGCTGCTTTTGACGTGATACTTCGCTTAACAATTTTGTCTGTCCTCATGATTCAATAATCTAATGCCTCTGCATAGTCCCCTTCACCAAGGACCTTGACAGGACATCACCCCCAATGTCCACTCTAACCGTGGGACTTGTATAATCTAGTATTCTTTCTCCATTCTGAGGCTGTGCCCTCTGGTCCTAGACTCCCCCACTAATAGATAACACGTCCATTCACTCTTGGCCTATCTACCCTTTCTAGGTTTACTGTTGTGTTAATTGGAACAGAATGAAACAGCATATAGTAAAACATTACCAGTCTGGTATACCCAGGACCTCAGTTGTACCAGACTAACAAATTTTCCTGATTATTGGATGTTATTTCTCTTATAACAATCCACTTTTAATTCTTTTTTTTACAGATTCATAACCAGATTTAAAACCACTGGCATATGTTGTGAAATTTGTTGTTAATGTAGCAGCTGTACATTGCAATACATAAGAAGAATGGTAAATTACAGTAAGAAGTGTGCATGTATATGTGTATTATATATGTATGTGTGTGTTTCTTATATATAATGGCAAAAAGAGGGGAAAAAAAGTAGTAAGGTAGTGATCATGGGTTCAATGTCCATTCAGAGATCAGATGGCAGAGGGGAAGAAGCTGTTCCTGAATTATTGAGTGTGTGCCTTCAGGCTCTTGTACCTGTTTCCTGATTGTAGCAATGAGGAGAGGACATGTCCTGGGTGATGGGGGTCTTTAATGATGGATGCCGCTTTTTTTAAGGCATCTCTCAAAAAAGCTTTTTGAGCATTACAGGTTTTTGGAGACATTACATGGTATTATATTCTTTTTTAGTGATTCGGTAAGTTTATAGGGAGTGCAGGAAATATCTATTGGTTAGCCAGATGCTGAATCTTTGCTACTTGCAATCAGGAAGGGATTTGAGTTTTACTATAATCAGTCAAATTCTGAGTAACTTTCTTACCTTTACAGCGAAGGGCAGGGAACAGTGTTGACATAATCTGGTTCATCATCATCATCATCATCATCATTTTCATCTGACTTGCCTTAGTTGGAAGTAAATTATATGTCAGTGAGGCTTGTTGATGCTTTGTGCAATTCTTTCTTTTAAATGATAAACTCTTGGATCTTGTCTGGGTTGGGGAACGATCGTAGGTATAATACTGGGCATTCACCCCCATAAACCAGTTCCAACATGCAACTGGATGCTAATCTGTCCCATTTTACCTGACTCAATTCCCTATCCTTCAATACACCTTCCAAAAATATATCTTGACAGGTGACAGATGCAAATAGCAATGCAAATATGGAAATGTGCCTCCCTTCAAGCAGAAGACATGTACCACCATGTTCAAGGGCAGTTTCTATCTCACTGTTATGAGACTATTAAATGGTTTCCTATGTAATATTCCTACTGCTCTCCTGTTGGCGGTTTTCTGCAAAAGCAGTGTGTCCTGTTAGTAAGTGTTTTGGCTTCAGCTTAAGATAAGGAGCCATGTTGTCCAACTTAGGAATGTTGTGTCAGCCTTGTGGGGTTGTCTTGGAATGTGTTGTAACTTCCTGCCAGTGGGATGGCATAGAACATTCCAGAGGGCCGGGCGGGATGAGATTTCTAAGGGACAGTCGTCTGGTTTGGGGTCTTTTGGCGGGAGCTATGGAGCGGAGCACAAGGGAAGATGCTGTGGAATGAGGGACCCCGTTGTAAGAAGTGCTTTGTGCAGACGAATGGCTCCAGGGAGAAAGGGCCAATACTCCTAAGTCAGCCAGTTTGTTTGAGATGGTCTGTATTGTTGTAATGAATTGATCTGTATGATGGTATGCAAGACTAGATTTTCACTAAAGTAAAGGCATCTGTTAGTCTTGCCAGACCATGGATCTGCACCTGGAAAATCTTCACTCTCCAGGGCGCAGGCCTGGGCAAGGTGGTATGGAAGACCTGCGGTTGCCCATGCTGCAAGTCTCCCCTCTCCACGACACTGATGTTGTCCAAGGGAAGGGCATTAGGACCCATACAGCTTGGCATCAGTGTCGTCGCAGAGCAATGTGTGATTAAGTGCCTCGCTCAAGGATGCAACACATTCCCTCGGCTGGGGCTCGAACTCACAACCTTCAGGTCACTAGTCCGATGCCTTAACCACTTGGCCACATGTCCACTGATTTTCATGATTGGTGATGATAATAAACCAATTTACCTTGCTTTAATTTTAAGAGAATGCTCTCTTATAAAGGAATAGATGAGACAATGACAGAAGTGGGGAAGGGATTGGGGGCAGGTTGAAGTCCCTGTGAAACTGTATCTTTAGAAGGTAAATGGACACAGATTATTAATGAAATAATGATAAGAGGCTCAACTGATCTAATCCAGATGTTAAAAGTGTAGCGATTGTTGAGGATGGGCAACACACTCAATAGGCTGAAGAATCTTCTTCCTTGCTATTTGAAGAAACGGGTTCTTCGGCCCTATTGACTCTGTCGCCCATCCTCAGCCATCACTACACTTTTAACATCTGGATTAGGTCAACTGTACCTTTAGACTGGAGGAGCACATGTTTATGTATGCTCTCATTTACATGGCTCTAAATTTCTATAGCAACCAGTACATTTGATGTACCTGCTCACTCAGGACATTCCAACACCATCTTCCAAATGTGTAACATCAATCAGCAAAAAGAATGGAGTAAGTAAGGGAACACCATCCACTAAATTCCCCTGCGTAGCAAATATTTTTCTGTTAAATCCTGGAACATCCTGTCTTGGAATTAATGGTTTTGTTGTACTCTTGTATCTTTTCTCAAGATCCTTTAGGGCAGTGACTTGCCAAATTTCAAATGTACTCTTATCTCTCTGATCTGAGCGTTAGTGCCCATCAGTGTTCTTGCGTAGCTCTCCGCAGGGTTCGGCCTCCGTTAATCTCTCTTTCTCAGGGTGTTGGAGGCAGTGCAGATGATTTGAGTCATCTGTCTCCCTTTAGAAACTTTCCAATGAGCAGCTCTCAGACATCCTTTTTCTTAACTGAGCAACGTTTCTTTCTACTATTTTCTGATCTGTATACAGTCAATGAACCACTTTGTTTGCAGTCTACGTTATCAATGAGCTTGCCATGAGAAGATCCTGTGGCTCTACCTCCTGCTCCCAGTCTCACCAGCAGAGTAGTCCCTTCGAGCCGCACTTCCCCGCAACCCCCAATTTAACCCTGACGTAGACACAGAACAACTTACAATGCCACATTAACCCACCCAGTACACCTTTGGACTGTGGGAGGAAATTGGAGGACGCATTCCGAGGGGGGGATGTAGAGAGACTCCTTACAGAGGAGGCAGGATTGAACTCTGACTGTAATGGCGTGCCGCTAACTGCTGCACCCCTCTGGATTTTTCATGCCACCTCAGCCTCACCACAACCACAGTGCTTACCTCTTGCTTCCTCTTCAGTCCTCCACTTCACAGCATACTCGCAGTTCTCGTAGCTCGCTGTAGAGTCAACTGCAATTAGAAATAGTACAGCTGTAAGCAGACACTTCTTGAGTATTTCAGAAGCTGAAAGTTCACAGGAATCACACATCACACCTACCGGAAGTCTGGCTCTCTACTTTATTTAACTCCACATTTTCATACGAATTTGTATCCTCATCTTCAAGTAAAGAAAAGTGTACATTATTAAAGATGCACAGTAATACTAAAACTACACTAATCTTTGAAAAACACATTGTGTAGTGGTTACACCACAACCCTTCAAATTAAGCATCTGGACTAATAATGCAGGGAATTCAAATTCAATTCCCACTATGACAATAGTGGCATTTAAATTTAATTAATAACTTTTAAGGCTCAGATAGATTTTTTGGAACCAGATTTATTTTCATTTTACAATGTGTCACTTGGTAGTGATGACTTGAAGTAAAACTACCAGACTGTTGTAAAATAAAAAGAAATTTGGTTCAATCATCTGCAATTCTTTCCTTAAAGGCGGTTCAAAACCTAATAATGTAATTGGTTCTTCATGACAAAGCAAGAGTTCAAGGTCAGTGAGGATAGCTAATAAATCTTGATCTAGACAATGATGCCCAGATTGTGGAGAAAAATAAATAAAATAAAACCATATCAGTGCCAATGTTAGGAGTGTGCAAGGTTGCTTGCAATGATGAGTGAAATGCCTAGGAGCTGTTTTGCTTTTCAGATTGATAAGAATCTTGAATCTCAACCTTTCTTGACTTTGCAGTGAGATGTGGGTTATTAGCATAGGCCTTACAGTAGCTGTGCCCAACTACTGTTTTGAATCTACTACCGGGGGGAGTTTGGAGTTCTCAAACTACGGTAGAATCATGAACTGCTGCATCTTCATTGGCTTGTAAGTTTCCCACTTTTAGTAACCACCTGCCTTCAATAATGCAGCTGCCAGTGAGGCTTTGCACGGGGATTGGCATTGCCAAATGAAATGTAGCCTCTGCCCCTGGAAAGCTCTGCCAGATTATTGAGTCTGGTTGCTGGGTTTTGATCCCTAACATGGCCAATCCTTCCGTTCCCCTCCAACAGATGCTGAGTTCGTTCAGCACACTGGTTCTCCACATTCCAGCTTTTGCAGTCTTGTGTGCCTCCTTATCAATTATTGAAATTGGAGAAGAGATTCAATGTTTGTTGAGATGTAAGTGAACTATAGGATTAAACATCATGGAACATTAAATAAATTTAAATCAAATAAATTGGATCAAATAATCATCTTATTTTTACTTCTACATTTGTCATTTCCATAAAGGACCCAGGCTCGGGTGGTTCCAGAATGAGGAAAGGGGAGAATGACCCACCAGGCCAGTACGTACGTGGGGAAAGAGTGGCAGAGTGCACAGCCCTGCCTACAAGCCAGCACGGCGATCAGCCACAGACTTCTCTTTCCGCATTTTACTCCAATCTTAGGATTTTGGAGGTAGAATTTAAAAAATATATATCTTGTTTAACTGGGAACATTGTAGACCAACTGCAGATGTGTATAATTGCACTTAAGGTATTCACTCACTGTAAACTCTCTGGGCCTGCCTGATAGTGCAACAGTGAGCACCTTGAATTCTTCTCACTCGATCTAACCTACCCACCTTCAGAACTTGCAGTGTTCCACTCAAACCTGCTGACAAGGATGGTGCTGAGGTTGTCTAATGTAGAGGCTCTACATGGTGGGGGCTAAGAATCAGCTCTCAGCCAGCCGCTCACACCTCTCTCTGGACCCATCAATAAACATCTGACCATGTCTTTTATACAGCCACAAAGCTCATTTCATGGAAAGATCTTCCCTCCACAATTTCCAAAAATACTAGTGTCTCTATCTCACACTGCCTTTACTGCCTCTTGCACAAAATCCGAAACAGGACCATCTGGGCAGACCACTGTTCCACGTGAACAACGTACAGCACATCTGGGCAGACCACTGTTCCACGTGAACAACGTACAGCACATCTGGGCAGACCACTGTTCCACGTGAACAACATACAGCACATCTGGGCAGACCACTGTTCCACGTGAACAACGTACAGCACATCTGGGCAGAACTCTGTTCTACAGCACACTACCTCAAGAAGTCAACACCATTAAAGATCCCAGACATCTGCATCATGCCATCTTGCAGGAGGTACTGAAGCCTTAAGTCCCACACTACCAAATTCAAGAGCAGCTACTTCTTCAACCATTTGGTTCTTGAAACAACCTGCACAACCCTAACCACCACCTCAGTATAGCAATATTGTGACCACTTTGAATTATTTCTTATTATAATTGTGTATCATTTGTGTTTCTTGTGAATACAGCTCATCTGTTGTGATGTGCCTGTGACGGTGCTGCTAGTAAGCTTTTCATTGTACTTGTGCACATGACAATAAACTTGACTTTGTTTCATCCCGCTCCAGCCCCACCAAACCATCCATGAGTTGGATGAGGGGAACAAGTCTAATCTATCCAAGCTTGCTAATGATACAAAACTAGGTTGAGAGAGAATAGAGGCAGGTTTAGTGAATGGGTAGAATGAATATTGAAAAACATGATATTTATCCTCCTTGGGAAAAAAAAATTAAGGTTCAACTTTTTTTGCCATATACGGTACATTTACATGTATTAGGAATTTGCTGTGGTGCATTGTCACAACATGCAACAAGAAACAATACTATTCAACAATTCTAAAGAATTACATAAGTTAGAGGTTGAAGTACTGATAAAGTAATAAAATATGTATAAATACATAAATACCAGCATGTACTTGCAATGTAAACAGCTTTATAAAAAGTGGTTTAAAGTGTTTACAGTGCAGTGACTGTAGTAATAGTGGGCTGGGGAGGAGAACTACCTAGAATGATTGATCAGATTAATGGCCTATGGGGAAAAAAAGACTTTTAAGACGGTGTGCAGTTTTCATTTTAATAGCCCTATAATGTTTTCCATAAAGGTATTGGAAAAGGCAGTTGCAGGGTGGGTAATATCTGCAATGATTTCTTTTCCCCCCTGCCTGCTACTTTATCCTGGACACATCATCCACATCCCGCAGTGATGGTAGACTGAAGCCACTGACTTCCTGCTGTAGTTTCGTATATTGCGAGAGGACGTTGCAGCAAACCAGACAGCTTTAATGGCTGATGTGAGGAACGTCTCAGTGCTGGCTGAAGAAATTTCTCCTCTCAGAGGGATGATCTTTAGAAATCTCTAAGCAAGAACCGTATTCAAAAAAAGGATCAATAGACTTTTAGACATTATTAAACGCAGGATTAAGGGATTAGTTCAGAAATTGACCTTATCGGTGGAGCATACATAGAGAGGCTGAATGGCCTATTCCTGTTTATATTTCCTATGTTCTTAGATTCATCCGCCCGTATACTGTAGATGTTTTGTAACTCCAAGTTTGGAGCATTTTTTGCCCCGAGTAGCGATGCCAAAGTTGGAAGGTCCACCCTGACAAGGTAGACTGCTCTCGGTCAAGCAGAATCTGACGGAAATCGAGGTGGTGGAAGTGCAATCAGGAAGAAGGGGTCAGAGAAATGGCAGAGCTTTGCTTGACCCCATTTTCCATCGGATTGGGTTTGCTGTTGGCCTCGGGTTAGGGCCGCAGCTTTTTACGTCACTATGTAGCAGACACAGAAGTGGAGTGAATTTCCTAGAGCAGCCAAATTGATAAGGTAGAAGACTCTTGAAGAATCAATCAAGGCCATGTGCAGTGGGTGATGCTGTTCCTACATCCCTGTTGGGTTTGTCATGTGATGAAGGTGGTGTCCATCGTGGCCCCTTGTGCACAGAATCTACATTGCAACTTGGGGAGGGGGTAGCTCGTTAACCATTGGCTTGAGGAAGATCCCTGTGGCAGATCACGGGGAGATACCACAATCAGACGTCTTCTCTCTTGAGAAGTGTCAGGATTGCAGCTTCTGTGATACTCATTGCTACCCAAATGAGAGACAGACTGTCACTGATTTACTGATTGGGCAGATATTCTGCCCAATTTTACTACTTCAATGGGATTTTGCCTCCAGAGGTCTTCATTTTTATCTTAAATTGTCTCTTCATTCCCTTGCCTGGCTGGAGAAGTGCAGAGAACTGCAGTGGACAGCAAGCAGCAGAATGGAATCAAGGACCCTTGTATTAAGGACTGACAAGTAGTACAGATTCTCCAGGCTGTGCTGGCAAGGAGACTGGCTGCCCCTGTTGCTAATGAGCTACCTCGGTGAGATCAGTCCACCATCTAGTGGCAGGGCGTGGTAAATCAACATCGAGCAGAGAACCAATGGGTTGAGGGGGCATTTTGGTCTTTCTTTTCAATTAGTAAACATCAAGACTATGCTGAAAAGTGATAATTTCCATAGTGTCCACAGTATAAATTATAATACTACTTTCTCAGTTTGAATTGCAACAGCTACCACCAAAGTTTCATGAAATGCTACCTATGGAGATAGGACACAACAGATGTTGCTAGCTACTGCTGGCTGAAGATATGCTTTTTGATACATTCTCAGTGAGTCAGGGACCTTCAGCTCATGGCCGCTCAAAGCAAGGACTCATGGTGATATTGAGAAGCTAACAGCCATGTACTGGGAGCTCAAAGAGGCCCTGCCAGAGGGAGAGCACACCGCTTCACAAACTACCAAAGGGCAGGATAGCACAGGCACAGGCCGAAGGGCTTGACCAACACCACCTGCCCCATCTGAGGAAGGGTCTGCATGTGGCTCCAGTGGCTAGCTCTGAACTGGCAAAACCAGAGTGAATGATATTCACTCTGCCTTGAGGATGTACCTAAGAAGATGATAGAGATGCCTTCATAATCATAATCAATCAGGACCTGGTTGGTCACAAGAAATAAGCGTGGGAATGGGCCATTCAGCCCCTCAGATTTGCCCTGCTATTCACAGCAATCAGGGCTGATCTAGCCTCTGGTCATTACCTGTAGCCCAGAAGCACCGAGGACAATTTAGGCAGCTTCAGCTGTTGCTGTGGTTATAAGTCAGGAAACAGCACATAACTAGAATCAGATTTGGAGCTATCGATTATTGCCTTTACCCAACCATCTGGAGAGCCCCAGGCTCAGAAGAAGAATTGGACCTACAATGCAACTTCAAAACATCCAACTTCCAATTGAAGTAAAACTTAATCAATGTAAACATGAAGCACTAAGAATAAAGGTAGTGGCACTGGTCAAACTGATGTGAGCAGTGGTTCCCACAGTAGGTGATATTACCTCCCTGGGGGCAGTGGGAGCTTCTAAAGGGGTGGTGGAGGGTGGTGCTTGGTATCAAGGGGGACAGCTGAGGGAAACTGGGCTTAATTTAAGAAATGAATGACTTATTATACGCACTTTATTCCTCAGTACCTTATAATTGATTATAATAATCACATAATCAACTCAATTCTTGCTAACCCACTGTTCTCTTAGACTTTGCTCAAAACTCATTATAGTTGTTGAAAAGCAATGTGTCACTTCTGCGTTTGGCATATTGTGAGAAATCTGGACTGAAGAAATTGTGTTATTTCCGGGCGCGGCCCATGCATTGTTGCTGTTCGCCACAGTAGTACAGTGTTAGTACGATCCCCATAGTCTAATCACGCAGTGCCACAATCCCTGCGAATTAGGGTATCTCGTTCAACGGAGTAAAGTTCGGAATCTGTCCTTTCGAATGATCTTGACCACATTTCGCTAGCCCACGACCCAACTGAGATATCGCTGCCCCACTCTATGTGCCTTCAGGCAGAGAGTCAGCTTTTGCCTCAGCTATGGTGATGTCAGAATTTTCCCCTTTTAATTGCAGTCCTTAAACAACAGGCGATTGACTGTGATGCTTGGGCAATAATGAAAATGGCAGAAGGAGATCAAACAAGTGTATATAGTGTGGAGTATCTGAAATATGGATTTATACCAGGACCAAGCAACCAACAGCAGCCAACATGTTTGTTGTGTGAAGTTTTCTCAAATGAGGCAATGAAACCATGCAGGCTCGTTGAACATTTGAAGAGAATATACTCTGATAAAGCAAACAAGAACTTGGCTTATTTTCAATCACTTTGTGAAAACTTTTGGAAAGTACAGTAAAACACTTAAAACTTATTTGCCCGCACTTCACAACGGGACAGTGATGGTTTGCATGCTTCATACAGCATTTCATTGCTCATCACTGAATTTGGAAAGCCCCAAACAATTGGAGAAGAACTGATTCTGGTTCTGACTACGGTTTCGCACAAGTCACCAGACCAAATAAGCAAAGAGATTCCGCTCAGTGACAAACTCTGTTCAAAGGTGAATAGGTGAAATGTCTGAGATTGTAGAAGACACATTGTGTAGCACACTTAGGCCAATTTGCTCTGCAGTTGGATGAGTCAATTTTGCAAAGAGAAGGACATTGTGCTCACCAACATTTTAGCTTGGCACCATCAAGGGCAGGATGCCAATGTCAAGTTATAACTTACTCCAGAAAAGCTGTACCTAATATATTTACTATTCACTGTGTAATTCACAAGCATCTTTTCACAAAAAAGCTAAATGACTGGCTGCACAAATCATTAAATACTGTTAACACAGTGGTAAATGAAATCAGGTTCCTTATGGTTATTATAGCCAGGGGTGGTAATTGCTATACGCTCCCACTACTTACTAAATGCTCCCAATGGCATACACCTCAAATAGCCTCTGACTATCTGAGTCCAGCCCCTGGCCTTCAGGTGTAGCTTAGCTACTAAGCCCGGCAGAATAGTTTCTACTGCCAGGAAAAGGGGCAAAGGCAGGATACTGAGGCCTTAAAAACCAGTAGCTTTGGGCAGATGGGGCTCATCAGCTGTAGTTGGCAGCTCATCAAGGAAAAGGAAAACTCTGATCTCAACCGTCCGCTACCTTGCGGCAAAGGAGATGGTGATTGACTTGAGGAAGATGAAGCCTGCACTGCTCCCTATATATTTGCGGTAAGGACACGGATGTGGTGAATACCTACAATTTCCTGAGGGTGCACGTGGATGACAGACTTGAGTGGAGTACCCACACAGAGGCTGTGTACAAGGAGGGCCAGGATCACCTTTACTTCCTGAGGAGACTGAGGTCTTACAGGGTATGCAGGTCTCTCCTTCACATGTTCTACCAGTCTGTTGGCCTCAGTACAATCTTCTATGCAGCGGTGTGCTGAGGCAATGGCATCAACATGGGTGATGCCAACAGGCTCAATAAACTGATTAAAAAAGGCTGGCTCTGTAATTGGAGTCAAAATGGATACACTGGAGGCTGTGGTATAACAAAGGACCATACAAAAACTCCTGGCAATTCTGGTCAATGTTTCACACCCTCTGCATGCCACCTTGGCTGAACAGAGGAGCACTTTTAGTAAGAGACTAAGACAACTGTGCTGCTCCAAAGAGCGATAAATGAGGTCATTCTTAACCCTCGGCCATTAGGCTCTATAATGAGTTAACCTATAGCCAGGGAAGTGATAACCCCCTCTTGTTAGACTGTTTGAGGTAACTTACTTTTTATTCTCTTACCTCTCTTCTAATATTTGTAACTTGTAATCGTGCTTTGACACTGCAATTTCCTTTGGGATCAACAAAGTATCTATCTACCCACTCATGGAGAAGGCTTCAGGAGTAAACCTGGGGAAAAATCTGGAGATGGAGTTCCTAAAGCAGTCCTATGTTGAGTTCAATACTGACAGGCAACTCCTGCAACACCGTTGGATTCATCAGCTGGGGGGAGCCTGCTACACGGGTAACAGCTTGCTCTCCATATCGTACTGCCCTGGTCTGCATACTACGTAAACAGCAGGGATGCAACATCCAAGGTCAATCCTGACCAATGGAGAGCCTCAAAAAAAAAATCAAGTCCCTGGCTCTCAATTCTCAACTACTTTGAGAACAATGAACAGTTTCAACGCTTGCTGGTGCACACAGAAGTCAGATGGTCTCAAAAGGAAACTGCCTGTGCCTTGTGAAACTGTGATAAAATCCTTCAAAGACTCAAATGCTTCATTCAGTAATCAACTCAAGAATATTAGATATGACGCTGCTTATTTGTCAGAATTATTTGGAAAGTTTAATGAAATTAATCTTCAAGGAAATGATATGAATCTTATTAAAGACAAATCAGTCGTCTCTGTATTTCTCTCCAAGTTGGCCCCACTGATCATCACATCTTTTCCCAATTTTTCAGCCTCTCTGAGTTGGAAGAGATAGAAAGAATACCAGATGTCTTTACACAGCTGGGTGAGCTGCATAAGGACATGTCAGAGAGATTTCAGGATCTTCTCTCAATCCATATTCCAAATTGGGTAATAAATCCATTCCTAAATGCTTGTAATGAGGAATTAACAAGAATAATTCATCTTGCTACAAAATGACTTCGAACTGAAGCCAAAGTTCTAAAAATCATATCATCTTTTAGTTGCAGAATGGGATCTCTGAACAATATCCTGCATTACAGTAAAAGGTCAGGATGTTTATATTGCCTTTCCGTAAGACAAAGGAGCAGAAGTCGGCCATTCGGCCCATTGAGTCTGCTCCGCCATATTATCATGAGCTGATCCATTCTCCCATTTAGTCCCACTCCCCCGCCTTCTCACCATAACCTTTGATGCCCTGGCTACTCAGATATCTATCAATCTCTGCCTTAAATACACTCAATGACTTGGCCTCCACTGCTGCCCGTGGCAACAAATTCCATAGATTCACCACCCTCTGACTAAAAAAATTTCTTCGCAACTCTGTTCTGAATGGGCGCCCTTCAATCCTTAAGTCATGCCCTCTCGTACTAGACTCCCCCATCATGGGAAACAACTTTGCCACATCCACTCTGTCCATGCCTTTCAACATTTTATTTAGTGGAGTGTGGTTTCAGTTCAGTTGCCCAGCTTCTCTTAGAGCAAATTACTGAATCTGGAGATTTGAGACTCCTGGTTGACACTCGGCCTGACGTTGAGAAGCTGATATCACCGCACCAAGCCCATCCATCTCATTGAAAGGTGAAAAAGCAATGAAGAAGTGAATAGTTGGACTACTAATTAATGCTCTAAAATTGTCATTAAATAAATAAATTATTTGTAGCTTTAGATACATCTGAATAATTTTTGTAATTCTTTGTCACTGCTTTGAACTTGCAATTTCTAATTTCTTTCACTGTGCATCATAAATCATAATTCTTTGTAGGTTTTATGTAATGGCTGGAAAGGGAGAGGGGGTGCTGGGGATGTTGTCTGGGAACGAAGGAGGGTAATAACCCAAAATGTTTTGAAACCACGAGACTAGAGTCTAACTGGTGTGAGCCCAACTACTGCAGTAGGTTACAGACCGTGATCCAGGTCTCATTTTTTAGGTTGACTAAATTTCTCGTCTTTTCTGTCTTATTATGCAAATAGTTGTCGTGTTTCTCAACACTTTAGCGGCAACCACGATTCACCTTGAGAAACCCCAAGGGCAGGGAGTGCTCTGTAACTCGACTGCTCACGAGTTTGCGGGGCTTTACAGAGATGGAACTCCCGAGCATCAGACCAAACCTTGAACTTGTCACTCAGAGCCTGACAGCCTCATTAATACAATGCAGCACCAAGCCACCTGGACCTCAGGTAGTGCCACCGTGCCACTTACCATCTGTGGATTTGGGATGTTCCCGAGGTTGGCAATAATAATCTTCAGCCAAAGGGTTTCTGTCAGAAACAATGCAAGATGGAAATGAAACATAAATCGTCCCAGATCAGTTTGTCACTGGGCAAGCAGAAGGGCAGCTGATGCTGCTGCTGGCTTCCAACTCCAGTGACCCCAGCCTCTGGTGCTCCCTGCGTGGAGTTCACACGCTTTCCCTGTGACTGTGTGAGTTTTCTTTTGGTCCCCAGTTTCTTCCCAAAATCCTGTAAGTATGGGGGTTGGTGGGTTAATTAGCCATAGTAAATTGTTCCTAGTATGGCTTTATGATCAAATTATTTTAAAAAATGCATATGGCAGATACCAAGGCAGTGTTGTCTTAGGCCCCTATGCAAATACTATCTCCATAACAGTGATGTCTGAGTTAGCCAAGGCCAGCTTCCGTCTCCCAATAGAAGTGCTGGTGAAAATCTGTGGATTCCCCACTCACTCACTGCCCGCTGTCGAGGGCTTTGGTGATGAGCAATGTGCTAACTTAGATGATCTGTTGCTCTGTGAGGCTGGCCCAAATGTACAGATGGTGCAGACATCAAGAGCAAGTTTGGCAGTTAAGACGATGTAAGGCAAGTGGTTAGTGTCTGTTACAGGAGCGTATGAAAACCGGGTAGTCTAGCTTCAAATGTGTAAATACAAGAGATTCTGCAGATGCTGGAAATCCAGAGAAACACACACAAAATGACATTGTTATGAAAAAGAACATACAAAATGCTGGAGGAACTCAGCGGGTCGGATAGCATCTATGGAAAGGACTAAGTAGCTGATGCTTCGGGCCGAGACCCCTCTGACCTCATAGGTGCTCTCTGACCTGCTGAGTTCCTCCAGCATTTTGAATGTGTTTCTCACTTCAAATGTGCAGCATCTTGCTGAGGTCACACCTTGGGGACTGGGTACAATTTCACTCTCCTTCCTTGGATACACTGCAGCAGAGAGAATTCTGCACAGATTTATGAGACTGGTCCAGGGATGGCAGCTTTGCCACCTGCATTCTCTAGAGTTAAAGACAGCTGACGTCACTGGCAGGATGATGCAGGGAGGACCTTGCCCTGGATCTGGCCCAACTCGGTCCTTGGATAGTGAGGATCTGTCCTCCAGTTAGGACCCCAGAAATGGGAACGGGGAGGAATCACCCTCTTATTATCTCCAATCCGAGATATGACATCCTGGCTCCAGCACAACACCAGCCCTGACAGTAGAATTTCTGCAATAAAGTTTGTAAAAGGAGGTATCTCATCATTAAACAACAGGAATTCTGCAGATGCTGGAAATTCAAGCAACACACATAAAAGTTGCTGGTGAACGCAGCATCTCTAGGAAGAGGTGCAGTCGACGTTTCAGGCCGAGACCCTTCGTCAGGACTAACTGAAGGAAGAGTGAGTAAGGGAATTCATCATTAAAACCTTTCTCTGGGTTTCTGCCGCCACCAAACAGAAAAGCACCAATAATTCACCGTCCAAACATTCTGAAATCCCCAAGGTTCTGCATCTGGCTCACCAGCCGTGTTCCTATTCTTCTCGCTGTGGCTGTTCTTCCCGTGCTTCCTTTAAACTCATTGGGTTCACCAGGAAATTATGATATAAAACCAAAAAATTATTGTTAAAAATTGCAGTATTAATAGAGTAGAAACACCCAACAGTCTAGAACAGGGGTTCCCAATCTGAGGTCCACAAAGCCCTTGTTTACTGGTATTGGTCCACGGCATAAAAAACGCTTGGGAACCCCTGGTCTAGCAGATCTGCTGGTCTGGCAGCAAAGAGCCCAGTGTGCTGGGGTAAATGCCACAGTCACCCACGGTTCTGCCCGTCTTCAGCCTCCTTTGATTCAGCTGAAAGAGTTCTCACTGCAGTCAATGAAGAAAAAGCAAGAGAGGTACAACAGAGACTTACATGTAGTCCTGGTCCAGTTGATGGTGGTTTTCTGCAAAGGACAAACTTTGTTACACTCTTTCAATAACTTCTGTGGAGCAACACACTATCAGCAGGCAAGAGAGGCCAAATCAGCATGAGGTGGACAACCACTCCCAATAAGAGCAAGAGGGAAAGGCCACAGGGAAGAGTACAGCACAGCAGTGGGTAGTCAAAATCACCTCAATGTGTCCAGAGTTACACACAGAGCTGCAGATGTCAAGACCAGCACTATAGATGGACCCAGAGTGACACAGCAATCGTCTGACCAAAGATACTCACAGGCCCACTTCCTTCTATTATATATGCATCGTCTCCTCTGCAATTCTCAGACTCAAAATCCACATGGGGGTTCTGGAGGAATGTGGCAGAGGGCAGCCTTCAGAATACCGTGACCACTACTAAATGTTTTGGACACAGACTTGCCTGAGATTTGTCATTGGAAATAATGAATCTGATAGTCTAAAGCCTTAATGTCTATGAAATCAGTAATTAAAATAAAAGGAATACTTTGAATTATTAATTAAAAACAGAAACATTTCTAAATAAAACCATTATGCTTAAGTAAAATAACTTGCAGAAATTGCAGTGGATGAAGTTGTTGCGAGTTGCACTTGGCAACAGATTCCAGTGCTGACTGCACGGCACAGCAACAATGCTCTGTAACCTGACCCCGAGCTCCCTGCAGACTGGATCAATGCTCTGTAACCTGACCCCGAGCTCCCTGCGGAATGGATCAATGCTCTGTAACCTGACCCCGAGCTCCCTGCGGACTGGATCAGTGCTCTGTAACCTGACCCCGAGCTCGCTGCGGACTGGATCAGTGCTCTGTAACCTGACCCCGAGCTCCCTGCAGACTGGATCAATGCTCTGTAACCTGACCCCGAGCTCCCTGCGGACTGGATCAATGCTCTGTAACCTGACCTCGAGCTCCCTGCGGAATGGATCAATGCTCTGCAACCTGACCCCGAGCTCCCTGCGGACTGGATCAATGCTCTGTAACCTGACCCCGAGATCCCTGCGGACTGGATCAGTGCTCTGTAACCTGACCCCGAGCTCGCTGCGGACTGGATCAGTGCTCTGTAACCTGACCCCGAGCTCCCTGCGGACTGGATCAGTGCCCTGTAACCGGACCCCGAGCTCCCTGCGGACTGGATCAGTGCTCTGCAACCTGACCCTGAGCTCCCTGCGGAAAGGATCAATGCTCTGCCCTGACCCTGAGCTCCCTGCGGACTGGATTAGTGCCCTCTCCTGACCCCGAGCTCCCTGCGGACTGGATCAATGCTCTGCCCTGACCCCGAGCTCCCTGCGGACTGGATCAGTGCTCTGTAACCTGAACCCGAGCTCCCTGCAGACTGGATCGGTGCTCTGTAACCTGACCCCGAGCTCCTTGCGGACTGGATCAGTGCTCTGTAACCTGACCCCGAGCTCCCTGCGGACTGGATCAGTGCTCTGTAACCTGACCCCGAGCTCGCTGCGGACTGGATCAGTGCCCTGTAACCGGACCCCGAGCTCCCTGCGGACTGGATCAGTGCTCTGCAACCTGACCCCGAGCTCCCTGCGGACTGGATCAGTGCTCTGCAACCTGACCCCGAGCTCCCTGCGGACTGGATCAATGCTCTGCCCTGACCCGAGCTCCCTGCGGAAAGGATCAATGCTCTGCCCTGACCCTGAGCTCCCTGCGGACTGGATTAGTGCCCTCTCCTGACCCCGAGCTCCCTGCGGACTGGATCAATGCTCTGCCCTGACCCCGAGCTCCCTGCGGACTGGATCAGTGCTCTGTAACCTGAACCCGAGCTCCCTGCAGACTGGATCGGTGCTCTGTAACCTGACCCCGAGCTCCTTGCGGACTGGATCAGTGCTCTGTAACCTGACCCCGAGCTCCCTGCGGACTGGATCAATGCTCTGCCCTGACCCCAAGCTCCCTGCGGACTGGATCAGTGCTCTGTAACCTGACCCCGAGCTCCCTGCAGACTGGATCGGTGCTTTGTAACCTGACCCCGAGCTCCTTGCGGACTGGATCAGTGCTCTGTAACCTGACCCCGAGCTCCCTGCGGACTGGATCAATGCTCTGTAACCTGACCCCGAGCTCCCTGCGGAAAGGATCAATGCTCTGCCCTGACCCCGAGCTCCCTGCGGACTGGATCGGTGCTCTGCCCTGACCCCGAGCTCCCTGCGGACTGGATCAATGCTCTGTAACCTGACCCCGAGCTCCCTGCGGACTGGATCAATGCTCTGTAACCTGACCCCGAGCTCCCTGTGGACTGGATCAATGCTCTGTAACCTAACCCCGAGCTCGCTGCGGACTGGATCAGTGCTCTGTAACCTGACCCCGAGCTCACTGCAGACTGGATCAATGCTCTGCCCTGACCCCGAGCTCCCTGCGGACCGGATCAATGCTCTGTAACCTGACCCCGAGCTGCCTGCGGACTGGATCAATGCTCTGTAACCTGACCCCGAGCTCCCTGCGGACTGGATCAGTGCTCTGTAACCTGACCCCGAGCTCCCTGCGGACTGGATGAAATCTCTGCCCTGACCCCAAGCTCCCTGCGGACTGGATCAATGCTCTGCCCTGACCCCGAGCTCCCTGCGGACTGGATCAATGCTCTGCCCTGACCACGAGCTCCCTGCGGACTGGCTCAATGCTCTGTAACCTGACCCCGAGCTCCCTGTGGACTGGATCAATGCTCTGTAACCTGACCCCGAGCTCCCTGCAGACTGGATCAGTGCTCTGTAACCTGACCCCGAGCTCCCTGTGGACTGGATCAGTGCTCTGTAACCTGACCCCGAGCTTCCTGTGGACTGGATCAATGCTCTGTAACCTGACCCCGAGCTCCCTGCGGACTGGATCAATGCTGTATAACCTGACTTCGAGCTCCCTGCGGACTGGATCAGTGCTCTGTAACCTGACACCGAGCTCCCTGCAGACTGGAGCGGTGCCCTGTAATCTGACCCCGAGCTCCTTGCGGACTGGATCAGTGCTCTGTAACCTGATCCCGAGCTCCCTGTGGACTGGATCAGCGCTCTGTCACCAGACCCCGAGCTCCCTGCGGAATTGATCAATGCTCTGCCCTGACCCCAAGCTCCCTGCGGACTGGATCAGTGCTCTGTAACCTGACCCCGAGCTCCCTGCAGACTGGATCGGTGCTTTGTAACCTGACCCCGAGCTCCTTGCGGACTGGATCAGTGCTCTGTAACCTGACCCCGAGCTCCCTGCGGACTGGATCAATGCTCTGCCCTGACCCGAGCTCCCTGCGGAAAGGATCAATGCTCTACCCTGACCCTGAGCTCCCTGCGGACTGGATTAGTGCCCTCTCCTGACCCCGAGCTCCCTGCGGACTGGATCAATGCTCTGCCCTGACTCTGAGCTCCCTGCGGACTGGATCAGTGCTCTGTAACCTGAACCCGAGCTCCCTGCAGACTGGATCGGTGCTCTGTAACCTGACCCCGAGCTCCTTGCGGACTGGATCAGTGCTCTGTAACCTGACCCCGAGCTCCCTGCGGACTGGATCAGTGCTCTGTAACCTGACCCCGAGCTCCCTGCGGACTGGATCAGTGCTCAGTAAACTGACCCCGAGCTCCCTGCGGACTGGATCAATGCTGTATAACCTGACAACGAGCTCCCTGCGGACTGGATCAGTGCTCTGTAACCTGACCCCGAGCTCCCTGCAGACTGGATCGGTGCCCTGTAACCTGACCCCGAGCTCTTTGCGGACTGGATCACTGCTCTGTAACCTGACCCCGAGCTCCCTGCGGACTGGATCAATACTCTGTAACCTGACCCCGAGCTCCCTGCGGACTGGATTAATGCTCTGTAACCTGACCCCGAGCTCCCTGTGGACTGGATCAGTGCTCTGTAACCTGACCCCGAGCTCCCTGCGGACTGGATCAATGCTCTGCACTGACCCCGAGCTCCATGCGGACTGGATCAGTGCTCTGTAACCTGACCCCGAGCTCCCTGCGGACTGGATCGGTGCTCTGCCCTGACCCCAAGCTCCCTGCACCTGGATCAGTGCAATGTAACCTGACCCCGAGCTCCCTGCGGACTGGATCAATGCTCTGCCCTGACCCCGAGCTCCCTGCGGACTGGATCAATGCTCTGCAACCTGACCCCGAGCTCCCTGCGGACTGGATCAGTGCTATGTAACCTGACCCCGAGCTCCCTGCGGGCTGGATCAATGCTCTGCCCTGACCCCGAGCTCCCTGCGGACTGGATCAATGCTCTGCCCTGACCCTGAGCTCCCTGCGGACTGGATCAATGCTCTGTAACCTGACCCCGAGCTCCCTGCGGAAAGGATCAATGCTCTGCCCTGACCCAGAGCTCCCTGCGGACTGGATCAATGCTCTGTAACCTGACCCCGAGCTCCCTGCAGACTGGATCAGTGCTCTGTAACCTGACCCCGAGCTCCCTGCGGGCTGGATCAATGCTCTGCCCTGACCCCGAGCTCCCTGCGGACTGGATCAATGCTCTGTAACCTGACCCCGAGCTCCCTGCGGACTGGATCAGTGCTCTGTAACCTGACCCCGAGCTCCCTGCGGACTGGATCAATGCTCTGCCCTGACCCCGAGCTCCCTGCGGACTGGATCAGAGCTCTGTAACCTGACCCCGAGCTCCCTGCGGACTGGATCAATGCTCTGCCCTGACCCCGAGCTCCCTGCGGACTGCATCAATGCTCTGTAACCTGACCCCGAGCTCCCTGTGGACTGGATCAGTGCTCTGTCACCTGACCCCGAGCTCCCTGCGGACTGGATCAATGCTCTGCCCTGACCCCGAGCTCCCTGCGGACTGGATCAGTGCTCTGTAACCTGACCCCGAGCTCCCTGGGGACTGGGTCGGTGCTCTGCCCTGACCCTGAGCTCCCTGCGGACTGGATCAGTGCTCTGCCCTGACCCCGAGCTCCCTGCGGACTGGATCAGTGCTCTCTAACCTGACCCCGAGCTCCCTGCGGACTGGGTCGGTGCTCTGCCCTGACCCCGAGCTCCCTGCCGACTGGATCAATGCTCTGTAACCTGACCCCGAGCTCCCTGCGGATTGGATCAATGCTCTGTAACCTGACCCCGAGCTCCCTGCGGACTGGATCAATGCTCTGTAACCTGACCCTGAGCTCCCTGCGGACTGGATCAGTGCTCTGTAACCTGACCCCGAGCTCCCTGCGGACTGGATCAATGCTCTGCCCTGACCCCGAGCTCCCTGCGGACTGCATCAATGCTCTGTAACCTGACCCCGAGCTCCCTGCGGACTGGATCAATGCTCTGTAACCTGACCCCGAGCTCCCTGCGGACTGGATCAGTGCTCTGTAACCTGACCCCGAGCTCCCTGTGGACTGGATCAATGCTCTGCCCTGACCCCGAGCTCCCTGCGGACTGCATCAATGCTCTGTAACCTGACCCCGAGCTCCCTGTGGACTGGATCAGTGCTCTGTCACCTGACCCCGAGCTCCCTGCGGACTGGATCAATGCTCTGCCCTGACCCCGAGCTCCCTGCGGACTGGATCAGTGCTCTGTAACCTGACCCCGAGCTCCCTGGGGACTGGGTCAATGCTCTGCCCTGACCCCGAGCTCCCTGCGGACTGGATCAGTGCTCTGCCCTGACCCCGAGCTCCCTGCGGACTGGATCAGTGCTCTGCTAACCTGACCCCGAGCTCCCTGCGGACTGGGTCGGTGCTCTGCCCTGACCCCGAGCTCCCTGCCGACTGGATCAATGCTCTGTAACCTGACCCCGAGCTCCCTGCGGACTGGATCAGTGCTCTGTAACCTGACCCCGAGCAGCCTGCGGAAAGGATCAATGCTCTGCCCTGACCCCGAGCTCCCTGCGGATTGGATCAGTGCTCTGTAACCTGACCCCGTGCTCCCTGCGGACTGGATCAATGCTCTGTAACCTGACCCTGAGCTCCCTGCGGACTGGATCAGTGCTCTGCTCTGACACCGAGCTCCCTGCGGACTGGATCAATGCTCTGCCCTGACCCTGAGCTCCCTGCGGACTGGATCAATGCTCTGTAACCTGACCCCGAGCTCCCTGCGGACTGGATCAATGCTCTGCCCTGACCCCGAGCTCCCTGCGGACTGGATCAGTGCTCTGTAACCTGACCCCGAGCTCCCTGCGGACTGGATCAATGCTCTGCCCTGACCCCGAGCTCCCTGCGGACTGCATCAATGCTCTGTAACCTGACCCCGAGCTCCCTGTGGACTGGATCAGTGCTCTGTAACCTGACCCCGAGCTCCCTGCGGACTGGATCAATGCTCTGCCCTGACCCCGAGCTCCCTGCGGACTGGATCAGTGCTCTGTAACCTGACCCCGAGCTCCCTGGGGACTGGGTCGGTGCTCTGCCCTGACCCTGAGCTCCCTGCGGACTGGATCAGTGCTCTGCCCTGACCCCGAGCTCCCTGCGGACTGGATCAGTGCTCTGCCCTGACCCCGAGCTCCCTGCGGACTGGATCAGTGCTCTGTAACCTGACCCCGAGCTCCCTGCGGACTGGATCAATGCTCTGTAACCTGACCCCGAGCTCCCTGCGGACTGGATCAGTGCTCTGTAACCTGACCCCGAGCTCCCTGCGGAAAGGATCAATGCTCTGCCCTGACCCCGAGCTCCCTGCGGACTGGATCAGTGCTCTGTAACCTGACCCCGAGCTCCCTGCGGACTGGATCAGTGCTCTGTAACCTGACCCCGAGCTCCCTGCGGACTGGATCAGTGCTCTGTCCTGACCTCGAGCTCCCTGCGGACTGGATCAATGCTCTGTAACCTGACCCCGAGCTCCCTGCGGACTGGATCAGTGCTCTGTAACCTGACCCCGAGCTCCCTGCGGACTGGATCAATGCTCTGCCCTGACCCCGAGCTCCCTGCGGACTGGATCAGTGCTCTGTAACCTGACCCCGAGCTCCCTGCGGACTGGATCAATGCTCTGTAACCTGACCCCGAGCTCCCTGCGGACTGGATCAGTGCTCTGCCCTGACCCCGAGCTCCCTGCGGACTGGATCAGTGCTCTGTAACCTGACCCCGAGCTCCCTGCGGACTGGATCAGTGCTCTGCCCTGACCCCGAGCTCCCTGCGGACTGGATCAGTGCTCTGTAACCTGACCCCGAGCTCCCTGCGGACTGGATCAGTGCTCTGTCCTGACCTCGAGCTCCCTGCGGACTGGATCAATGCTCTGTAACCTGACCCCGAGCTCCCTGCGGACTGGATCAGTGCTCTGTAACCTGACCCCGAGCTGCCTGCGGAGAGGATCAATGCTCTGCCCTGACCCCGAGCTCCCTGCGGATTGGATCAGTGCTCTGTAACCTGACCCCGTGCTCCCGGCGGACTGGATCAATGCTCTGTAACCTGACGCTGAGCTCCTGCGGATGTGTGCTCTGCGGACTGGATCAGTGCTCTGTAACCTGACCCCGAGCTGCCTGCGGAAAGGATCAATGCTCTGCCCTGACCCCGAGCTCCCTGCGGACTGGATCAGTGCTCTGTCCTGACCTCGAGCTCCCTGCGGACTGGATCAATGCTCTGTAACCTGACCCCGAGCTCCCTGCGGACTGGATCAATGCTCTGCCCTGACCCCGAGCTCCCTGCGGACTGGATCAGTGCTCTGTAACCTGACCCCGAGCTCCCTGCGGACTGGATCGGTGCTCTGCCCTGACCCCGAGCTCCCTGCGGACTGGATCAGTGCTCTGTAACCTGACCCCGAGCTCCCTGCGGACTGGATCAATGCTCTGTAACCTGACCCCGAGCTCCCTGCGGACTGGATCAGTGCTCTGTAACCTGACCCCGAGCTCCCTGCGGACTGGATCAATGCTCTGCCCTGACCCCGAGCTCCCTGCGGACTGGATCAATGCTCTGTAACCTGACCCCGAGCTCCCTGCGGACTGGATCAGTGCTCTGTAACCTGACCCCGAGCTCCCTGCGGACTGGATCAATGCTCTGCCCTGACCCCGAGCTCCCTGCGGACTGGATCAGTGCTCTGTAACCTGACCCCGAGCTCCCTGCGGACTGGATCAATGCTCTGTAACCTGACCCCGAGCTCCCTGCGGACTGGATCAGTGCTCTGTAACCTGACCCCGAGCTCCCTGCGGACTGGATCAATGCTCTGCCCTGACCCCGAGCTCCCTGCGGACTGGATCAATGCTCTGTAACCTGACCCCGAGCTCCCTGCGGACTGGATCAATGCTCTGCCCTGACCCCGAGCTCCCTGCGGACTGGATCAGTGCTCTGTAACCTGACCCCGAGCTCCCTGCGGACTGGATCGGTGCTCTGCCCTGACCCTGAGCTCCCTGCGGACTGGATCAGTGCTCTGTAACCTGACCCCGAGCTCCCTGTGGACTGGATCAGTGCTCTGTAACCTGACCCCGAGCTCCCTGCGGACTGGATCAATGCTCTGTAACCTGACCCCGAGCTCCCTGCGGACTGGATCAGTGCTCTGTAACCTGACCCCGAGCTCCCTGCGGACTGGATCAGTGCTCTGCCCTGACCCCGAGCTCCCTGCGGACTGGATCAATGCTCTGTAACCTGACCCCGAGCTCCCTGCGGACTGGATCAGTGCTCTGTAACCTGACCCCGAGCTCCCTGCGGACTGGATCAATGCTCTGTAACCTGACCCCGAGCTCCCTGCGGACTGGATCAATGCTCTGTAACCTGACCCCGAGCTCCCTGCGGACTGGATCAATGCTCTGCCCTGACCCCGAGCTCCCTGCGGACTGGATCAGTGCTCTCTAACCTGACCCCGAGCTCCCTGCGGACTGGGTCGGTGCTCTGCCCTGACCCCGAGCTCCCTGCGGACTAGATCAGTGCTCTGTAACCTGACCCCGAGCTCCCTGCGGACTGGATCAGTGCTCTGTCCTGACCTCGAGCTCCCTGCGGACTGGATCAATGCTCTGTAACCTGACCCCGAGCTCCCTGCGGACTGGATCAGTGCTCTGTAACCTGACCCCGAGCTGCCTGCGGAAAGGATCAATGCTCTGCCCTGACCCCGAGCTCCCTGCGGATTGGATCAGTGCTCTGTAACCTGACCCCGTGCTCCCGGCGGACTGGATCAATGCTCTGTAACCTGACCCTGAGCTCCCTGCGGACTGGATCGGTGCTCTGCCCTGACCCCGAGCTCCCTGCGGACTGGATCAATGCTCTGCCCTGACCCCGAGCTCCCTGCGGACTGGATCAATGCTCTGTAACCTGACCCCGAGCTCCCTGCGGACTGGATCAGTGCTCTGTAACCTGACCCCGAGCTCCCTGCGGACTGGATCAGTGCTCTGTAACCTGACCCCGAGCTCCCTGCGGACTGGATCAATGCTCTGTAACCTGACCCCGAGCTCCCTGCGGACTGGATCAGTGCTCTGTAACCTGACCCCGAGCTCCCTGCGGACTGGATCAGTGCTCTGTAACCTGACCCCGAGCTCCCTGCGGACTGGATCAGTGCTCTGTCCTGACCCCGAGCTCCCTGCGGACTGGATCAATGCTCTGTAACCTGACCCCGAGCTCCCTGCGGACTGGATCAGTGCTCTGTAACCTGACCCCGAGCTCCCTGCGGAAAGGATCAATGCTCTGTAACCTGACCCCGAGCTCCCTGCGGACTGGATCAGTGCTCTGTAACCTGACCCCGAGCTCCCTGCGGACTGGATCACTGCTCTGTAACCTGACCCCGAGCTCCCTGCGGACTGGATCAGTGCTCTGTAACCTGACCCCGAGCTCCCTGCGGACTGGATCAATGCTCTGCCCTGACCCCGAGCTCCCTGCGGACTGGATCAGTGCTCTGTAACCTGACCCCGAGCTCCCTGCGGACTGGATCGGTGCTCTGTAACCTGACCCTGAGCTCCCTGCGGACTGGATCAGTGCTCTGCCCTGACCCCGAGCTCCCTGCGGACTGGATCAGTGCTCTGTAACCTGACCCCGAGCTCCCTGCGGACTGGGTCGGTGCTCTGCCCTGACCCCGAGCTCCCTGCGGACTGGATCAATGCTCTGTAACCTGACCCCGAGCTCCCTGCGGACTGGATCAGTGCTCTGTAACCTGACCCCGAGCTGCCTGCGGAAAGGATCAATGCTCTGCCCTGACCCCGAGCTCCCTGCGGAATGGATCAGTGCTCTGTAACCTGACCCCGAGCTCCCTGCGGACTGGATCAATGCTCTGTAACCTGACCCTGAGCTCCCTGCGGACTGGATCAGTGCTCTGCCCTGACACCGAGCTCCCTGCGGACTGGATCAATGCTCTGTAACCTGACCCCGAGCTCCCTGCGGACTGGATCAATGCTCTGTAACCTGACCCCGAGCTCCCTGCGGACTGGATCAGTGCTCTGTAACCTGACCCCGAGCTCCCTGCGGACTGGATCAGTGCTCTGCCTGACCCCGAGCTCCCTGCGGACTGGATCAGTGCTCTGTAACCTGACCCCGAGCTCCCTGCGGACTGCATGTCTGCCTGCCGAGCTCCGCGGACTGATCAGTGCTCTTAACCTGACCCCGAGCTCCCTGCGGACTGGATCAATGCTCTGCCCTGACCCCGAGCTCCCTGCGGACTGGATCAGTGCTCTGTAACCTGACCCCGAGCTCCCTGCGGACTGGATCAGTGCTCTGTAACCTGACCCCGAGCTCCCTGCGGACTGGATCAGTGCTCTGTAACCTGACCCCGAGCTCCCTGCGGACTGGATCAGTGCTCTGCCCTGACCCCGAGCTCCCTGCGGACTGGATCAGTGCTCTGTAACCTGACCCCGAGCTCCCTGCGGACTGGATCAGTGCTCTGTAACCTGACCCCGAGCTCCCTGCGGACTGGATCAATGCTCTGTAACCTGACCCTGAGCTCCCTGCGGACTGGATCAGTGCTCTGTAACCTGACCCCGAGCTCCCTGCGGACTGGATCAGTGCTCTGTAACCTGACCCCGAGCTCCCTGCGGACTGGATCAATGCTCTGTAACCTGACCCCGAGCTCCCTGCGGACTGGATCAGTGCTCTGTAACCTGACCCCGAGCTCCCTGCGGACTGGATCAGTGCTCAGTAACCTGACCCCGAGCTCCCTGCGGACTGGATCAATGCTGTATAACCTGACTTCGAGCTCCCTGCGGACTGGATCAGTGCTCTGTAACCTGACCCCGAGCTCCCTGCAGACTGGATCGGTGCCCCGTAACCTGACCCCGAGCTCTTTGCGGACTGGATCAATGCTCTGTAACCTGACCCCGAGCTCCCTGCGGACTGGATCAATGCTCTGTAACCTGACCCCGAGCTCCCTGCGGGCTGGATCAATGCTCTGCCCTGACCCCGAGCTCCCTGCGGACTGGATCAATGCTCTGTAACCTGACCCCGAGCTCCCTGCGGACTGGATCAATGCTCTGTAACCTGACCCCGAGCTCCCTGTGGACTGGATCAGTGCTCTGTAACCTGACCCCGAGCTCCCTGCGGACTGGATCAATGCTCTGCACTGACCCCGAGCTCCCTGCGGACTGGATCAGTGCTCTGTAACCTGACCCCGAGCTCCCTGCGGACTGAATCGGTGCTCTGCCCTGACCCCAAGCTCCCTGCACCTGGATCAGTGCAATGTAACCTGACCCCGAGCTCCCTGCGGACTGGATCAATGCTCTGCCCTGACCCCGAGCTCCCTGCGGACTGGATCAATGCTCTGTAACCTGACCCCGAGCTCCCTGCGGACTGGATCAGTGCTATGTAACCTGACCCCGAGCTCCCTGCGGGCTGGATCAATGCTCTGCCCTGACCCCGAGCTCCCTGCGGACTGGATCAATGCTCTGTAACCTGACCCTGAGCTCCCTGCGGACTGGATCAATGCTCTGTAACCTGACCCCGAGCTCCCTGCGGAAAGGATCAATGCTCTGCCCTGACCCCGAGCTCCCTGCGGACTGGATCAATGCTCTGTAACCTGACCCCGAGCTCCCTGCGGACTGGATCAGTGCTCTGTAACCTGACCCCGAGCTCCCTGCGGACTGGATCAATGCTCTGCCCTGACCCCGAGCTCCCTGCGGACTGGATCAATGCTCTGTAACCTGACCCTGAGCTCCCTGCGGACTGGATCAATGCTCTGTAACCTGACCCCGAGCTCCCTGCGGAAAGGATCAATGCTCTGCCCTGACCCCGAGCTCCCTGCGGACTGGATCAGAGCTCTGTAACCTGACCCCGAGCTCCCTGCGGACTGGATCAATGCTCTGCCCTGACCCCGAGCTCCCTGCGGACTGCATCAATGCTCTGTAACCTGACCCCGAGCTCCCTGTGGACTGGATCAGTGCTCTGTCACCTGACCCCGAGCTCCCTGCGGACTGGATCAATGCTCTGCCCTGACCCCGAGCTCCCTGCGGACTGGATCAGTGCTCTGTAACCTGACCCCGAGCTCCCTGGGGACTGGGTCGGTGCTCTGCCCTGACCCTGAGCTCCCTGCGGACTGGATCAGTGCTCTGCCCTGACCCCGAGCTCCCTGCGGACTGGATCAGTGCTCTCTAACCTGACCCCGAGCTCCCTGCGGACTGGGTCGGTGCTCTGCCCTGACCCCGAGCTCCCTGCCGACTGGATCAATGCTCTGTAACCTGACCCCGAGCTCCCTGCGGACTGGATCAGTGCTCTGTAACCTGACCCCGAGCAGCCTGCGGAAAGGATCAATGCTCTGCCCTGACCCCGAGCTCCCTGCGGATTGGATCAGTGCTCTGTAACCTGACCCCGTGCTCCCTGCGGACTGGATCAATGCTCTGTAACCTGACCCTGAGCTCCCTGCGGACTGGATCAGTGCTCTGCTCTGACACCGAGCTCCCTGCGGACTGGATCAATGCTCTGCCCTGACCCCGAGCTCCCTGCGGACTGCATCAATGCTCTGTAACCTGACCCCGAGCTCCCTGCGGAAAGGATCAATGCTCTGCCCTGACCCCGAGCTCCCTGCGGACTGGGTCAGTGCTCTGTAACCTGACCCCGAGCTCCGTGTGGACTGGATCAATGCTCTGCCCTGACCCCGAGCTCCCTGCGGACTGCATCAATGCTCTGTAACCTGACCCCGAGCTCCCTGTGGACTGGATCAGTGCTCTGTCACCTGACCCCGAGCTCCCTGCGGACTGGATCAATGCTCTCTAACCTGACCCCGAGCTCCCTGCGGACTGGATCAGTGCTCTGTAACCTGACCCCGAGCTCCCTGGGGACTGGGTCGGTGCTCTGCCCTGACCCTGAGCTCCCTGCGGACTGGATCAGTGCTCTGCCCTGACCCCGAGCTCCCTGCGGACTGGATCAGTGCTCTATAACCTGACCCCGAGCTCCCTGCGGACTGGGTCGGTGCTCTGCCCTGACCCCGAGCTCCCTGCGGACTGGATCAATGCTCTGTAACCTGACCCCGAGCTCCCTGCGGACTGGATCAGTGCTCTGTAACCTGACCCCGAGCTCCCTGCGGACTGGATCAATGCTCTGTAACCTGACCCCGAGCTCCCTGCGGACT